>NW_022900947.1:22409000-22409983 GCF_012274545.1 Fukomys damarensis | reverse complement strand
ACCTTATTAGTGATGTTCTAGAATGTGCACTATACCAAAATTTTGAGACATATTTTATGTGCAAGATGCACTTCTAGACATTTTAACAAAATTAAACAAAGCATATTACTCCTAAAAATAAAAGAAAGCTTATTTGCTTGCAATAATCTTTAAAATTATAGAGAGCGGCTGCATCATATTAGAAATTAATGCAGCAAGGCCCAGTGTGAGAGACCACAGGTATAGGAGTCACATTTTGAACAGCAAATATTCTCTGTGTGCTGGTCCGTTCTTCAGATAATTATATTGTCATAATTGCTCAGATAGTTAAACTTCATTATGAACTTGCCAACTAAGAGACTCCTGAAAATGTGACTGGGGCATGGGGACTAAAAACAGTGAATCAAGCCACTGGTCTTCATGCTGAATAAGCAGTTAGAAAGGGAGATCTTGGAATACTTATAGAGAAGCTTTAAAAGGAGTTAGTATCATAATTGAGCATTAAACGTTATTTTTAATAGTTCCTAGATGAAGATTATGAAAAAAGACTGATTAAAGAAAACTTTTCCATGCAAAGGGGTAAGTTTGCTTTAACCATCCTTACAGTAAATTTTCCTCAAATAGATCATTTTGTATGTGCTGCTAGATAAAATTATGCCCACAATGCAGATCTATTGAATCAAAATAACTGAATATGGATCCAAAACTTCTGCATTTCTCAAGAAACTTTCAATGTAATTTTCACCTATACTAATATTCTATAACTGCTGGGTTCCTTTATTCAGAAATGATTTTTAAAATTTTAATATTCCACACAATAGAACATAACTGCAAAACTTTGAGAAAAGTGCCACAATGAAAGTTAATCATATATTAATGAGTTTATAGTAGTTTTGCACTATAGCTTTATAGAAAATATTAAATTATGTCTGCACAAGACTATTCAATTTAAATGATCAAAATTTAGTACTTTTTTCTGGTATATATATATATATATATATATA
>NW_022900947.1:22386816-22408938 GCF_012274545.1 Fukomys damarensis | reverse complement strand
TTGGTTTGCTTCTATCATCTGAGTCCCAGGATACACATATTTATTTTGGGTTTTTTTTGGTTTTTGGTTTTTGTTTTGTTTTTGGTACCGGGGATCGAACTTGGGTCCTTGCGCTTGCAAGGCAGGCCACTGAACTACTGAGCTAAATCCCCGGGCCTACGATACACATATTTAGAAGGAGTAAAGCAAGGCAAGTACAATGTGCCTATCATATTTTTATGATTTAAATAACATAATAATAAAGTGATCAAATATAGAAGCTAGGATCTATAAATTTTTATATTGGAAACAGATTTTATCTACTCATTTTATGAACCACATGTACTATTCAATGTAATTCATAAAGAAAAACAGAAACAAGAGCTATTCTGTTTTGACTACAAAGAGCTGATAACCATTTTTTTTTCTTGATATAAAGTCTTAAGCATAGTGGTCAGCTGAGTTTCACAAGGGACCCTGCATTTTCTCTGTGGCCTCCTGGATACTACTATCTTTCTGAAAAATCACACAAGCACAGCACTGATAAATAAAAGCTAGCAAACTCACATTTAAGGCATGGAAAATAAAACATAATATCACAGATAAATTCACTGAGGAAGAATCTTCTGGGCAACATACATAAGAGGAGTCCTCACTGGTGAAGCCATCCAGATGTCCCCTGAGTACAGAACTCTAAAACTGGCCATGATGTCATCATGATCCAAGGGTCTCTTGCCAGGCAACTGGCTTTGAAGTCAAAGGTCTGACTTCTTCATTCCCTTGCTCCGAGGGTTTGCCTGGGATTAATTCTCCCTCAATTTCAAAATATAACTTTAATGATTGTGCCTCTTCCTTATTTTGAGGAGATGGGTACAACAGTAAGAGTTTACCAGAATCTTAATTTAGAGTTTGGTCCATGAACTTGTTCAAAACAGAAGCTCCTTTGGTATCAGATTTTAGTGAAGAATTTGTATTCTCCATTCTTCTTATTTCACATTTTACTTCTGAAGAAACATCTGTTAGCATTTGGTCTTGCTTATCTCTGCCCCATCTCTCTCTTGCAAAGAGGATGATATACCTTATTGGTAGCTTGGGTTCAGGATCTAAATGTGCATAGCTCAAGCCTTTCTTTTACTTGTGGCTTTCCACACATAGCAAATTTCTTGACCACAGAATTAGTAAAATTGTCCCTGATTTCCTGTAGCCAGGCACAGATTGTCCCCTCTTCTCATCAGAAGCTCTTGGATATCCCTTAACTTACCAAATAAACTTTGACGTTGTTTTCCCTAGTAAAGCAACCATTTCCAGTTACTTTACTCTGAAACCTGAATGACCTCAATTGGTTCCAAGTTTATTAGTGAATTGGGCAGACATGTGTTGTTCCGCCACTAACAACTACAGATGATATATTAAAAAAAAATAGGACTTGAGCTTAGAAAGAAAAGAATCACAGGTGGCCTGGCCTGAGATTGGGTATAGTTTAATTACTGATTTTGTTGTATTTCTATTAAAAAAGGAGGACTAAGAATGTTAAGACTTGAATGTGTCCTTGATTGAGATTGCTCTATGCAATTAGATTAAGGTGTGTGATGAGGAAATCAGAAATTATCTGCACATCAACATCCCCAGCCTCAGTAAAAACAAGCCTCGATCCTCCACAGCATACTACCAGACATCTGTCTTGTTATGAAACACAGCATGCTTTATGGCCGTACGACTCGTCAGTTTATTAGATTTGCCAAGAAAGCACATTTTTCTAAATTAACTTATGACGTCTATCACACTCACTTTTAGGTTTACTCCCCAGTCAGTGTCTCAAGGCGAATGTTTTAAAATGAAATTTCAGACAGGCGAGAGTGAAAGGTGCCCATGTTGACCGCTATGCGGCAAAATATAACACAATTCCTCTGCCTAGTCTCTCTCTGTGGTCTTCTTGTTACTGATTGTGCCTCCTCTATTTACAACTTCCATTGCCTATATAGGTGCCGGAGTGATCAGGTATATGTAAAGGAATAGCTTTGGGACTGCTCAGATGCTTGCAGTTAGAGATATTTTTGTACTCTTGCATTTGAATTTTAAAACAATATGGTAAGAGAAGGAATTAATAAGTTATTTTCCTATTTTGCAAATTAGAAAAACAAGCATTAGGCCTTGAATCAGACATATTTTGTTTTGAGTTCTGACTTAATAGTACATTATAAATGTTAACTTGGAGAAGCTACTCAGCATCCTATTTAAAAATGGTTATAATAGTTAAATTGAATTTGAGAGTGAAAGACTGAGGTCCAGAGAAGACTAATTTTAATGATTACTTAGGAAGTGATAGCTATTTCATTTTAAATTCAAAGTCTACTTTCCCTCATTCTATTAAATTTTACACCAAACCTCAACCATTTAAGACTTTTATACTTTCTGCATAGTATACAGTATATATTTAAATATTCATGTAATTTATTTTTTAAACTCTGAGCCATATGTTTTTGGCAGAGAATCTATTTCCTACATAATGACAAAGACAGGCCAGACTCATTCGTCAAACGTAGTTAGGGAAGGCAGAAAGGGTAAATGACATAGATGAATAATTCTACAGAATATCTGTGAACCAAAGATGTTTAAGTCAAATTATATTAATAATTTCACAATTCATAATAGATTAATTTATTACAGGTTACCACCTCCAGCTGTTTTATAAATCAAAGTGTTGGAATTGTATTTAATAAATCACTTTGATTTCCTAGGTTATATAAAAAATATAACTGTCACATCCACCTATATGTGAGATCCATAAAAAAGCTTTCATGAAATCTAACTACCTAATAGAAGAAATTTTATATAACAAGAAAATGGCTCTTCTAGGAACTTGTAAAGTACAATTAGATAATCTGCTTAAGATAAATTTTATCTGTTTCACATGGTAAATATAATCAAGTTGGCTAAAAGAATAATCTGACTTCATATATTTCTTGTAACCCTCGTATAAAGATTTAGTGTTTTGCTGAATTCGCCTCTGTTGCACATCTGTATTTCTTTTCAGCAGTGTTTCTCCTTCTCTCTGTACTCTCTCACACATTTCATGAACATTAGTGTTTCATTGACACGATTATCTTTAACATTTCAAAAAATAGGCAAAATATTCAAAGTTTATAAAGGTTAATATTTGACTCTTCTAGAAGCTAACCTTGAAACTAACAATTGTTCTATGTCTGATAATGTGTTTTATTTTAATTCAATCTGGGTCTGTTAATTTTGTTGAAGTTTTAATTTTCTTTTTGTTTTTCAGTATGCAGTTAATTTGGTACTTTCTTATCCTTACTGCAAAGGTCCTTAAAATGTTATCAAAAACTCCCCAGTAGGAGCTAGGAGTAAAAACTCTGTCTCTATGTTGTTTGTAATATTATTGTGACCTAATATTTTAAAATAATGAGATTACAAAAGGAAATTTATTATTTTGTTTTGTCTTTGTATGTAGGAATTATAAAACAGCAAATCCTGAAGAAAATAAATGAGTTAATAATATCATTTAGAAGAATTACCCTTAGTACTTCCATTATTAGAGTCACATAATTTAAAAAGTCACCTTTCAGGATGAATCTTTTCCACTATCATTAATGTAAATTTAGTTTTATATTCAATATTCTTATCTTTAAATTGTTGTTTGGGGTATTTATATCTACTTTATTTTATAAATCATTTTAAGTTGTCTTCTATGCAGATATTTTACATTTTCCTCCTTCACATGCACACACACACACACACACACACACACACACATAAGGCTGCATGAGTAGCAATCACTAAATTATGCTAATATCATGTATCATACGCGCACATAAGGGTGTTCTTACAACTAGCTAATGATTCTCTGGGAAATGTAAACTCTGTGAGACTAAAGACGCATCGCATTTACTACTATTGATGAATGTATGGTATTCAGAAGTTTAATAATAAACATGTTGGCGAATGAATCAATAAAAAAGAAGATTTTAATGGAAGAGATAGGAAATACTTCACAAACACCAAAGGGAGTTTGAAGTCAGTGCAGGATCATATATAATGAGTTATTTTTTAAAAGTAAATTTCATTATTTGGAAAATATCAGAGCAGATAACTAAAATAACACATATTTCCTGAAGCAAATTAAATGAATTGTCCTAATGTGTAGTTGGATCCTGAATAAAATCAGTACTTCTTTTAGAATCTACTCTGACACATATTTTGTAGTAATTTCATTTACTGTGTCTTTGTTAAATATCATTTATTTCTAGTGGGTTAGCTCAAACTCTGGTAGTATAAACGAAGGTAATAAGTAAAATAAAATTACTACAAAGTAGTGAATATCTTCTGAAAATCTTTTAAAATTTTTGAAAGAGAAAAAGCAGAAATTACAAAGAACACAGAATACACCCATTGAAAAGGTTGTATTCCCAGCTACTAAAATTCGTCTTGCTGCCTTTACTCAACGACATCATTGAAATACACTGACCACACACACACACACACACACACGCGCACACACGTTTCATTTTTATCAAATCCAGGTCATATCATATTTGTAGGTTACTGTCTTAAAATCACACTTGGAAGAAATCCCAGTGTATTGATTATCTTTCAGATTTAAAATGAAAACTATAACTGACTTGGAAGGCAATAATCCAAGTGGGGAGCAATTTTCTGTATCACTTTTTCTATGAGTAACATAGTAGCAATCTAACTATTTTCAGAATGAAAGGAGATTTGAAGGACTTCAGAGACGTGACAGTAAACTTCTCGCCAGCACACTTAAGGAGTGTAACACCGACATTGCAAGTGTGGGATATCAACACTCACTCTGCTTAAGAAGAAGGTATGTACAAGAAATTCAGTCTGCTTGCAATAAATCTAAAACAGCGTGCATACATGTGTTTTGCATTTAATTAAAGGTTCATGATTTTAACCAATTTATAAATAAATAAGACTGAAACTTTTTCCCTCCATGAACCTACATTTTTAATTGATGAACACAGACTCTACATAAGCGAAATAAGGTATTTTAAAATCATAACAAAGTTCGTAAGGATAAAATATTGGTCCTGTGGCATCCAGTGTCTGAGAAAGTTCTGATGATTACTTTAAAACAAGTGTTTTGAGTGATTTTTATTAGGATGATACAGTTTTTTTGTGTTTTTTTTTTGTTGTTGTTGTAGTTGTTTTAGCTGAGATGTGAATAGTGAACCATGAACCATGACATTTGAGAAGAGCACTGTAGGCTTTCAGAAACATACAAATTTCTAACAAAGATACTGAATTGAAGTTTTAATAAGACTCAAGAAGGAAAAACACTCATAGGACTAAAAATAATAAAGCGCCTTTCAGGAGGCTCTAATAGGCCATAAAAAGTGGTTCGAACTTTTTTTTATAATTGCAGTTAAGATAGGTAGAACATTTCCCTTCAAGGCAGTGATAACTGATACAACATTTAGAACAATATTTACACACAAACCCATTTGTATCTCGTGGACCAGTTTCCCACTTAAGCACCCTCCTTTGTTTTCCACTAGCTGACACTAAAAGCAGGGCACAGTGGTGCTCACATGCACACACTAAGTCCCATATCTCAGGTCTTAGGGAAAAGCTTCATATAGTGATGGGACGCAGAGACAGCACCCCAGGCCATTAATCAAGTCAGGGCAATATGTCCAATGGAAACTCATCAGAAGTAAATTCGGGAAGCTTTAGGAAGATAGAGGAAAAAGTGTGAATCCTAGTCTAAACAAGGGAAAAAATTCACTGAAGTATAAGATTCTTGTCACAGTCGATAGAAATGCTTGATTTGTAATATTATTTTGTTTTGTTTTGTTTTGCTTTGTTTTTTGAGACAGGGTCTCATTATGTGGTTGAGACTGACCTGGAACTTACTATGCAGCCCAGGCTGGTCTTGAACTCACTGTGATCCTCCTGCCTCAGCCTCACGGGTGCTGGGATTACAAGTGTGCACCACCACGCGGGGCTTAAATATTATACTAGAGTAGGCACATCCTGAAGTCTGTAACCAGTCCTGTTGTTGCTTGGTTTACAGTGAACAGTAATTAAGAGTATACAGTACTCTATCTACTTGCTTTGTGTAAGTACTAATGTTTGGCAAAATAAACCATACAGTGAGCTTAAAAATTAATTTGAATAGTAGATTCTGGAAATATAGTATAAAAATAGACTGAGTAAAAGCTGTAGCTTAGGGTTTCTCAAATTCATGCACTAAAATATTAAAATATTTTTTCAATTTGAATAAACTCTCCATGTAAAATTTTAATCTATTTTGTCAAAACGTAAATGTAAGCAAGATGAAACAGATCTATTGTTATCCTTTAGGTTTTATTAAAAAAATCTTTATTAGATGACTTTCAAGTGTTTAGTATATATTTTATTTACAGGCACAAAAACTTTCATGTATAATAGAGGAAGAGGCAAGGATGGTGTACTAATTTGCAAAATGACAGTAGTTTACATTGATAAAACATCCATTTACTCAATAACTGTACCATTCAGCAAGTATTTCAATTTTTTAACAAAATGAAAGTTTGCCTCAACAGTGATAGGCAACTATTATTATATTCAATTTACCATTGAAGAAAATAAGGATCAGCTAGGCTGGACGATCACAGTTTTTAAATGTGGGTTAGAGGTGAGTATATGCTGTCACTCTGTTCAGCTAAAACAACTATGGCTGTTTACAAACCATGTTCATGGTCTTAGGGATATGCTATAGGTTTATTTTATTGTGTCATTTACCATAGAAAGGGTGAAAGCAAAATATAAGCTTTGTGAAAAAAGTGGAAAGATTATTTATAGTAACTTTTTAAATTATATATTTAGTTACTGTTCCTTGACTTCTCTTCTTTCTCCTATGATTCTCCATAGCATATGTTTTTCTCAACTGCAAACTATAGTAGTTGTATAACTGTGTCATATATACATACATATATATGTGTGTGCATGTGTATAGGTATACATGAACATACATATGTTCAAGAGAAAATAGTGTAAAATATGTTCATATAATGGCAAACTTCATACAACTAGTAAGTCTTTATTCACTACAAATTCTTCGGGCATTTAAAAACTCATAAACAAAATATTTGTGTCAATAGAATGTTTGCAAGCCTTCAGACAACAACATAAATTAATATGATTTAGTGCTTTTTCTCTTAGTAGGTACGGAAATAAACCACAAATAATGACTTCATTGTTGACATTATAGATAGAAAGTTACATAGTTTACATACCTTCAAACATTTGTAATCTGACTATAAAAGATACTTTTTGAAACAAAACCAGGCATATTATTGTTGTCATGGTTCCCTCCAAAAAGAAATTAATCTCTAGAAATGATTGCAAGAAAATTCATATGAGGAGCTAGTAAAATATTCATTTAATTTTGAAAAAGAAAAAATATATGATTTGTATTCTACAATCAGAAGCTTTTCAGGTACCAATCATTTGGGTGGAAGGTATAAAAGTGGTGAAAAACAAGTACAGAAAACACTTGGAAGTTTATTTTGCAAGAACTACTACAATTTTCCAGTGTCTGCCAATTTGTAAACTATAGTCCTTTGTGCTTGGTTTTCAAAAAGAAGCATCTGTAAACACTGTACAATCTACATAGTAAATTACATAGCTCCATCATTCTAAAATCTGCTGAAATCAAACATATTTTCCCTCTGAAAAACAACTTCATTATTTGTAACTGAAAAATGATTGAAATTCTGAAGAACTTGTTACAATTTTAAAATTTGAGTAAAAACTTTTACAGTGCCTTTTTATTGAGAAGTGAAGTCTATCACTTAATGTCCTAAATCTGGTTTTCTCTTGTAATTTGCTGTGACCAAGAGAATGTGAGAGAATTCATGTTGTAGACATTGTCAGATATGGTGAAGTCTCCGCTCTTGCATGTAAATAAATCTATTGTATCTTATTGTCTAATAAGACACATGGGGTCTTAATTACTTTCACCCCACCTTGAGACCAACCAACCCCCTAAAAATGCCCAAATCAATGAAGGATTTCAGTTAAAACCAGCTTCTGCTGGCCCATTCAGCAAAGTGCAGTCCAAACTAATTGCAAAAAACACTGATTTAAATATGTAATTGTTACATTAAGTCCTTATGTTTCTGGCTGCTACATTTAAAGAGCAGAAAAGAATTAATTCAGTGCCAACAAACTGAGATTAGACATAAATATTTCAGTGAATTTTTCCTAACAAATTAAGTACCAAGCAATTTGCTGATATTAATTATAATACTCACACCCTCTAAATGAACATAGATTCATTCTCTTGTCTAGAATTTGTATGGTCTCATAGCAGTGGTCGGTCTTTTAGCAATAGGGGTAGATTGGAGTGAGTTAGTTTACATGATACCTCTTGCCCTCTATTTGCTAAGTCTGATGAGTCATTAGAAAGTAGGAATGCGCAATGCTACTTTTTATTATTTTTACCAGGGAAGAAAATTTGGATGTATGGTGGTATCTGATCACAATTCTCATTCATAATTTGGGTATCTGCAGTATAATTTAAAATTATATTAAAATGTACATGGAATATGAATAAACATTATTTAGAAACAAAAAAATAGATTTTTTCTAATGAATTAGATAAAGATCCTCTTCTTAGGTTCAAAGATAAAACAAAGTTCAGTTTCGTTTCTCAAGAGTGTGAAGAAATAGCACTATTGTACGAATAAAATGTTAGCATTACCTCTTTCCTCCATGAAATCCATTGATGAGAAAGGCGACAGTGTATACCTCAAGGGAAGGGAAGATGACAAAAGAAAAAGTTCTTGTGACTCGGGTCACATAATATTGACTGAGAAGGGATCACTGTGTGTGGTGGGCTCTGGAAGAAAGCACATTAGGTTTCTTAATATAAAGAAGGCCACCCATTTCATTGTGGGTTTATGGGCTTACAGGGTGTGTCACAGACCTGATACCATGATGAAAAGCAAGAACAACATAATAAATATTCAAGAAAGACCACTCAAAAGCATAAACTTTTAATTGAGTAGTTGGATTATGTAAATAAATTTTTAAGGGAATGGTTTTCAACTAGAAGCTATTTCTCAATGGGAAAGTAGGTAACATAGGGCAATAATCATTGATTGTCATAGTAAGGTAGCGGTTCTCTTAATACCTAGGCTGAGATGCTACTAGGTGCTAAAATGTATATTGCAGCATCTAAGTCAGGGTTTATTCTTGTACCTGGCTCCTCTTCTCTCTCTCTTCTTCCTGGTTGAGATAGACTGGCAGCTTTCCTCTCTTATAGGCATCTGCAATGCCCTTTCATCCTCGAAGTCAACAACGTATGGTTTGAAAGTGTGCAGTGGCATTTAAAATACTCAATAGAATGCACAGCAAAGAAAATGATCAAGACAATGAAGAGATGATGTATAGCATAGGAGAAAATATTTAGAAGCCATACATCTGAGATGGAAGAACTCAATAATAAGTCAAGAAGCTAATTTTAAAAATAGCAAAGTGCCCTGAGTAGACATTTCCAGAAAGTTGTCATACAAATACTTAACAGATTGCCTCCTCAGGTAATCTTCAGGGAGATACAAGCTAAAAACACAATGAGATATTACTTTAGCATTATGAGTAAACACGATACTTTTCGGCACTAGGGGTATAATGTCATGGATTAGATCTAAATGCTTCACCAGAATCTCATGTGTTCTGTTGATGATTGGCTCATGGAGTGTTGTACACATCAGTGGATTTATCCTTTGGTGACGTCAGTAGCTGAATGTGCTGACAGGAGATGGGCCCGGGTCAAAAGAGTTGTTCCTCTCAGTGGCATGACTTGGAGGGGTGTGTACTTATACCAGGACTCCGGAGATTGAGGCAGGAGGACCGCTCTGAGTTCAAGACCAGCCTGGGCTTGTTCCAGGTCAGTCTCAACTACATAGTGAGACCCAGTCTCAAAAAACCAAAATAAACAAACGAAGAAACAAATAAATAAATAAATAATAAACATATAAAAATTAAAAATTAAAAGTTAAAAAAATTTTTAAAAAGCAAAACAATAAGCCAAAATCCTCAAAGAAGGACTCTGAGAAACACTGTATCATGATAAATTTAATCTTAGTAAATCCTTCCTTGCCTATAATTTTTTTACAATTAAATCTTATATAATTTGTTATAAATTGCCCATGTATTACACAAATAAAAGTGAAATTTTTATAAGACTAAGGATATAGATCAATAATACAATACTTGCCTAGCATAAACAAAGTCATTGGGTTTGATCAGAAAAAGAGGAGAGGGGAGAGAGAAAGAAAGCGAGACAGAGAAAGAATGAGAATAAATAATTATTTCAAGATTTTTTTCAGAGATCCTGGGGCCTATAAAGGGAATGTCACAAAATCTCTTACAGTATCTCATGAAACAAATATTGAACTCATGAAAACCATAATATCATCTTTTTTGGAGAAGGGTTAAAGGAAGTTATTTTATTTTCTGCTCATTGAACATTGGATTGATATAAAATTAAGCTTGATCTGCCTTTTAAGATATTATTATTTAAATCAGAGTTGTATAACTTTCCTAGGTTATTTACTTATGCTTATAAAAATTACAGTATTAAGGGGATGTTTAATTCTATGAAAATTTTTTCTCATTGTAAAATAATAAGAAAGTGAGAGAGCTGTTTATCACTTGAAAGTTCAAACTTACTGAAGATTCCTTTGCTCTTTATTCTGTTGACTGTGTCATTTGTTTCACTGTCAGTTTTCTAAAATTCAGCAGTTATTTTAAAAGATTTATTCCTGTAATCTGACAGGACATGGCAAGAATTGTAAGTGGGATAGGAGAAATAAGCCTGAAGTACAGACTTTAGGAGGGTGTACTAGCAAAAATTGATGTAGTGATGATTTATATTTTGGTAAACTGAACAAGAAATGATAGAAAATCAAGATTTGGAAAATATTAATTTAATCATGCATAGTACTTATTTTTATGATTTTAAAAAGATTTTTGTGTTAAATTTGCTTTTTAACTGATAGTACCTTTAAGTTACATAAAACATAAAATTGTACATAATAATGTGGTAATTTGTGATATACCATCAAGTATATTCCACGTTTTTTAAGATTGTGCTTTTGTTTTTCTTAAACAAGTTTTTTACAAAGTCTAAAATGTGAAAGCATTTCTTTTTTCTTCTCCTTCATGAAAGTCACTCTGATGGTTAGTAAATTCATTACTGTACTCCTTGATTTTTAAGTTATTTCAGGCTTCTTCATTACCTTGATTACATTATCTTATACAGTGACCCCCAAAAAACTGTTTTATTCCTTTTATGCTCCCACTTATATGGTAGTACACATACTTAGCAGATAGTTTTGTAGAACAGAAAATATATCTGCCTACAATGTATATGTAGCAGAAATAAATGTTAATTTTTATTTATATTGAAAGCAGATCTCAATTATTTATTATCCTGCCATTCAGGTTGCTTTAAGCATTACCTTTCAAGCTTTTTTATGCATTCAACAAATTTTTATTGAAATCATACAACATGACAAAAATTCTCCAAAGACAATAGTATATTGTGTTTAAAAACAAAAAGTACTTACCTTTATGTGGCTTCTTTATTTGGCTTATTCTAGTTTATTCTACATGCATGTTCTTTGAACAGGGTATTATTTCTCCAATTTTAAAATCTGTGCATCAAACTTTATAACAAATATCTCTAGAATATCCATTGGGTTAGCTTTGTAGTAAGAATTCGGTAAATAATGATAAGAGTAATTGTCTTCATGATGGTTGAATAGTGGGGACATCGATAGTGACCACTAGACAGAAAAGCATGTAAAATATTGAGATTTAAGTGTTTAGAAGAGATAGATAAAATACCATGCATAAAAACAACTGATTAATAGAATATTCCAGTAGAGGTGACCTTCTTCTTATATGGTGGTTCAGTATTATGCATAAGAAAGCAAAATAAAGTTGAGAGATAAAGGAACAGAAGGTACCAGCCATGTCCAAGAATACATGTCTGAATTTTCCTGATAGAATGACCTTATGCATCAGTGCTGAGAGGAGTAACAGCTAAAGTATTGAATGTATGAAAGAAGCCAAAGAAACTGAAGTTCAGAGGAGAGAAAGATGTCATAGCATACTTCTATGACAATAACACTATAAATCAATGAGATGACTTTGGAAGTACAATTTTACTGATTTGGTGATAAATGTTATGTAATGTGCAAGAAAGAGAAATGAAGAAGGATGGCACATGAGACAAGACAGAATGGGAATATACTTCCTGAGAAAATGGAACTTAACAATGACAAAGACACTCAGGAGTATACCCTCAAGGAAAATGGATACATATTGAGGATATGCTCCAAAGTGAAATAAGTCACACATGTGTAAATATCGAATAGCTTCTCTGGTGTGAAAAATTATAATAGTACATAAGATCCTAATGAGATAATTGACCATGTGAAATAGGAAGAAAAGAGCTAAAGGTGTAGGGAAAGTGGGAAGGGTAGGGGAAAGGGAATAAGGGAAAAGAAAAAAATGTGAGAAAATGGAAATAAAGTGTTTGTAAATGGGGAGGAGAGGAGGGGGTGAAGGGAGGGCAGGGACAAGGGGAAAAAAATGAGAACCAAGACCTGTCATGTAGAGGTACAAGATCCCAATGATGAATGTAACTGTACTGTATACCTAGAATGTACTGATAAACTCAATTAAAAAAAAAACTGCAAAGACAGAGACATCCACATGGAAATTAAGTAGAGATGGTAAGAAGATAGCTGATAAATTGCCTGAGATAAACGACTCAGAAAAGGCGTTATTTTGGCTCATGGTTCCAGATGTTTGAGTCCACAGTTACTTGGCTCTATGGCTTCTGTGGTTAGACGGAAGTGACATGTATTGGAGGAAATCTGCTCCCCTCAAGGGATACAGAAAACAGAGAGAAGAAAAACCAGAGAAGAAGGAGTCAAGGACCAGGTTGACGCCCTGGGATCATGTGATATGATATGTTCCCTTCAAATAGGCCCCACCTGTCACATCACAGCCTTAAAATATCATTGACTTATGATCTTATCAGTAGTTTAATCCAGTGGATGATGTTAGAGACCTCATGAACTACTCATTTCTCAAAAAGCCCATCAACTGGCAATGAAGCCTTAAGCATGTGAGATTTGGAGGATGCTTCAACTGCGAAATTAACATTGACAATAAGTTAAATCTAAAAGGATACACTCAAATTTGTGTCAGATGTAGAGATACAGGACTCTTAGAGTACAACATAAAGTCATAAAATCAAATTCGATCTCTCAAATAGAAGAATTAGAAAAAAATCATTTTTAAATATATCAGAGTTTGGTTAGAATGATCAAATATGGGAAAATACACTGTAATAGGAATAAAGAATAAATAAGTTGGAGAAATAAACAAATACCTAAATAGTTAAACCATAGCTAAACCATAGCTTGGTACTAATTGAGCACAATGAAGGAAATATTTAATTCTGCTTCTTGGTAATTCAGAGGAGATTTACAGAACAATGTCTAGTAAGTTATTCTGAAGACAAAATTTTAAGAAACATGCTAATAGAGAAGAGGTGATACAATTTTAAGGAAAAAAATTGGAGGTAGGAAAAAATATGCAAGTAATCCTAAATTATATAACTTAATTATATAATTATATACTATTTCACAATTCAAAACATAAGTTAATCTCCAAAAAATAACTTAACTTCTTGACTTGCATTTTAGATTCTTATAGTAATTATCAAATCACATGCTTTGTCCTTTACTTATTTGACTTGATTTTATAGCTCCTTAGCTGACCTTAACCTACAAAAAGAAGAGAAGAACATCTCTTTTATGTCTATGGAGGCAAAACATGGTTCCGTGTATAGAGCAAGAGGCCCACATATGTGTCCTGTTCTTCCATGTTTTTCTGTCCTTTTTGGCCCCAGAGATGAAATGTGTAACCAGTGTGGAAGTGGAAGTAACTAAGTATATCATGACACAGCAACCTATGACCAAGTGTTACTACCTATGATGCCCTGATGTACTAAAACTATCAAGTGATCTGAAATCAGATTATATTAAAACTTATAAAGTCATTCTGTATAATTTAGGTTTCTTGAAATTCAACAAATAAAATCTAATCAATTTTTATAATTTTCTTATTTCAGTTTTCACGACACACAATAAAACCAATATATGACAGTTTCAGACCTAGAAACAGTTTTCTTATTTCACTTATTGAAGTGAGGGTACTACTTTCCAACTAGAATAAGATACACTCTAAATGCAGATTATAAGCAAAACAAGACACTCCAAGTCAGAGAACTACTTGCAGTTAGTGAGAATGTCTTCAAGCATTTCTGTTGATCTCTATTCAAAAATATAGGAACATACACTTGTAGAATAAAAATATAGAGTGCAATTGAACCTATCTTACCCCAACACTCTCTCCATTCAGTATAAATTTAAAAGGAATAAAGAAATTTTGTTCGGGTTCTCAGCAGTATCATTTTAAGTGTAATAAAAAATCCTCAAAGCAAAAACATCTGGTTATCAAACAACCTACATGTTTATGAAAATGAAAACTATCTGAATCTGATACAATTTTGCTTCTGACTTTACATAACAGATTCTTTCATTTGGACTCAAATAAACTTCTTTATAATCATGAAACATGAAAAAAATTGTGCATAAATGTACTACCATCCAAAAATCTTGTTTTCTAAATTATAGTTTCATGACATTGAAATAAATGCAATCATTGTGCAAGTAAAATGAGTTGTCAATATAGATATTTCAATAAAGGACAAGTGGGAATTTTGAGGGATTTTTGCATTCAATCATCTGAATTCTGTTATGTGATATAATGCTAGTAATCTATCAAGAATGACATCAACAATTAAATATAATTTGTTAGTTTTTCTGGTAAACCTGCAACTATAAACAAGGATTTGATATGTTCTTATAAGGCTAACTCAACCACTGCAATTTCAATCCTTTTTAAAAGGATTACAGAGACAGTTGACACATAACAAAAATATGTATATTGAATACATCATTTGAGCAGGATCTTAGAAAATGGATTTAAATAGATATCTGCTAAATTATCACAATTTGTTTCTAAATGTAATATTTGATTAAAATATTCTATTGCTTGTCTTTCTCATGTAACACATTTTACACAACATTTTCCCCATTCAGTGACTTGTAAGAAATGATAAGTATTCTATGTTAAAAGCCATATAACTTAACAATCATACCATGATAACATATATTTGTGGAAAATAAATCTGTTACATGTGTGCTTATATTACTATTTTGTAGAATGAGATAGGCAAAACTTTGGGTGATTAGAGTCTAATGGTGTGATAAAATGAATCCGCAAGTACAACAATTGGCTGAGTCAGGAAGAAATAAAAAAGGCAGAGAGGGAGTGAGACAGGAAAAAAGGACGAAAGAGAAGGAGAGCAGGAGAGTGTGAACATTTGTGGACAAAATATCGTGTGTTAAGCATTCACTCAACTGTTTCATTTTTCTTGTCGTTTCTCCAGCAGTTTCTGCTATCCCCAGAATTTAGAATCAATATCTCTTTAAGGGCAGATACTAAAGTTCAAGAAAAAAATAAGTGAATTTTCTATGATCATGTAAATAATAATGGATAGAGCTAAGTTTTTTATCTATTGACTTTTTATTATCTTAGGAAGACATACTATACAGACTAAATAAATATTTACCTCTAGTTGTTTTAGTCATTTACCTAGTTTGCTGATAAATATTTTATTTACCAGCAAAGATTCAGGATGTAATGTTTCTTTTAATAATAGAAGTATTAGGATCAAAGGAATTCAAAACATATTGTATTTTAAGATACTTTGTACTCAGCATTCTGAATAGCAATTTCATGAATAGTAGCTGAAATTAATAAGAGAAAATTAAATGGGAAAAAGGACGTAATTGTTCTTTAAAATGTTTATTTCACAACCTGTTCTAAATGTCATTTTTTCATCACTTCTTGCTGGAACATCTCCTAATAATAAAAATAGTTACTCTTAGATTTCTTTTTGAAAGCCTGTGATAATGAGATTATGCTGTTTTACTAAATTGTACACATGCAAATTCTATAACACAAACAAGAGGTCAGCTTTGTTTCTCAACACAAAGCTAAATTATACTAAATTAAACTGTACTAAAAGGAAGTGCTTCGCTCAGGAGGTCTGGCCATCTCAACAAATGACTATCATTTATGCAGTTTGCTCATTTCCCGGCAATGCTTTTGCATGTTCAATAAAAATTGATATGAGGGAAAGACTATGAAATCTCTACCAGCAAAGTAGCAAGAAAAAAATAACCCACTAATTTAGAATATACTTCAGGTACCTGTCATGAACAAATTAAAAAAGCCTTCAGTGGGAAGAAGTGCAGTACTTGGCAACATTGTTATTTGTCTGTATATATGATTCAGCTTTTTCCAGTCTTAAAAAGAATTCAAATATCTTCCTATCCCCATATCTGGATGCAGTGTGGCTTCTCTGTGGAATAAACTGAGTTGTTTAAGCTTCATGACTCTGGGTGCAAATGGTGAATAGTTTCCATATTGGATTTCATTTTATAATATTTAAAATAGCATCTTTTGCCATTTTTGGCAAACTAATTATACTTTTGTCTATTTTGTTTGAATCTCATTCATTATTTATAAAGTTTCCTGAGGAAAATTTCACACAGGGATTTCACAGGAATTCCACTTCAACTCTTTTGTGCTGAAAAGTAGAGTGGAAAATTGAGGAATTCATTCATTCTATCAAGGATTTTTGGTAGCTTATAAGAAAGACTAAAGGAGTCTTTCAATTGCTTACCCATGTAAGGTTTCACCGGTGACCTTATAGCTTCCTCCTCCTGTATTTACAGGTTCGTGTTAAACATTATTAAACTCATTGATTGGATCCACTCAATCTTAAAGACTCCCCCACAGCCAAGGTTGCAACTACAATACCAAGGAATATCTTTGAGACCTTGAGGTTCAAGACCAAAATCGTGCACTTCTAAAGAGCAGATTGATTTGCGTTCTTCACATTTCTTTATACGAATGTAGCAATGGACAACTACAAAACTGCTTTGCTCTTACAGTTGGTGTTACATGTTACTTATTTTTAAAATGTGTTAATCTTCTAGGAATCTCATAAAGACAATAAAAAAGTCGAGAGTTGTGGTGACTTGCTGCAAAGCACTGTTTTATATCACTGTTTTAGTTTTTCATCTTATATTCATCGATATTATTAGTTGACTATGAGAATATCTAAGTCAACTATAGCTGCAGAACTTATCACTAATAACTTAAATATTTTGTGTAATACTAATTCATTTTGTATTGTTATGATTCACATGCTGAAAAATTTTCCCTTTTAAAGTAGTTTTAAGCTACTCTCAAAAGTATGCAATTAACTTCACCACTTTTACTTAAATCCAGAATTGATTATAATTGTGCAGATGAGGCCATCTGTGTCATGTCGATCAAATTTCAGAAGGAATGATTCAGAATTAGAAAACTGCTCTGTGAACCTGTATCACTAATTTGGTTCTACTAACCGAACCTAGTCCTTATATGGACCTGGCTTTCTGAGTACCCTAGGATTATGATTGTTTTTAGTCTCTGTTACTCTATTTTTTGGATCTAGCTAGTTTGCTGGCTGCATTACATTTATAAAAATATTTCACACAAATATATATAATAAGCTATGCCATAATCATAATAAAAAATGGTTTATCAATTGAAACCGAATAGTGAAAGGGTGGTAAAACAGAATTTCAAGGGTGCAGTAAAATGACAACTAATCTCACCGCTCCAAGCCCTGGTATCTTTGGGTCAGGGAAGTGACTCACTGATATTAAGGTTTTAAAGAAGTTCTTCCAGCAAGGATAACATTCCTTGTATGTAGGAGACAAACCTGGAAATCAAACTAATAGAATATTAGAAAATGGAGAAAAATAAAGGAAATGATGGGAAAAGGATGACCATGAGGGCTAGCAGGATATGTGAAATGTAAGAGAAAGTATTGGGCCGATTTGAGCGTGTAAAGCTAGAATGGCGAGGGGAACAACGGAGTGGAGAAATTCAGAGGTGAATGTTCCTCTTTGAGATGTAACAACCACCCCAAAATGGAACTCAGAAATTAGCTGTGTAATGAGTATCTTTAGCCTTAGCAGTCACAGGTGAAGTAATAAGATATGTTTTGGCCCTTGATGAGGGGAAATGCAGGAGAAGGAGGATGTAATGGTAGCTCCATGGTTTTCAATGTCAAGAACCAAGACTTTTGTTCTGTCATTAGGTGAAAAGTGTGTTGTAGGACACTTAAATTTCACTAATGGCTGATTATTCACGTTCTTGCATGAGTCCAGGGTGTCTTACGCACGGTTATGCAGAAAACTGGCTGTGATGTGCCAGCTGCAACCAAGAGAACCAGAAGAGCAAGAGTTAGAATTCAGTCTGAGTCTGAGAACCTGAGAATTATGGGAACAAATCATGTAACTGCTCATCAGAGGACAGACTGAGACCTCAGGAGCTGCTGGTGTGGACTGGAGTCTGAAAGTTCAAGAAATGGGAGCCTTAATATTTGAGTTCTGACAAACTACATCCCTCAGATTAAGAAGAGAGCAAGAGAATTTGCTCTCCCACCACACATTTTTTCCTTTCTTTTCTTGACAGATAATTGTACAGATTTTTATACATTGTTTATTGAGTGGCTCAGGATACTTAGGTATTTATAATCTTAAATATAGTTTCTTTGTCTTGAAGATATTCACATTCCTCTTCTATTTTGAATGCAGTACAATATTATTAATTATAATAATCATTTATGTAATTGAAAACCAGGATTGATTCCTCCCATCTTGTCACGACCCTGTACCTATTAAGCAGTCACTGTTTCCTTACCCCTTGTCCCTCTTTTAGCCTCTGTAAAGTCTGGTAACCACCATTCGTTTTCTACTTCTATAAGTTAAACTGAGAATTCATTGTGTGAAATTATGCAGTAATTGTCTTTATGTGCCTAGTTTTTTTCATTTAACACTATGATCTCTAGTCCCACCCATATTGCTGCAAAGGATAGTAATACAGCTCTTTTTCTGCACCATAGTATTTGATTGTGTATATGTAGCACATTTGTTTTATGCATTCATCTCTTGATGGATACCTCTGTTGACTCTATGTCTTGTCTACCATGCATACTGCAGCAATAAAAATGGGGTATAAGTAACTCCTTGATATATTGATTTTATTTCCTTTGGCTGCATCACCTTATTCTAATGAGCCTTCAGTCAATTGGATGATACTGATTATGGCTTAGATATAAAATGATATAAAATATCCCCCAAAGCCCCATGTCCTTGAAAGATGTTTGGATCATGGGGATACTGCATTAATCAGTGGATTAGCCCACTGATGAGATTACAGCTAAATTCCGGGTAGGAAGTGGGGAAACGTGATTGAGACAATGTCCATCCACACTGGTGAAGACAGATCTTTACTCAGCTCAAGATGCCAATATTAATGTCTCTCAGAGACATCCTCATAGACACATCTGATACATCCAAAATATCTCACTATCCTTTAATCAAAGTGACATATATAAAATTAGTCATCATGCTGGGAAAAAGAAAAGAGGACAGGGAAGGAGAATAAAATTACCCTCTGAAATTTTTCTGAGAAATAAAAATACTTATATTTTAATGAATGGAGTTTAGTTACTAGAACTAGCTGCAAGGAATGCAGAAAAATCTTCTCAGAAATATAATTGACAGCCTCTTTAATATCCCCTTAGATAAAAAATAACAGTGTATGACAGAAGTTTGAGGTTTTATGACCCCCTAAATGAGTTTTAGAACAGCACTTTTGTCCCTACCTTCCCTGCATCATATCTCTTGCTCTTAGTAGGATAGTTGCTAGTGACAAAATACTCCTCAGAATCCTAAAATAATGTTGATCTGTTGTGTAGTGTGTTCTAGGTAAACTCTCAGCTCAGTGCTACACCTTGAAGGTCCTCAGTAATTTCTGTAGTCGTCATTAATAATTCTGCTTTCTTCAAGGTACCATGCTTAGAGTATGAAGCATGTCCTGCACTGTAATTTTAACTATATTTGCTTAGGATGAATCATTGAATGAATAATTTTAATGTAACACATTACAAGTATTGTATATGCTCAATAATTTCTTTAGAAGATAAAATAACACATGGGTAAAAATCTACAGAAATAATATATGAGTAAACTTCTAATACATTTTAGAACTCTGAGTATATAAAACAAACACGTCACATTTCAGTGTGAGAAGTTTTCAATGCCCACATAGTGTGATATAATGCAATACATGTAATATATGTTAATGATAATGTCACAAGAATTGGGATGGGTGAATGATACCTTTTCATTGTTCAGGTGGTGAATCCTTAGTAACTGCATTTAAGGGAAACAGGAAAAATTGCCTCTACCTGTTTTGGGAATGAGACAAAAGTATATTGAATCAATCAAATAAGTGTGCTGAGGTTTACATTCTTCTTTTAAGGAATTCTTCATAAGCCTACTTGCAAAATTATGCCTGTTTTGTCACTCAGTGCACACATAAGGATGATGCTGGGCTGAAGGTTTTCATTAGAAAAATGACAGAATTCTCACCTGGTAAATCTGCCACTGACTAGAATAACAAGTTCAAGGCACAAGCCGAACGACAAGCGATAAGAACTTTTCATTTATGTGTGAGAAAATGAAGTGGTATCCATCACATGCAGTGCGTTTGACAAAGAACACAAAATAATATACTGATTAGTGTAATAGCGGATCACTGAAAGTGACATTGCACACAAGATATTTTGAGATACAACATATTAGTTTTTCATGGCACTGGGGATTGGATTCAGGGCCTAATGTATGTGATTAACATATGTAAGATACACCTCCATTCTCACTCTTTTTTTTTTTTACTTTTGAGAAGAGTCTCACTAAATTGCATGGGCTAGCCTCACACTCAGAATTCTCCCGCCTTTGTTTCGATTATTTGGGATAACAGTAGTGGACCACCTTTCCAGACCATGTTCAGTTACCTATCAATCTCAACAGATGTACCAGAAAATGATTACATAAGCTACCTATTACACAACATGATATATAGCTTCAGATGTTTATTAGATACTTAAATTACTTAAATAAAATCCTGAGATAAATTATGCAGTGTTATACTCTGTCAGAATCTGCTGTTTTAGATGAATATAACATAAATTTAACACATTTCAATATGCAGTTTTGAGAGAAATAGGCCCTTTAGAATGAGAAATAGTGCAATTTCAAATAGTTAATATTAATTTTTAAGTGGCATTTCTACTTTCAGGTTAGGAAACTAAATACCTAAGGCTTTGTGATTGAAACTCAATTGTAGTTTCTCATTTATTGCATTTTATAACTTTCATTACTTGCAATATGTAATTTAATCAGTCATTCTTATTAGAGTTTTTGGATTTAAGAAAGGATATAAAATTACATTTTATTGAATTATAAATGTGAGTATAATAGTAACTAAAGTTTCCTGGTGTCCATATGTTAAAATGAGATTCTACTATTTTATTAAATCCAAAATTACTTCCATTTTCCTGCTTTCTTTGGCATCTTCCAGCATTGCTCACAAAGATTTCTTAAGATTTGCTGTTATCTTTGCAATGAAACAACACTTTTTATAGTGATATACTTCTTGAATATTTAAGAAGCTGCAGTGTTTCAGATAGATGATTATATTTCTAAGCTTCTTTAGTATATTCTGACAATCAGAATGAATCTACTTTTGCATTTTCTAAATATTCATAAATGCTTTATATTTGCCACAAATAATTTCAATAAAGGAGTATAAGAATGTGGGTACAAAAAAAAAGAATGTGAGTACAATGTAGCAGGAAATTCCAAAACTCTAAAACAAACAAACAAACAAAAAATTAAGAGCACTTTTTACAAATGTTATGTATTTCATTTTCATAACTTTTCTTCTGGTTCAACAATACTGTTTCACATATTTTACAGATATGAGAAGTGAGTGCCCGAATGCTCAATAAACTATATTGCGTTCTTTTTTTTTTTTTTTTTTTTTTTTTTTTTT
>NW_022900947.1:22306727-22386670 GCF_012274545.1 Fukomys damarensis | reverse complement strand
TTTTTTGGTATCAGGGATTAAACTTGGGCTTGCGCTTGCGCTTGTGAAGCAGGTGGCAGAACCGTGAGCCAAATACTCAGTCCATGTATTCAGTGTTCTTGATAAGGGTCTTTGGGTCTTAGATTATCCAAGAGAATGTGACTAAAAATCTGGTGCTTAGGTGCTCATTCTATTACAAAACATTGCAATCAGAAATGGAATTCCTCTGTACAGGACACATGTCTCTCCACAAGATTCATTCTGAAGTAAAATGATATGGGTAGACCAATTAAAACAAAACCTGAAACACTGTCTTAGTGTGGCCAGGATGCTCTAACAAATTCCCACAAACAAGTTGATCCATAGGAAAGAGAAATCCATTACGCACACTCCTGGAAACTTGGAAGTTCAGTACTAAAGTAAAGGTAGATTTGCTGTCCTCTGAGGCCACAAATCCAGACAGACTGGCATCTTTTCTCTAACCTCAGGCTTCTTTTAGAAGGGCACCAATTCTCTTCTTGAGAGAAAATTTTCCATTGCTCAATCCACCCCAGTGGCCCCATCTCCTAATAACATCACCTTGGGGATGAGCATTTGAAGATATACATTTTACAAATATTTTATAAATATTCACATCATGGTGCACTTGTTTTGTTACCTTGTCTATGTAAAGACAAAACACTTCTAACTGCTCCTTTGTTTGTCCTTCACTTCAACTCGAGTGCTCTTTCAAAAAAGACTTTAAATTCATTCTCTTTATTATATTATTTTTCACCCCAGTCTGAAACTCATTGCAAGTCTTTGTCTTCAACACCAGTGAACTTGATAAGTAAAAAGAGAATTTCTAGTGGCCAGGTATAACCGATGCTGTCAGTCAGCTCTCTAGACCTGTGGACTTTACTGAGTGGCTTTCTTTTCTAAAACATTCTGTTATGAATTGAATCATGCTCCCACTTCAAAATGCACATGTTAAACTATTAGCCCCAAGTGAAACTAGAGTATGACATCCTTAGGATGTAGGATTGTTGCAGGAGAGAAGAGTTAAGACCATATTGGCGTAGAGTGGGACCTTAATATAACATGACTAGAATCTCCTTATAGATAATGGAAATTTGAACACAAACACGTGCATACACAGGAAAAACATGCCTTGAGGATTAAGGCGGAGCTTGGGGTGGGGTCGGTATACTTCGAGAGTGCCAAAGACCTGAAAAGCTCTGAAGGCTAAGGGAACGTCAGAAGAACTCCCCCTTCAGAGCCCTCCAAAGGAACAGTGACCCTGCTCAAAGCTTCTTCTCAGATTTCCACTGTTCAGAAATAGAGCTCAAACTTTAATATAACAGCCCTAATGAGGAATTTACTTCCCTTTATTTTCCAATAACGCAGGAGGGCCAGACGTGGTCAGCTAGTAATTTGGCCCCACAGTTCATAAACTTGTGCCATTGTATTGTGATTTTTTTCAGTGATATTTTCCACTCAACTGCATGATTCTTAAGCACATATTTCTTAGTTAACAACACTGTTACTGGAAGGACACAACGCAGTGCTAACTGTACCTACTGTGGCTGCCAGTCAGATAAATAAAAAAATCACGTGAGTTAGGCTATACGTTCACTTGTGAAATTTTGCAAGTAATTACTGATAATTACACAGTAATTACTGATAATATTATTTCAACCTATCTTCATATGTGTGACTGTGAAGTAAAGCATTTATTCTTATTAAGAAGAAGTTTCCTATTTAATTATTAGTATTATTATTAGTAGTATTATTTCGGTATCGGAAATTGAACTTGGGACATTGTGCTTATGAAGCAGGAGCCAGCACCACTGAGTTACATCCCTGGCCCTTCCTATTTAACTATGAAATACAGGCTTTTATTGTTCCATTAAATAATTTAATAAGTTAAAATATAAAGATGACCCTTTATTAGTTATAACATCAGCAATATTGAAATGTGCTGTATTTTCTTTTTCACTCGATGTTCCTTAGGCAAACCAAAATTTGAAAACCCATGCTCTAGAGAATTCACAAATATTTCTAGTCTGTTTTACTTTATGATTCCTAAGAAATCTTTAACAGTTTGGAGAGGCATTTTCTGTCAGACTTAAATTCTGATCATGTGAATCAATCCATTCCTTAAAATCACTCTGGAGTATCACAGGTGTTGTTTGAATACTATCAAACGCCTATGGTCTCAACTACCACTCACTTGTGAACCTAAACTATTTGTGTCTTCTTAGTTTTGGCACAAGTTACCCCTCATATCCAAAGTAGAATTTATTACATTTTTCTGTCTTATTATCCTTTTTCTATTCCTTCTTTTGATGGAAATCACCTCTTTGACAGTTACTCAAGTAAGAAATATGAAGGTCAAACTAGATTGCTCACTGAAGTTAGTAACCAATTTTGAAATAACTAAGAAGCCAAGTCAATTCTACCTTTTCTATATTTCTTTTTTTTTTCTTCATTGAGTTTGTTGGTACATTTTAGGTACACAGTGCAGTTACATTCATTATTGGGATCTTGTACCTTTACATGACAGGTCTTGGTTCTCATTTTTTCCCCTTGTCCCTGCCCTGCCTTCACCCGCTCCTCCCCTCCCCCTTTACAAACACTTCATTTCCATTTTTTCATTTTCTCATATTTTTTTCTTTTCCCTTATTAGCTTTCTTAAATTCATCTTTTCCACTCATTTCATGATCAACTTCAGTTGCATCCTATGTTAAAATCATATTGACTGCCAGGGATTTATCTCAGTGATTCTGCTGCCTGCTTTGTAAGTACAATGTCCCGAATTTGATCCCTAGTTAAAAAAAAATCTTATTGACTATCTCGAGGTCCAACAACTCATTTTTAACAACTGATAAACCTAATATACACATCACCTCTTTCCTGAAGTGGAAAGTACATAATTAGATTTTTTTTCAGGAAATAGTTCTTTCTAAAATGCCTATATATCACACTTTCTTCCCACTTTGTTCTGTAAGGTATCTTGTGGTTTGTCTCTTCATACACATTTAAGAAGACAGTTTCTAATTCCATTTTCTTTTTGTAACACATTTTTAAACATGGTAAAATCTAAATAAGAGGGTTGTTTTTAAAATTTTGCAAGAAATAGTTAATTTTAATTTCTGTTCATTGTGGTAATGAAATTTTCCAGATGAGTAAATTTATATCAGAATTTTCATCGTAATTGATATTCTTACAAATCCAATATGACTTTTTATCCTCTTTCACTTTCTTAACTCCCAAAATACACACAAAAATGTGTGTACATTCTTCTCTTTCTCATTAGTTTCAACAATATAATATCAATATAGTATCATGTTTGCTAGATATATCTTTTTGTGGATGTGTGGATGAATCCTAATAAACATGGTCTTATATATCTGAAGGCAATTTATTGAAAAAGTTTACTTTTAAAGAAAGGTATTAGAATTCCTTTCAATGTCTTTTTTTTTTGTTTTGGTTTTTTGTTTTTTTTTTTTTTTTTGGTTTTTTTGAGACAGGGTCTCACTTTGTAGTTGAGACTGACCAGGAACTCACTATGTAGCCCAGGCTGGTCTTGAACTCACAGTGATTCTCCTGCCTTAGCCTTCCAAGTGGTGGGATTACAGTCATGTGCCACCATGTCTGGCTCTCTGTCTTTTAAATAATATTACTAAATTTAAAATTAAATTTTGACTTTGAATATTTTAAGTTAGTCTTTATTAAGCAAGTTAATTTCTTTTCATTCCTGGCCCTTTTTGTCTCATTCACGTAAGCCCAGGTGGTACTGATTTCTTTAATAAAGAAAGTTCATGATAGCAAACATTAGAGTAGCCTAGAGTTTGAGTTCTGTTAATTTTTGACCCATATAATTTTAATAACATCTTTTTTCAGCTTTTTGCTGCTGAAAAAGAACAAAGAAATTTAATTATATCATTATAAGTCAGAAATTACCCATCTTCAATGATTTGTTGAATCCTTTAAATAAACTGATCTAAGTTCTCATTATTTCATAATTTTATTATTTTTTATCAGTAAACCATTGAATTTTTATATAATAAACAAGTTTTTCTTTAATTCCTAGTTCATATAACTTGGGGAACACACTGAATACATTTTCTCAGGCTACCAACTCTCTAATAAAGAGATTTCTACCATACTTATAGTGTCGTTAAGGTCAGTATCTCTTAACTGTTTAATTATAAGATGCCAATTAATTCATGGTTTAAAATGAGAGGTTGTACACATAAAAAGGGTAGCAATGTGAAAAAATGCTTAGGTCATTTTATCTTTAGGACATGCTTGATAAAAATGCAGTTCTTAACTTGAAAAGGGAGTCTGGACTTAGATATCTGGTGAACTGACCTTGAATGCAAGATCTGGGGAAGATGGCAGAATAATGTTTCTTATCTAGAAACAGATTTTGCTTGAATAACCCAGGAATCTTTGTTGTTTAATCCACTGAATATTTCACATTTTATGTACCGAAACATCCTGTTCTATCCTAACACAGTAACACCAATCTGCTTGATGTGTGGAATTTTCAGCGTTTCCCCCATTATTAGCTTTATCAATATTTTATGATATAATAAGCCACTCAATAAACAGTGTTGGCTACCATGGAAACACTCTTAACTATGAATTATTTTCACCTGTTAAAATTTCTCACTTTGTTCACCCTTCCACCTCTCTTGGAATTTTGTACTCCCTCCTTATAATTTATCTTTCGTTAGCACACACCTTAACCCCATTTTAGGACTTGTTTCCTTTTCTTAAGCATTGATCAGTAACAGGAAAATTACATTTGATCTCTGATACAGACATTTAATTGGAACATGACTCCATCAAAGCCTTGTCTCAAATTCATTTGGAGAACTAGAACAAAGGGTAAGTATCACAGAATTAGGGTAGTAAAATAAAAAGGAGTAACACCTCCAAACTGTGTATATTGCTCTGGATGTAACATTCTGAATGGCAATTAGAAAACTTGAGAATATTCAGTTACTAGTTACCTGGAAAAGAGGCATTTGCAGCTGCCTAAGCGCTTCTGCAAATGAGACCTAGTGAAGAAAGCCTCTGACAGCTGCTGCTTTTCCATCTGAGGAAGGGCTGAGGCTGCTCCTTCCTCAACAAAATATGATTGAGAAAAGGAGCCAGACATAGCGCCCGAGAAAGGATGAATACGTTAAAAGCTACCCAAATCTCTTTCTTGTTTTCCACTAATATTAAGACAACTGTCAGAGAGAAAAATCTTATGCTTCATTCCAAAATTCACAAAACGACTCCCTTTTTAGTCTATTAACAGAGCACACCACAGGGTGTGGGATCCCCGGTCACAATTCTACTCTGGTCAAGTGGACAACACTGAGGAGTGCTCTGCGTCAATTCTTTTTGTTTTGTTTTGTTGTTGTTGTTGTTGTTGCTGTTGTTGTTGTTTTACTTCTAATATGTTTGATTTTGTTCCAGTAATTTCCCATTAATAATTTTGGAAATAGTATGTGAGTGTACACTGAAAACTATAGTGATACTAAAATTCATTGTTGTAACCACAAAAGTGTGCCAACTTATTTGAAAATAGGTGTCACCTCTGTAAGTAAATATGTTATGTTATTTTAAAATGCAGAACCTTAAAAACAGCTTCTTATTGTATGATGTTTGTATCTCCTCGCCCTAATGCCTGGGGTAAGAGATTGTAGGTGGATGACATCATGGTACATACATTGGAAATGACCAAATGTGTAATAGTTATTTTCTAGCTAACTCCTTACTAGTGACTTCTAACAGAATATGTGTTATTTCTTTCATTTGGGAATATA
Source organism: Fukomys damarensis (assembly GCF_012274545.1). Taxonomy (NCBI): domain Eukaryota; kingdom Metazoa; phylum Chordata; class Mammalia; order Rodentia; family Bathyergidae; genus Fukomys; species Fukomys damarensis. The sequence continues at coordinate 22,380,884 of NW_022900947.1, read as the reverse complement.
TACTTATAGATAGATGAACAGATCACAGGTTTTCTTACACAGAACTCAAGTGTACTTATGAGGAACCAAGAAAACTGTTAAGAGGATCTATAAATTTTATGGAATTGTTCTGATAAAATGAGTTGAAAGAAAGTTTAATACTTTTGATGTTTAAAATGTTACTACTTTTTTTAAATATTTGCATACTACAAATGTAGTTAATGATCACTATAATCTAACATACATTTAAACAGATAATTTCTGCACTTATTTGAAAACACAGGTGTGTATGACCACAAAAAGAGCAAGTGCTATGTTCTATTGATATTTAAAGTAGTTTTATATTTTGTACAGTGGAAAGCACTTTTAAAGTTATCTTTTCTAATCTGACCATTTGACAAATGAGAAAAACTATTACTTGAGTAAAATAATTTGTATACATCATAAATAAAAAATCTAGAGAAGTTCCTGAACTTTTCATGTGACAATTTTGTTATTATTATTTTTTGTAGCACTGCTGATTACTTACCCCAAACCAGAGTAGTACATATTTTACTGATTGTGTAAATATTTCTATGATTCAAAATTAAACAAATGTTGATTATAGTGTGTTTGTAAGTCAGTCGGGAAAAGCGTTTTCAAAACCTAATAATAACTTAAGCAAACTGAAAAACTGGAAAATCATATTTTACATAAACCAAACATCACTTTATAAGAGCTATCCCAACTCATTTTTCCTTCATTAAGTGTGTTTTGAACAAATCTGAACTTGGCCTTATTATGCACATTTTAGATAGAACAAGACTAAACCATAGTACTTGATGTGGAAGTACATGGGCTTTTGATATATTGAAAGAGACACAATAAGTATATGGCAATGGAAAAATTTTTTTCATGACTATTCGAAAACTGAGGGAGTGAAAGAAGACTTTCTGTGGTTTCACCAGAAATTTAGAGACCCACACAATTACTTTGTTCTTAAATTTACAGAATTATAGAAGGCTGCAAACATAGTAAAGAGCGATGTACGGAGGCAGTGTGCTTGTGTGTCTGTGTTTCCACACTCACACATCCACGTGTGGTGGAGGAAAACGTGTCGTCACTACCATTAGCATCTGATTAATACTTTTAAAATGACTAACGACTCCAGTCACTTGAATGCTATTAACAATTATGCAGAAAACACTGAGAAAATAAATGTAATACAGAACTTCTCAAAGTTTTTAAACTCAAAATCTATTTTTTCCAGAACCTTTCATTCTCGATGAAAGTGAGTGACAGCTGCTACCTTTTAATGGAGGAATAAAGAGGATTCAAAATGTGACCTTTGATTAAAACATGAAATTTGCTTTCCTCAAGTCTTAGAAAATGAGTTATCCTTTACTGATCAAAATGGTCATCTGTGTGCTAACTCCTGTGGGTTAGTTAACAGGACTTTACATTTTGTAATTTAGGGTACACACACACACACACACACACACACACATATATACATCTAAGGATACCGTGTTCATGAAAAAATGAAACCTCAACCCTCAAATCTCATTTCCCTGCTTGATTATTCATACCTCTTAGCTGATTAGTATTACTAAAATGCCAACACAAATCAAAGTAAATTTTCATATTAATTTATAAGGGTAATGCAAATATACTTAAATATCTAATGACTAATGCAACTCCTTCCATGACAGTTAATACACTGGAAAATGTCCGTGGAAAATAAGTCAGCAGGAATGAACTTCATTACTATTTTTCAATAATTTTTATCAAATATTGTTTCTTTGGTTGAATATTAGTATTCGATGACAGATATATGTGCCTTGCACCATGTCATTCATCCATCCATCCATCCATCCATCCTTCCAGTAAAACATTAGAACAATGCCTAATATATAGCAGGTGCTGTGTTCACAGTCAGCCATAATGGAAACTATAACCTAGGGATCCTGGAGGCAAAAAAGCCTCACTTTTTTGTACCTCTCACTTTTAGAGAAATTGATTTCAAAGAAGTTGATTTTGTTTGTCACATATATTAGAATGTTCCTTGGTGTTCTAATTATTTCCACGAGAAGAGCTTATTTTTGCTTTCTTCAGGTTATGGTTTGAACTTATGCACTGCTTTGCCTCATAGGGTACCTGGAAACAAGATGCAAGCAGAGGCTTGAAATGTACTTGTACGTGGAACTTTTTTTCTTTCCATCTACCTCTATCAGAAGGATGTGCTCAATAGTTTGATAGATTAAGGAAAATGAACAAGATAGTACTTAGACAATTGAACACATGGCCTGAAACTAATCTTGACCAAAGCTAGCAGAACAAGACCAACCATTACTTGGCTAAACCATAAGCCTGTGGGAATATAAAGTACTGATTTTCATATGGTTTTTGGGCTAGGGTTAGTTAGTTATAGTCCAGTAGTACACAATCACAAAATTATCTGCATTACAATAATTCTAATTTTAGATCCATCTTGTAGGTCTTATACCTCAGAATTGTTTTCAGGAGATTAGCAATATATGTGTATTTGTGTTCCATTTTAAGTAAATAAAGATGAAGATGGCTGTTATTTCATTATTTAACTTTGCTTTTGAAACCAGGTGACAAAGCCAGACAGCAAAGACATTAATGATATATGTGTAATAATATAAATGATATTGTTTAGGAAAATTTACCCAGGGCAATTTCTTCTGCAATCATCAACATCTAAACTAATTATTCTCTACAGAAACTTCATAAACTCTTCTTTGTGGTTTGGTTACATTATAAAAACATGGAAGAAAAAGATAGAGTGCTTTCTTGATTATTTTGTAAAAATATGCCAGCCTGTATGAATATTTAGAGCTGTATTTGTTTTTTATACTGTTGTTTTTCATTTTTGTTTTATGATTTTTTGTTTTTGTTTTTGAGACAGGGTCTCACTCTGTAGTTGAGACTGACCTGGAAATCATTATGTATCCCAGGCTGGTCTCGAACTCACAGCTATCCTTCTGCCTCAGCCTCCCGAGTGCTGAGATTACAGGCATGCACCACCATGTCTGGGCTGTTTTTCGTATTGATTTGATTCAAAGAAATACAAATCAACAATATTTCTATTTAGATACAAAGCCACTGAGAGGGAAACATATTTGGAGCAAAAATCCATAACAAGTACTTACTTAACTTGCTGCACCAGTTATCTTTCCTGCCACTGGAAAAGAAGACTTGAGTCTATACTTAAAAGAGAAGAGCTTTGTTGTGGGCTACAGTTTCAGTAGGTTCTGTGCATTGAAGGCTGGCTCCATGACAGAAACAGGATAGAAGGAGGTTTATGATAGAGAAAGCTTGTTGATCTATAGCAGCCAGGAAGCAGAGAGACAGAAGAGAGGTGCCTAGGACAAGAGCAAATCTACCCAGGTCATATGTCCAGTGACCCACTTCTCCTGACCTTTGCTTTTTTAATTGACTGCATATAGACAACTGAAATCTTGATTTATTTGAGGAAATATTTGTAACATACTTATTGATGTTCCCATTTATCTTTAATTACACTTCAAGTTTTACCTGAGGTGAGAGCCAGATGGTTTTGTGTTAAGTTTACTTGTGAAACCGTGACAAAGAACAATCCTACTATTATTTTTATTATAATAGAGTATTTATGAATAATTCAGAACCTCACAGATAGCACAATATTCACACAGGACAGAAAACCCATAAAATGAGTTAAAGTATTATATGCATAAGTCAGAGTTAGCATTCCCATAGGTGTATTAGTCCATTTTCTTTTAAAAATAGCACAATACAAAGGAGTAGGTAAGTTTTAATGAAAGAAGTTTATTTTGTTGGATTCCCACAGGTCTTGAATCCTGCATTCAAGGGGCAGTCAATGTTTGGTGACGGTACTTTACCGAGTCTATAGGAGGGCAGGGCATCAATTGATAAGAGACAGGAAGCACTTGTTTATGTCTCCCCTGGTCTCTCTCCCTTTACGCATAAAATGACTTCCATTCAATTATGGGAGCTCCTCCTTGATGTACTTTCTTAATCCTAATCACCTTCCAAAGGCCTCATTTTTAAATGCTATAGTTGAGTTGATTAGGTTTTTGCTCCCTTAATCCCTTACAATGTGGATTAATTTCAACACGTGAACACTTGGGGGAGCACTAAAGAAGTTCTATTACAGTCTCTCTCTCTCTCTCTCTCTCTCTCTCTCTCTCTCTCTCTCTTTCTCCCACCCTTCTCCTCCCATGCATTAGGCAAAGGGTACACACAGGCAAAGAAAAATTCTCAGGAGTACTGATGTCAAAATTTTATGCCATTAGTATCTAAAAATTTGCCTGAATTCTCATCTTTCTTTTTTTCTCATTTTAGTTAAGCAAATATCTGTTTATCTGACATGCCCTTATCTCTAGTTTTCCTGGGTCTTATTTCTTTTAATCCTTCAAATACACATACACACACGTGTTTTTTTTAACCAAAAAATTGTATACACAATTTAGAAAAAGAAAATCTAGTGTAAATAGTTTAATAATACATTTAGTGAGACATCATGAGATTAATACCTTACCATAGGCCTCCAGAGTTACAAGAAGTACTCAGTATGGTGGTCATTAGCTTCCAGTCATGGATTAGTATGGCAAACTTCTGCTTGGGTAATTTTGGTCACTGAGATTGCTACACTTGCATTTTCAGTTTCTTCTTTTAGGGCTGGCAGTGTAGTGGTTTTTTTGTGATTTACAACATCCTCTAGGGTCCCCCGTTTGAGGGTAACATCATTTATTGACAAAATATCATACTAGTTAAAGGTGGTGCCACCTTCCAGTGACGCCATGGACTGGAGACCAAATCTTGGGGAAGCTTTCAAGATTTCAAGTGTAACTGTACACTTGCTGCTCCCTTCATCGTTAGCATCTACTCTACTACAGTATTTTTTCCCAGAACTATGGGGTGTTTGCCTCTTTATCTGAAATAGGAGACATAAAGATCGAAGTGGAAAGGAGACAGACAAGAAAGCGATGAGAGAACAAAGTCGGAGAGAGATGAGAACTGGTGGTGTGCAGACACTGTGGAGAGACACTTTTCGTGAGGTTGGGAAAGTCAGAAAAGTGTGTGCAAAATAGACTTGTACACTTACAGATTTATGGCTTATATTAAGGATTGAAGTCTTCAAGAGAAAAATAAAATATTTTTAAAAATTGTGATCAGTGTTTGATGCTAAAATAAACACTTCTTTCTAGAAAGAATGTCCCTCCTCCCATAGAAAAGTGCTTCCCACATAAAATTTTCTTTGGCACTTAGAGTAATAGAGATACTTACTAGGGCCAATGCAAAATAGTGGCATAAAGTTTATGGAAAACAATTAGTTTTTGAAAAAATAAATATTCACATGATGTACATTGTATATAATATAAAGTATAGGTGAAGTCTATGTACAAGGGAGAAAAAGATCAAAGCAAATATACACTGTTGAAACAGTGAGTCATAAATCAATAATTATAAAATTAAAGAACTAGGATAGATCATTTTGCTTCTGTATGCGAAGCTCTTTATTTTTTTCCTTTTATTCGTTTATTAAGTCACTTAGTATGCACTTACTGATAATCACTGTGTACCAAACAATGCAATGCACTTTTGCAGATAGAAATAAAAGTTATCCCTAAGCTAGTGCCACATTAATCATGGTAGGGAAAACAGACTAGAATGAGGTCTGTACAGAACTGTCTGATCAGTACCATAACAGATGCACATGCAATGGACCAGGATAACGTAAGGGGTGGGAGAATGCTGCAGAAAGGTCAAGGAAAGCTTCTGTTGGAGGAGAGAATTATGGTGCGTTTCAAAGGATAAATAAGAATTCTCTAGGCATATGTGGTGAAGAGGAGCACTGTCTATAGTAAAAGGATGCATTTGACCTAGAATATTAAACAGCTCCGCAATAGAGAGATATTTTGTCTTCTGGTCCAAGGCTATGCTCTCTATACCACACTTGTGAAGAAATGTAAAGGTGTATATAATTAATCCAGGTATTGAATTGAATGAATCAGGAATAGAAGCAGCAATAAATTCGATGGTTCCTTGAGGACAAGACACAAATAATAAAATTTGTTTCTTTTGTGTAATTCATTTCTGTCTCTCCTTTCACCCACTCATCACACTGAACCAATTGTTTCTTTCCCCTTTTGTGATAAACCGGAGAGAAAGCAGTCTTTAAGAAGATAATTTCATAGAGCAAAAAGTAAGTTTTCTTTCACACCAGAGAGCATCAGATATCATTGCGCTCCAAGCTTGTAGTCTTATCTTGATCTCAGAATCTGTAAAATGTCAAGGATCTCTCTATGCCCTGTGTCTCCATCAAACTTGCCAGGCCAATGGAGAACACTTGGCACTACTGTATTCCTAAACACGGAAGTGTTAGCTGCCACATCTTGACAAGATCATATATGCTAGAAATTTCAATTTCCTGTCATCAATTGTTTCTGGCAATAACTTACTGACCCAAAAGTTAAGCCATGCCGTTCTGCAGAGGTGGGCATCATTGTCTCTTCTGGAAAATGAAGTTGTATCAGGTTATCCTTTGCTTCCCTTCTACCACCTAACATTTTGTGTTTAGATGATCTTGTAATAGTAATGTTGAATTGCTCCAGATTTTATAATACATATAAATAAGTCCATATGAATTTTGCAAGGAATAAAATACCAATTTATTTTCATTATGTTTGAACCATCCATATCAAGAGTTACTAAATGGATGTCCATGAATCATACTTAATGAGACCTTATGACTGTGTTAACTTTGTTGTATGTATTTATCATTCTATTTATGTGTGTACGTGTGTGTGTGTGTGTGTGTGTGTGTGTGTTTGTGTGTATGGATACCTGAAAGGCAGAAGACAAAAATTGGAAAAGACCTATGGTCATCCTCAGACTCAAAAATAGGTCTGCAATCTCTCTAAATGCTCATCCCACCTCATCTCTCCACCCCTGCTAACTCTACCCTATACTTCTACACACACACTCACACACACACACACACACACACGCACTATAAAGTGGATAGTATCTATGTCTTTGTTGAGTAATTTAGAGGTCATTAAAACCAATATCAGGCAGAGGCCAACGAGGAAAACAAAAGTGTGTCCATCATTTCAAATTGAGGATATTTAATGAAGAGAATCAGTTGTGTAAGTTGTGGCAGATCTGAGAAGAAAACAGGAGACAAGGCTACGATCTGCTGATTGCCCCCCTGTCTCACGGAGCCACTGAAACCTGAAGCCTGAGAGGACAAAAGAAAGAAGCAGAGTTACTAAAACTCAGGATCACCCTGCCTAGCACTCACCGGGCCGGTCTGTAAAACCGTAAAAAGAATGCTAGAAATAGTGTATAAAGATAATAGCGCCCCCTGGCTGAGTGAGAGTAGTACGGGTTTGTATTCCCAGTAACGTGGGAAACTGAGGCAGAAGAATTGCGGGACTGAGCCTAGCCTGACCATTTTACTGACTTTTAAAAGTCCCGTCTCAGGAATGAGGGAGTGGGGAGGTTACTCACTGTAAAGACCCTGTGTTCTATTTCCAACACTTAAAAAAATTAATTCCGCTGTAAAACTGTGCAAAGCAAGCTGAGGACATGACATGTTCTAATATAAACATGTCAGGGAATGCAGACTTTTGGAATGAATTGTTCACCCTTGCACGTATTTTGTTTTTCCCTTTGGTCTTCTCAGTTCTCATATCACCTCCTTTTGTATATTATACAAGCTTCAAAACTTCAAAAGCCATCTCTAGTTCATCACTTTTCCTTTCCTCTCAAATCTTATTCATGTTTGATACGTTAGTGTATTCTTACGAATATCTAAATTGAAAGAGTGCCTGGAGTTTCACTTCTGTTTAAAGTCTTCATTGTATCCTCTCGTGTCAATCTTTCTGATTACCAAAAATGAACATATCAGCTTCCTACTCTCAACATTGTAGAAAGATCTAGATTTAGTAATGAGGGTTTGATTACTTTGTGACCGATGTGTGCTTTTCAGAATCTTTTTGTCCTCCCCAGTGTGGGCTATGGAATTTCTAACCTGTGACTTGACAACATTTAAAGTGGCTTTCAGTAAGATGTGGTCTATAACAAGAGGTGTTCTAAAGATGACCTCAGGTTTTGTTAAAATAACAGCAGACAATGATGTCAAAATCCAAAATTTACACTGCCCCAGCCCACACTAGTAAACCATTTTCAGCAACTCTTCATTAAGACCAGTCTTTCATTTTCTATTTTCCCATACTCCTTTTAGCCTTTCAACAAGCTCACATTTTTATTTCTCCATGGCTCTTTTTTTGGTCCTATTTGTCCTCCTTGTGAAAACCTTCATCACCTTTGTCTGAGTTGAAATTGAGGTCAGTTTATAATGGATTATCTCTCTCTCTCTCTTTGTAGTAGTCTGAATAAAATACAATTTTTTGCTTCCTTTAGTAAATGTAAAGTGTTGTCTCATTTTTCTTTTTTGACATCAGAAATGCATCTGGTTGAATAACACACCTGACAGTACTCTATACACAGCTATACAACATATGTGTCCTAATATTTTGACTCACAACGTGTTTTATGCCCGTACAAACATTTCCTCTTGATTGACACTCCTGAGTATTTTTCAAAAAAAAGTAGATCATGTGCTACTTTGAAAATATAACAGTATTTAATTTAATTATTCGGGTTTCGGTATTGATTCTACTATCTCCTTTGCATGCTGATACCTGAAATTTCTGATTCTTCCCCTCTTATGGATGGGTGGGTATGTACCATTTCATCTTGTTAATTTGACTGGACCACAAACAGACTCTTCAGAGGTGACTGGATCGTGGGGTGCTATACTCATCGGAGGATTCATCCACTTATGCTCAAAACTGAACGTGCTGCTCAGAGGTGTGGTCAGGCGGAGGTGGTGGGTCACCGCGGATGGCTTCGGGGTTCAGCCTTGGCTGGTGTTCTCCCGGTCTCCATGCAGTGAGCAGCTCGCTTCACTATGCCGCTCTGCCATTAGGTTTCCTCTTGCTTCAGACTCACATCAATGGTTCCAGGAGATTGTGGACCGGAAGCTCTGAACCCGTCTGTTACATGAACCACCTCCTGCTTTACAATGTGTGTGTCAAGCATGCTCTCCGATCCACAGGAAGCTGACCGATGTACAATCCCTGTGACTACTTAGACAGTGTCCGCAGGAGGCATTCATGTCTCTTTCGAGGCAGCTCATTTAAGAGCTGTTCAAGAATTTCCAGGTTGCTTTCTGCTGTCCTGATGGGAAATGAGCTTTTCCAGTCCCTGTGTCCCAGGGTTGTAGTAAAAAAGGGCAAGTGTTCCGCTGGCCTTTGGAGAGCTTAAGAAAATGTTTCGGTACCACATTTTAGCTAAACCTTAAGTGACTATTTATTGTTCTGTACTTCTTTTAGATAATTCGATAGCTAATTTCAGACATTATAGACCTTTAGGTATTTTTAATGTTTCTCCTCTTGGACTGGAAAGTTTTGACAATAAGATTTGCTTTTAAGACTATGTTACATGGAGTAATTACTTGATAATTATGTTTTTTCATATGAGTGATTAAGCATAAATAAAACAGTATATGATTATAAAATGAATGAATCTTTTATCTATATTTTCAATATAAGCTATATTTTTAAATGCACACTTTGTATTGAATAATCTTATATGTGCTCACTGAAGCAGCTGTTCATTTTGCTTCCTAAGAGATTCTTTGTACTGTAAAGGGCATGGACAAATCATTATCGATAGACCCATACATTTTTGTACAACATTTCCGAGATGTGTTGGCTGGTGCAAGATTGGCCTTGATTATGCTTCGAATGAAAGTACCAATACAGATTTAGAAAGTGCTGACACAGTCGTCCTGGCTTATATATCTATAACCAGTCTAGTTCCAATTTTACAAGAAGGTCTAGGTGGCAGTGTTAGCATTTTTTAAAAGTTGAAAGCCCTGGGAAATAACCTTAGGTTTAATAGGCTTGTTTTGCTAACAGTGAGATTTTTTTTCCTTTGAAAGTTATTGATTTATTCCAACATTTCATCATAGACACAATTGCAAATGTTTCTACTATTTGAAAATTAATTCAATAGTTATCATTAAAGTAAGAGAAAGTTGTTAAAGATAATTCAAAAATATGAAAAAGGACCAGATCAATTGCTTGTTTATAAATATATATCTTTATGTCTATATATATGTATATAAAGTGTATTTCCTTTAAACCAATGATTTTTTAACTTAACCCAGTTACCATAAAAAGGCCAGGCTAAAGGATAAAATTACTGTTCATTTTTTTTTTCCTCACACAAAATTCGGAATCCTTTAATTGCTGGATTTCTAAATTCATTTAACTTGGGTTCTTGCACTTGCAAGGCAGGCCACCAAACCACTGAGCTAAATCCCCAGCCCAGGACTTGTGGTTTTTTAAATTAATTGATTGTATTGGTAAATTTAAGGTTTACAATTTAATGACATTCATCATTGGATATTTGCATCTTTACATAATCCATCTTGGTTCTTATTTTTCCCCATTTCCTGGCCCCCCTTCAACTCCTCCACCCCTCCCTATCTACATAGACTTTGTTTCCATTTTTTCCTTTTCTCATGTTAATTCCATTGCCATCTTTCTTTCCCTTACTCTTTTCCACTTCCCCTTTGAACCCTTTCTTCCTTTTCTCACATTACCTGTTATACCTTTTACTTCTTATTTACACTTTCAGTTTCTCACACTAGAGAAACTATTCGGAATTTACACATATGCATCCTATTTATTTCACTTAAAAGTATCACCTCAATGTGCAAGCATTTAGCTATAAATGTGTCTAATTTCTCCTTTTTATGGCTGAGTAGTACTTCATTTTAGAAAAACAAAACAAAACAAAATTTTCTTTATCCAGTCTCCCATTGATGTGTAATTGGGCTGCTTCCAAGTTTTATCAATCACAAATTTTGCTGCTACAAATGTGGGTGCACATATATCACTGTGATATGATTCCTTTAATTCTTTGGCCGAAGATCTGCCGTAGGGGGATAGCAAGGTCAAATGAGACTTCTGATCCTATTTCTGTGAGGTATCTCCATAGTGATTTCCACAGTGGTTGCACCAGTCCACACTCCCACCAGCAATGGAGAAGGGTTTCTCTTTCCCCACAGCCCCACCAGCATTTTTCATTGGGTGATTTCATGATAGCAGCCATTCTTTCATTTCAGATGCCCATTTTTAGACTGGGTCTTTAAATATGGGAGGTCTAGTTTTTTAAAATTCTTTATATATTCTAGATAGTAGACCTTTCTCTGAGCAAGAGCTGATAAAAAGTTTTCCCCCATGTGCATTGTCTCTTCACACTATTGGTTGTTTCTCTTGCTGTGCAGAAGCTTTTTAATAAGAGATACCACTTGCTGACTGTGCTAGTTCATAGGCAACTGAGGTTTTGTTCATAAAATCTCTTCCTATACCAATGTCTTCAAGGGTTCTACATAACCTCTCTTCCAGTAGTTTAATTTTTGTGCTTTAATCTGTTTTGATTTCAGTTTAATGCATGGTGAGAGTTATAGGTCTAGTTTTAATCTTTGGCAAATTGAAACCAAGTTTTTCCAACACCATTTATTAAAGAGGCTAATCTTTCCTCTAGTGAGGTTGTTTGGATCCTTTGTCGAAGATGAGGTGGCTGAGTGTGTCTGGACTTATTTCTGCATCTTTTAATCTATTCTACTGATCCTGAGGTCTGTTTCTTTGGCAGTACCATGTTTATTTTTATCACAGTAGCTTTTTAGTATAGTTTCAAGTAGGGGTTTTTGATACACCCTACCTTCTCTTTATTGCCTAGAATTGCTTTTGCTATTTTAGTTCCCTCTTTCTCCAAATGAAGTTTTGGATGATTTTCTCCAGGTCTGTGAAGTATGCTGCTGGGATTGCATTGGATGTATATAGGGGTTTTGGAAGACTGGCCATTTTTACTATGTTGACTCTTCCTACCCAGGAGCAAGGGATGGCTTTCCATTTTCTAATATCCTCTTCAATCTCTTTTTTCAGAGTGTTGTAGTTTTCAGAGTAGAGGGCTTTGATTTCTTTCATTAGGTTGATTCCTAGGTATTTCAAATTTTTTTTATGCTATTGTGAAAGGAATTGTTTGTACCACTTCTCTCTCAGTGAGTCTATTTTTCATGTACAGAAATGCTATTGATTTCCATGTGTTGACCTCCAGCTACTTCGCTGAATTTGTCTATTAAGTCTAGAAGAGTTGGTGGAGTTTTGGGGGTCTTGTGTATAGATTATCATGTCATCTACAAATAATAACATTTTGACTTCTCCATTTCCTGTCTTTATTCCTTTTATTTCTTTCTCTTTTCTAATTGCTGTGGCTCATGTTTCCAAAACTATATTGAACAGGAGTGGTGGTAGTAGACACCTTTATCTTTTTTCTGATTTCAGTGTGAAGGATTTCAGTTTTTGACCATTTAGTATGATATTGGCTGTTGGCTTTTCATATAATGGCTTTTTATCAGATTGAGGTAGGAACCATCTTTTCCAAATTTTGGGGGATTTTATCGTAAATACGCGTTGGATTTTGTCAAATTCTTTCTCTGCATCTATTGAGCTGTTCGTATGGTTTCAGTGACTTCAGTCTTTCACTGTCTGTCTCTTTGCCTAATTCTTTCTTCTGCTTTCTTGGTGTATAGTTTAACACAAACTGTTGAAAATATCCTCTGTAAGCCTTGTCACAGTAACCTGCTCTTAATGCAGTCATAATATTTTGCTTTCATTTTTTTCGGCATATATTAGCTCTTCCCTTGCTATTTGGAAGCATGCAGTATCTTTGAACCTATATTCAAGAAGCACAAATTCTAACCACAGAAGGATGAGGGCCTGGACATGCTTCTAGAGCATACTCGCTTTCACAGGTGTTCTCAGAAAAGCAGATTGAACTATTCAAAAATATTGTTTTAAATCAGTGAATCTGGCATGACTCTGTGTTTTACTTTGTCTGATAACTAACTTTGTGTTATTCATAGTTGACATTTTAAAAATATTTCCTATATGTTGGTAAATACTAAGAAGATTATTGAAGAAAAAAGAACATGATATAAGAAGCCAAATTAGCATAAATAAGGTATTCTATGTGTTCTTATACCTTTAAAAAGAAAATTTGACTTAAAATTCTGCATTATTTTATCAACTGATAATATTACCACATAGCACCACCAGAATGGTTATTTTAGGACATCTTTGAAAAACATAGGTTTTTGTATAGTTTTATGAATTTCACATTTTTATACAATAATTCCAGGTAAAAATGAATAAACATCAATGTTCTTTTCCAAGAAATGTTACATTGTTTAGGTAGCCCTCCAGCAGTGTTTTCTAGAATCTAAATATGCAAAAATTTGAATTAATTCCATTGATGAATTAAAGATGTTTTTATTTGCATACAAATGTTTTTTTTTCTTTTGCAGTGCAGTGAATTTTCATTTTTGAAGATGTTTTGTATTGTGTGAGGAAAAGATTTGAATTAATTCCATTGATGAATTAAAGATGTTTTATTTGCATACAAATGGTTTTTTTTCTTTTGCAGTGCAGTGAATTTTCATTTTTGAAGATGTTTTGTATTGTGTGAGGAAATTTTGAATTGTTATATCATGAAAAGTGTGATCTATAAATGATTCCTTATAAATACATCAATCTCATATGTAAGTAAAAAACTAGAATGCAACTGGGTATAATTTATAGGGAATTATTTTGGGGAGGGTCTCAAAATTTCTGAGAAACTGACACAATATACTGGTGATAATATCAATGACTTTCTTGTTACAGAAAGCATGAAATATCATCCACATGGTTTATCATGTTTAGTGAAAATTAGCAACTCTCTACCACGAGTACAAAGGTCTGAAACAAAGCAAATAATTTTTGAGACTACAAAGAGGGAAACTTTACACTAAGCAAGTAGCTAGAGGTGATGTCCTGAACTGTATAATTAGTCAATGAATGTTTATTTTGATAGAATAATGCCTGTATCAATTCACTAGAAAAATTGAAAGCATTGCTCAGTAAGAAAGCTGTGGAAATCTGTTGCAACATGTACTCTGTTCTCTCTGATAATGATATCTGAATTAAAACCTCATGAGAAAGTCAGTTATTTTTTTTTAATTCTAAGCTTCCCTGGAATTGTAAATTATTACTTTTCTCAACATAACTATGATGGTCGCTTTCAATTTCTGCTGTGAAACAGCAGTTACCAAAGCCAAATTGATGTTTAAGAGCATTGTGGGAACGTACCAGAAGTCTTGCAGAAAATAGTATAGATTTGTTTGGTAGGGATTTATACAGGATTTACCAAGATCCTTTAGAACATTCAAAACTCCTGACAAATCTTCCTGGTATTGATTAAATGCTCTCTTGAATGGCAGGAATGCCACCACTGCACTCCTTTTCCCTGTAATTCAGAAACATTTGCATATTCACTGGACTATGAATAACTTGCCCTACAATTGAAAAAGTACCTTATGCTAGTGCTGTACCTATTCACAGTAACATAAATAAAATACCACCTTTGATGAAATCTTTCTCAAGAATTTTCCATTCTTTTCAGTATAGATTTTCTTCCTGAAATCTTGCTTGACTTTTTCTATAATACAGTTCAAGTAAAATCAGAGATTAATGAATTTAATATGTAAATCATGCACATAAATTTTTTCCCAAAATGTTCCTGTGGAATGATTTATCCTCTTGAAGCCAAAATACTTGACATTAGATACTTGACATTAGATGCGCCACACCAGTATGTAATGATTTGAACAACCTGCTAGAGGTTAGATTTTTGACAATGGTGATGGTAGTAATGAGTAATGAGCTACATTCTTCAAGTCTTTATGGGCCAGGGAGACACAGCATTTGCTGGTCTTGTTTGGTCCATGCTGGGAAGCCGTAGGAATGCTTTCATTCTCCAGCATACTTGTCCCAGTTTTATTCCCCCAGCACCATTCAGAGCCACAAAGAACTGAGAAGAAACACAGAAGTCTTTCTGAACCTCTGGAAACAGAATCTCATCGTTTTCACCAAATTCTCTCGTCAAAACAAAGCACAAGCCCAGTCCAGATTCAAATGCAGGCAAAACAGAATCTTGCCTTGTATGGGAGGGTCTATAAAATCACATTCCAAATGATTCAGAACAGAGAAGTTTAAAGAATTTGATGATTCTTATAGTTTATTAAAGATTTATGTTTCCAAAATTTTTCAAAGTAGAGTAGCAAATGAAAGAAAAGAAAAGAGATGTTTAATGAGTAATGAATAGTTTTAGAACTTAACTAGCAGCCCACATGAAATCAAAGAAAAGGAGCAATTCTCATTCTGACCCTTTCTGTTGTGCTGTGGGACTTTAGCCAACATACAATCTTTCTAAAATTTTGTTTTCTTCTTTAAAAATGTAAGATTTAGTCAAACTAGGTTAGAGTAATTTTTGTACATGAGAGGATACTTACATTAATATTAATGGTCATAGAAACTAGAAGTTTATGACAAGACTTTTAGTGTACATGATGAAATACAGAAAGATTAAATCTACAAAATAAATCATTGATGGTATCATTTTTGCTATGGAAAACCTCAGCAAATTCTGCTGGCAGTGTGGCATTGGAAGTCGCTTTTTAAAGTGAGGGCCAGGTTCAAAAATTTCTTGTTGGGTCAGCTCTGCCAGATGAGGAGCCTGTTGTTTCACCTATAAGGCTTCAATTAGGTAGTAACTGCTAGGCCATGAATTCCAAATAAGCATGGCAGTGTAAGAGCATGTGGTTCAAAATACAACATGTGGTTCATGAAAAACAACATGCTGGAAAACTTAAAGTTGCATTTTGCAGAAAAAAATCTTTTATCAACCATAATATTTTTCAGAAAAAAATTGAAAGAGGGCACAATATCTGAAAAATTACAAGAAGCTCTGTAGCTAGTGAAATTATTAGAATATAATATCTTTTTAAATTTAAATTATTCTTAGAATAAAATATTATATTAAAGAATACTTAGCTGCTTATAAATAAACATTTTAATGAGTAAGAGTAAATATTTGGAAAGTATTTAATTAGAACCAGCATGCAGTTAGTTTGTTGATGAAGCTGCAAGAGAATTTTCTTTTTCTTTGAAGCAGAGCTTCTTCTGCTACCCCATTATGAATCACTGTTTATCACACAGAAGGGCACAAGATCTTTCCCTTCATTTGATTCCATGTGCTTGGCTCTGAGAACCTGCCTGGGTGGGGCGGGGGTAAAGAAGCAGAAAGATTTTCTAATGTTTGTCTAAGCACCACTCCAACACTCTAGTTCTCTACTTAAGAAAATGAGAGAGGTTAAAGAGGTAAGAACATTGGGAACGTTTGCAAACATCTACTGAGGAATTAAAATTGTAACATAATTTAACAGCCTCCTGCACAACAGAGTGCATCAGAATGTTCTTGTACACTGCAGAGTGAAATCAATATAGCTCTTGTTTTTTTTTAATTTCATCAACTTCAACACAAGTAGGACATATGAGTTCTGCAGAATGTTTAGTCCACTGTTGATTCGTGTCCAGTATATAGACATAGAATCTAAGACAATAGCATCATGCTACCTACCATGTCTTATAATATTTTTGCTGTTTTATAATATTTTACATAGAATAATATGTTAAAGTCTTACTAATTTTTTTTATTTTTTGAGCCACATATAATATTGCACATATTTATAGAGAGTGATGTGATATTATGATGTGAGTATAGGATTACTTTTTATAGTTATCAAATTAATGTAAATAGCAAAACCATCACTTTAAATGTTTAACTGTTTTTTTTTTTTTTTGCAATGAGTACAAGGTATACTTTTGTGCCTGTTTGTACTGGTTGACCAAATTCTCCCTCTTCCTCTCTCCACCCACATTCTACCTCTGTTAGACCAACTTCTGTAGATTCCACATATGCTATGGCTTGTACCTCCCCAAAGCCATAGGTGCTCATAGGTGAGGTTATGTAGAGGTAGCTGGTTTTAGTTTATGTGATGCTGGGGTTAAATTGTGTGATCCTAGGATTAAATTGTGTGATTCTAAGATTAAAGTTGTGCAATTACTAAATTAGTCCACTGATTGGTTAAGCGTGGTTTTGGATGTAGATAATGGGAAAGCCCACTCTGGGTGTGCGTAGCACTATACAAAAGGCAAGTAGCCGGAAATGGATAAATTCAACAGGCTTCTGTCTCATTGCTTGCTGCTTCTGCTACTGTTTGCTGCTTTGCTGTCTCCTACCTGACACACCATGGACTGTTTCTTCTCTTTGATGTCCCTCTGCCATGCTACCCTGCCTTGACTCCACCAAACTATGAAATGAAACCTCTACAAATTTTGAGATGCAGTAAACCTTTCCTCCTCTAAATGTGGGTGTGTGGTCAACAACAGAAAAAGTAGCTGAGACAACATATCAGTAAGATCACTTGATATATGTCTGTCTTTGCTTGGTTAATTTCACTTACAATATATGTATTTGTGTTCCACTATATTGTTTCAAATAGCAGCTTTCATCATTTTAAAGACTAAAACATTCCATTGATTATATACACATTTTCTTTACCCATTCACTCATTGATGGACACATATTTTGACTCCATATCATAGCTACTGTGAGTAGTACTACAATAAAATGAGACTATTGATATCTGTTTGGATACTGATTTTCTTTTGGATAATATTTGATCATTGGTATCTGTGCTTACATATTCAATGAAGATCAAAACTACACAGAAAAAAAGAATTTGTACCCATATGGAATTATTTTCCTGTCGCTATTCCTTAAATCATACAGGGTACAACACAGGTATGTAAATTTGCACTGTATTAAGCATAATAAGTAAATTAGAGATGAGTTAAAGCAGATGATAGAAAGTAAGATATGTGCGAGAAAAATTCAATTTTGTATAAATGAATTGAAAATCTGAAGACTCTGGTATCCACAGGGTTCCAGAAACTCATTCCCCAAAAGAAGTAAGTGTACTGTATGCCCATTAAAGGGATTTCAGGAACATGTGGTAATTTCATATTTACATTTTTGAGGACCCTCACATTATTTTCCATCATGACTATACTAATTGCCATGTTCACCAAAAATGAGTAAGTGTTGTTTTTTTCTATACTTTGCTAACAATATTTTTTATAACAGCTACTCTGAGAGGTGTGAGGCAGAACCTCTCTGTTTTTTATTTGTATTTCCCCTATGATTAGTGATGGTGAGCATGCTTTCCTTTATTTTTTAGTCATCAATATATCTTCTTTTGAGAAATATCTATTCAGGTCCTTTGCTCATTTTTAAAATTTTTCCATTATTTTCTAATGCACTGATGAAAATAAATGTCCTATACTTCCAGCATCAGTGGCTTTTTACCAAACAAGGATTTCTGCTGAGAAAACTTATGGTTATTACCTTAAAAGAGATGTGTTATTTTATTTTTCTGACAATGGAAGGCCTCTACAAGTCCAAAGTCACATACAATTATATACTATAGAGCAGAATAATAGAACAGTGCACTAGGAAAAATTTTGTGCCCACTTAATTGAAACACTTGCCAAGGAGCTGGGTGAGAGTAATGTATTTCAATCACTCTAAACAATGAATAAATGAGACACATTCCTTCTAAATGACACATTTTAGCTGTCTGGAAGTCTATTCACAGTTTTGCGTGCAGCATAAGTTTGCCACTCCGTTCCTTACAGTTGGTCCATTTCAAGCTGTGCTTTTAAGTTGTTTATTCCAAAGAGCTTTCTTAATATTAAGAAAAAGAAAATATTTTTAGAGTTAGCATACATACTGATATTTTTCAGCTCTCACTAAGATATACATATACATATATATATATGTATATATTCGGATATATACATATATGTATATGTATATATATATATATATTCAGATATTTGTATTTCTGTCCCTGCCTTTTTCATTACATATTTATAATGCATAATATATTTCCTTACCTTTTACAATTCAATCAAGTTTACCTTAATTAGTTTTATACCGTGTTGTACTCCTCAACTCACTGTTGTTTATTATTTTATAAACTGGAGAATACTGATTTAACTTTTTAGAATTCAAAAAGCACAGAAAATAAATTTATTCCAAAAGCAGTGTTCTTAAGTAAATATCCTGTGTATTTTTGAGAAAAATTATTTGACAAAATAATAAGAAAACATAATATATTCCTACATAAAGACAAAAAAAAAGAGAAAAGAGAAGCAGAGAGTGCTTAGTTTAATGAGCTATGTGCAGAGAGATTTTATATAACTCATCATCCAAATCATGATGCCTTTGAGAGTGACAGAGGATATTCATTACAAAACAAGACCACAACATAGAGTGAAACTCTCCCAGGTAAACCTGAGCATATGGCTCCTCTTTTCACCTATTTATAAGTTTCTTACTATTAGCCATATTTAAAAAAAATAGATGACACATTTATAATATTTTAATTTTTATTTTTATTCATAGTCTCCACACTGAAGACAAAAGATTAAGCTAGTGATAAAATTTTGAGGTTGGCAAAATTTCTTTTATAACAAAGTGTAAAATATATTGTGTTGATGCTTTGCAAAATAAAAACTCCTCAGGAAACTCTGAACTTTAAGATACCTTAGAGATTAATGTGGATTAGGTTTAATTCTCTAAAATTTTGATCCTATCACATGAAAAAATAATTGCTACACAAAGAATTATCACTGTTGTCAGGGTTTCTTAACTTTTTAAGTTAAGATTAAATGTCTATCTGCCTGCAAATCTGATGGTGTACAAAGGAAGAGCTCGGCAGAATATGATGGATAAGACCTGCCTCCTAATGTCAGCTGAAGCCAATTAAGATTTATCTCTAGATCTAGGTCTTGTCCAATTCCCACTTGTAGCTTTGCATACTTTATAAGAGAACATTGTGTGTTGCCTTTATTTTTAGAAATAACATTATTTGTGTTTGAATGATTTAATGATTAATCTTTTCTATATTAATCCTACTTACCTCTCCTGTGTTTCTCTGGTATATTTCTATGACCACATATAGGAGAGAAGAGATAAAGGAAACCGAGTATCTCCTCTTGGATAACAATAGCATCAGAACCGCTAAAGAAATGAAGAGATTAAGCAGCAATGTTTGGCTCTGATGCCACTTCAGTATATGTAGATATATTTAACATCAGTTGCTAAAAAGCTAGGGATTTGGAGCAAGGTTGGAATGTAAACTGAAGTCTCAGTTTATAATAGAAAGCAACAAGGTTAACTTTTGTTGGTGAACCTCACTAAAGTGGAGAATCTAAGTCAAAATCCAGGAGCCCACGATTTTGAAGGATTTCATAAATTTTTTGGGGGGGGCACTGGGGATCAAACTCAGGACCTTGTGCTTGAGAGGAAGGCGGTATAATCACTTAGCTAAATCTCCAGCCCCACATAAATTATTTTAGAAGAAAAATACAGAAGAATTTCAGGAGGCAAGTTTTGCAGTTTTTCACATACTTTTGTAGGTCGTTTGAGTGTCAATAAAGTGAGAAGTGCTAGTTTCTTCTTCTCAGAGACTGATACCATTTACTTGGGCATAGCAGTCTTCAGAACAACTTGTGTTGCAGAAGGCGGGAACCAGGAATTAGAAAGGTGTTCATTAAATATATCGGAGGTCTTTTGATTTTTTTACTTGCCTCACTTCTTTTAGTAAAAAGGTGAGACTATATTCTTTGTACGCCGGGATGGTGGTGGTGGATGGGAAGACAAAGATGTGACACAAACTAGATATTGCGTCATTGTCAATTTCTATTTCTTTATAACACAAAGAACATTTTTTCCAAAGAAGTGGTTGAAGTAAATCAGTACTCATACTCTGTTATGCTGTTAAATATGTCGGTTTATATGGGAAATGTCTCAGAAATCTAGCTTCAGCCCTTGGTTTTATTTCTGCCACCTCTAAAAACAAAAGAAAATAATAGCATTTTACACAAATGTTATTCTAGGAACTTATACCCAATAGAGTATTTAGGCATTTGTATCTCTCAAATCACAAAAAGAATAGAGAGAAAATGTTGTGTATGTGTGTATATATATATATACATATACATATACATGTGTATATATGTATATATACATATATAATTCAATATATATCCAATAATATATGTATATTAATTTAGGCAAATTTTCCCTAATACCCTATATATTTGGACAATTTGGGAAAATAATTCTTTCTAACAAAGGGCCTATATCAAAATCTGAAGTAAGGATACTCTGAAAAAAATAATAATTTAAGTAAAGCAGTTTCAGAGTATATTATCACTTCTAGAATTTCATAACAATATAAACTGCATTTCAGTGTTTTACTATAAAGAACTAATGCAGTGTTGAAAAACAAATAATTGGATATATGGAATTTTCTCAGAAATTCCTTTGGAGCTATTTATATTTCCTGTGTTTATCTTTGTATAGGTGAAATAATAATTTTACTAACAAAGCTTAATAGAAAAAATAATATAATAATGAAGTGTATTGTTTCATTAATAATAATAATTGATACATATTTTTCTTCTTCTAATTGAAAAATGCTATGCAGCTAATCATAATGCATCTTTCTGGAGCCAGATTTTAAAATCGATGAAATGTGGTTACAATTCCAGTCTATTTTACTTGAAAATCCTAGACTTAAGTAAAAATATTTCTGTTGAATGATTTTCAAGAACACCAGCAATCTCAGGAAGTAGTTTCAATCACGACTTTCTTAAAAGTTGGCCTACAGATCTTTAAGAAGAGGAAGAGGAAGAAGCAGAGGGTGAAGATACGAGAGGGGTGAAAAAATGAGAAAGAGGAGAAGGAAGGAAGGGAAGAAATAAAAATATTTGGAGGATAGCTCACTTGACTGGAGGCAGCTCACTTGATTCCACATCTCACTTGACTTCTCGTCAATACGTAGCCACTTATTTGGTAATTTCAAAGTCTGTTAATATGTTGTTTTCACTTAACTGGCTTGACCATGCTTTATAAAATATGTGTACACACAATCCCTGCAACACACACACACACAGACTTTAGTGAATGTTTCCCGTAAAGATGTGCATTTGCAAAGAATTTAACGGAAGTTAGAGGCAGGAGGATTGAAATGAGAGAGAGGAGAGGTAATATTGATAACACACAAAATAAACCTAATGGAAACTCATACTCGTTCCGAATCATGTATTGGTTTCAGTTCGATAAGGATATTGGAAAACTGCAGGCATATCATAATTTTTAATATTCAGGGTAGTATTTGAATACTGTAAAAGCAAGCATATATAGATGTGTTGTTTTAAAAACATATTTAAAGTGTAATATCTCTTTATTAGAAAGTCAAACTAATAACTGGAGAAAAAATGCAAACTGTGGAGTTCAAGAATTGATTTGCTCAGGAATGACCTATTTTCCTTGTAAATTTCAACTAAATTAATATCTGTAGATGTCAATTATTTCTATAAAATTGTCTGATTTGGGTATTAGAGGATAACATATGCAAAGCAATTTCATGCACTCAAAATAGCTATATACTCAAATAATATTTATTATTTGATTACCATCACTTCTGGTTCAATCTGAGACATTTTTGAAATGCACTTTTTCCTATATTATTCTGTCTCTGTCTCTGTCTCTCTCACCTTCCTTCTTTTCAATATACCTACAAGTTTGTAGAATTAGCCTTTGAATAAGATTTGAACACTTAAATAAACATATACCCATGAGAAATTTCAAGCAGCAATGTTTACTGCTTAGTTAATAAAAATATTAGTGTTGGGATTTATAATTTATGAATTAATAATACATATGAGAGCTAACTTGCATCTTCTGACCAATATAATAAGGGTTTTTATTATCAACATTTAGGTGAGAAAATTGCCTCAATGCTTAGAGATTTTGTTAGAATACTTACAAGAAGGTCAAACAGTAAATAAGTTACAGAGCTTTGATCCTCTAAATTTAAATAATTTTTTTAATTTTATTGAGTTTATTGGTACATTTTAGGGATACAGTACAGTTACATTCATTGTTGGGATCATGTACCTTTACATGGCAAGTCTTGATTCTCATTTTTTCCCCTTACCTCTGCCCTCCCTTCACCCCCTCCTACCCTCCCCATCTACAAACACATTATTTTCATCTTTTCATTCTCTCACATTTTTTTCTTTTCCCTTTTTGTTCTTCCCCTACGTTTCACACCTTCCCTACACCTTTAGCTCCTTTCTTCAAATTTCTAAATGTCAGTAATCTTATTAGAATCTTATGCATTGTTGCAGAATATTCACACCAGGGAAACTATTTGGTATTTACACATGTGTGACTTATTTATTTCACTTATAATTTTTTTCAAATATATATATAATACTATTGTAACAAAATAGTGATTAAAGTAAAAAGTACATAGACTTCTGGGTTATGTTTCATGAAATATTTTGGTTCAGGAATCAATTCTTGGAGAAACAAAATATAAACATAAAATATATTTATTCATGTTTTTCATACATCTTCTAGGGATTCATGCTAGTCTTAAATAAGAACAATAAACTGCAATTCCAGGTGATATGGATTTAAATTTATTGAATCAGTAAGTGAGCTGTCTTTTAGACATTCAAGATATGGTAGAAGAAAAATATTGTCTTTGCCTTCGTAGAGCTTATATTTTCAGGATGACAGACAAAAATATTTTTCTCATTTTGTGGGGAAAGACAAATCAGACCAGGAAAATAAACGAAATGGAAAAACGGTATTATACCATGTTATTGTATGAAAGTTTTTGATAATGTGATGCAGTGAAAGTAATCATGGAAAGTGAGGCAGACAGCCCAGTAATTATCTAAGAGAAAACATTAAACTCAATAAAAGTAACACATCTGAAGTCTCTGTAAAGTGGATGCCCAGTCTAGTGTACTCATAAGTCAGTGACAGAATTATACAGGATTGACAGAATTATGGATTAGAGTAAGAAACTATGTCAGGCCTTTATAGGGATATTTTTAAATGTCGGAATGATGTAGAGTGATATGCTGAATAACATACCCTAGATATATAAAGGTGACAATCTCTGACCCAATAATGTTACTTTATGCTGAAAAAGAGACGTGTAGCTGTGGTTAAGCATGTTGAGATGAGGATATTATCTGGATAAGCAGTTAATGTCATCATGAGTTCTCTTAGAGAAGGGAAGCCGAGCAAATTTTAACACAAAGCCAAGCAGTGTAACAGATGAAATGTGTTGCCACAGATCTGCCTTTAGGTAAGAGAGGACGAGATGCCAAGGAATACAGCTCTAGTAACTTGAGTACGCAATTCGTCAATGAGATGTATGAATGGCAATTAAGAAGATAAAAGGGGACCAATATGATTATTCATAAGGGATATGCAAATTAAAGCAAGAGTAGGAATACATTCCATTCCACTAGAATATCTATAATTTCAGAGGCTAAAGAACTTTTAGAGTGAAAATACTGCGGGAAAAAATTTGGATTCCCATATCATCATGAAAAGGAAATCTGTACAAAATCCTGCAGTATTATTTGGTAGTTTCTTAAAAAGTCAAACATACTCTTAATATATGCTCAAGTAATTCCATTCTATTACAGAAAATTAACCCAAAATAAACTGCATGCAAATATTTATAGCAGCTCTGTTGGCAACTATCAATAAGTAACCAATAAGTAACCCTAATGACTAGACAAAAATGATAAAAAATTTCAACTTACCTGTTAAATGAAACTCTACTTTAAAATAAAACAGTGAGTTTTATCAAAAAGATTTTCAAAAATATTAAACTGATTAAAATAATTACAAAATAGTACACATCCTTTTGTATAAACTCAAAACCAACAAAATCAATATATGGCTAGAGAAAGTGGAAATGACTATTGATAGCTATGCATCGGGGAACTCTTCTATTGAATGTTGTTTAGGTGTACGTTTGGCCAAGTGTATTGAGTTGTACATTTAAGATCAGTTCCTCCATTGTAAATTGTGTTCAATAAAACATGTAAAATAAACTTTACATGTTTGAGGTGCAAATACCATTCTGACAATTTTTACCTATTTTTTATTTTCCATCCCACTTGCTGAAGTTTTTGATTCTCTGGACCTGAAATGGTTACTTTTTCTTTCAATCTGTATAACAGATTTGAACATATTTTGAGTTTTCACTAAGCATGCAGATAATTTAAATTTATAACAAAATATGTTTCCTGATTAAAATTGCTGTATTTCTTCTAACCATAGATTATAGAGATATATCCTACAAGGAAGTATTTCTAAGAAAACTATACTTTGAATTAGCATTAATTTATAACATTCAAAATTATTAAACTGCTTAAAATATTTCAAAGTAATTTTTATGATGGAGAGTATTTAAGAAAGAAGAAATATAATATATCACATATAATTCCTTCTGAACATCTGAATATTCTAGTCTACATAACCATATTTAGTTTATATACTATTTTTACAATGCTATCACCTTTTCTCATTATTTTCTGATGAAGCAACACTATATGTTTAAAATCACAACTAAATTATCAGCCACTCTTTTTCACTGTTGTTTTAAGAAATTATTTTTCCAGATCTTCAAAAAAACAAACAAAGACATTTTTTAAGGATTGGGACAAACTGAAGTATATGAGTTTTCATTTTTTTCTTATTTTTAAAACTCTTATTAGTACATGTTTGCAGTAATGATTACACTTACTACAGGGTACATGTGTATAACATATTTAAATTCCCTTCTTTTCCTCCCTCCATCCACCCTCTTTTAATTTTCAAGCATCCAGTTCATTTGTTTATCTCATAAGGCCATATAAAATTATCATATACACAGATTGAAAAAAAGACCAATAGGTCAAAGAACATAGAGTTGTACTGTCAAAGTATAACTTTAGATTCCCTTAGATAACTTGTCTGGACCTCACTACAGTACTTTCCAATATTTTCTTTTCTTTCTCTTTTCAAATATTGCCCACCTCTTATTTAATATGTATATACTGTATTTTAGACATATAAAAATAATTTCATATAGGAAAAGTCATGAGACTTTTAAACTTTGTGTCCAAGTTACTTCCCTTAACACCGTGGTCTCAAGCTGCATCCATTTTCCTACCAATGACTCTTCCATACATTTTTATTACAGAGAAATATCTCACTGTGTATAACTATCACTTTTAAAATCTATTGATGTGTTGATGGATACACAGGCTATTTCATTGTGCTGCTATAAACATGGTTATGCGTACATCATTGTGGTGTGATGTCTTTAACGCTTTCGGAAGATACCTGAAAGGGAAATACTGGGTAAAATGGAATTTTCACTTTTAGTTTTTTGAGAAATCTCTATAATGATTTCCATAGTGGTTGTATCAGTTTATAGTCCCACCAACAGTGGTCAATGGTTCCTTTCGCCCCACAGCCTCACCAGTGTTTGTTTTTGGCTGATTTCTTGATGCTAGCCATTCTTTCTGGAGTGAAAAAGAACCTTATTGTGGTTTTAATTTGCATTTCTCAAGTGTTCAGCAATGTTGAAATTTATTTGCTATTTGGACTTCATCTAAGAAGTGTTTATTCATTTCAGATACTTTTAATGGGGGTCTTTAAATTTGGCAACCTACTCTTTTCGAGTTCTTTATATATTCCAGGCATTGGTCTTTTGACTGAGGAATAGCTGGCATTTGTTCCCATTCTATAGGTTGTCTCTTCACTCTTAGTGGTTTCTTTTGCTCTACAGGAGCTTTTTAAATTGATGTAACCCCATTGGTCTTTGTTGAGAGACTTCTGGGAAGATGATGGAGTGGTGGGCAGCAACAAATCATCCTCTCCAAGATTTGGAATCCAGACCTTGGCGAATAACAATGTGGGGAAGGAAAGAAAGAGAGAGTTTAATCTCTGGGACCCAGGAAGGATCTGATGGGAAATTGGATCCTACTGAAGATACAGAACACAATACAGAGAAAGTAAGGGGCGAACGGCACTTTCTGCCTGGCTCCTGGCCAAAGAGAAACGAAGATAGAATCTAAAGGGACACAGTGAATGTAAGAACGTCAGAAGGCTTCAGAGAGAGGCACAGCAGTGAAACGAAACTGTGAATGCTGTGTGCTACAACAGCTGGTGGGTGAAGACAGTCACAGTTTCTGCCATATCCCCTGGCGAGAATTCTTGATTGGATGCTATTCCAGTGAGAAGCCCACCGAACTGGAGATTACAAACAGCTGTAAGTTCACTTCCTTGAGACTCTAGATGTTAAACTCTCAGGGTGACTGAAAGAAACCACAGGAAAGGTCCATTGTCAGGTTGGCAAGAGAGACCTAGAATTTTATAGGCTAAAAGACTCAGGTACTATCGCAATGACCAGTGTCCAGGGTTAGCCTGAATTTTTATGGATTCACAAATTCCAGAAGGGATATCCCATCCTAATCCTTCTGTGGGCTTGCTTGTGATTACACGGGACATGATCTTTCCTCTGACTGCCTCCTTTGTCTATCAGTGAGAATAGCAATCATGCCTTGATTGCCAGAAAACTCTAGACCCCACAAGATAACCACAGCATTGAAAGCACAGAGAAATTTCCTTTTGTTTTCTTTTGTCTTTTTTTCTTATGTTTGTTTCCTTTTCTTTTTTCTTTTTTTGTTTTGTTTTGTTAATTTATGTTTTTTTTTGTTTGTTTGGTTTTGTTCCCAATTTCTTTAATACTTTTCGTCTCTCTTTCCTTCCCTCCTTTTTTCTTCACCAGTTTCTTGTGGCTTGGACAATCTTTCTTTGTCCTTCAAGCCTATTTTCTCTCTTTATTTATCAATATTTTTCTTCTTCACCCCTTAATCGGTTCTCTCTAATTTTTATTCTCTTGCCAGTTTTGTGTCCTCCCTTTACCCAATTCTATAGAATATCCTTCTACTTTCCAGTAACAGCCTTTGTACAACTTTTTTTCTTCTCATATAATGGAATTTAAGGTTTCAGGGTTTTCCTATTGCATTCCTCAATTCCCAAAAGCTGAATCATATAGCTTTGTTTATTTTTGGATACTCTCATCTGTAAAATTACTATCATTATCAGAGTTATACTATTACATTTACCAAATATAAACTGTAAGTGAATACCTGGGTTGCCCTAAAGTTTGCTTCATAATTGATGATTTCTTCTCTAGGAATGAGGGTGTTATATAGCTGATTCTTATGGCTTGTAAACATCTAATTTATCTTGGTCAATACTACTGTAGCTGTTTAATTTTATATTAGCAGAGTCCTATAACTGTCACTATTTCTCTGTAAGCCAACACTCAAATTGTGTTTGTAACGTTAAAAGTACTAGATTCCAAGAGATTTAGTTGCTGGACTAACTACACTGAGCCCTCCTTCCCCAGAATGAAAAAGGTGGTAAAATCCTGGGACTGTGCCAAAGGATTGTAGTGAGCCATGCCCAAAGTATATCAATGAAAAATAAATAGCCATTTATATGAGCAAAACAAGTCTTTAGACTTAAGAATATAAGAATATTTATTATAAGAATCCACACACCAAAGCACAACATAAAAGAAACAGATGAAAAAAATATCAATAGAAATATGGGAAGAAAAGGCAGCAAAGGACCTCCCAAATCCCCAAATCCCCTGAACCCGAGTCCAATGCAGGGATGCCAATGTGCAGAATAATACAGTGACTGTCTGACTTACGAACATTTAATTTGCAAGATTTCACAGATACGATCAGACTTTGCATGTCTGTTGCACATTGTCACAGATGTGCCGCCATGTGCTTACTGTAGAGTGGGAGAGTGAATGTGCTCTGGTGCTCAATCAGAGCCCAGGGTGTCTGGAAGTAAGAGGAAAAGCAGTGGTGATATGGACAGGACTGCTGGGAAGCTCAAAGCAATATATTGTATATTTGTGTCAAAGGGGTGCAAGACTCAATTTGTTGGACTGAGGAACAAAACTGACTTAGGAACATTCCTCGGGAATGGATCTCTTTTGTAATTTCGGGACTTACTACATAAGCCACACTTGAATTACTGAAAAACATGGCAGAGGAAATTAGGAAATAGCTGAGAGAGACACTTAATGCGATAAAAGAAGATCTAACTAAACATAATTTCTATAATGACAAAAAGATGCAAAAGTTCTCAGAAGACACAAACAGAAAGATACCTGATATAAAAAATGATACGAACTATGAATTAGTAGTTCACCAAAGAATGAGTGTGTCTGAAAAAACTTCAATCAGAAATCCAGGAGATTAAAAAGCATATTAAACCCCTCCACTCCTCCTTTCCAGAAACTTTATTTGCCTTTTTGTCCTTTTCTCATATTTTTCCCTTCCCTTCTTTCCTTTCCTGTGTCATCCACTTCCCTTATCCCTTTAGACCTTTTCTTCTTTTAGCTACTTCACATTATTATGAAGGGAGGGCAGAAGAGCAGGGAAACAGTAAGAACCAAGATACATCATGTAAAGTTACAAGTGCCCAAAGATGGATGTAACTGTATTGTATGCCTAAAATGTAGCAATAAATTTAATAAAAATAAACTATAGAATGATAGAATTAACAAAAATTTTATTGAAAGTATGGGTAACATGATGTAACAATGTGAGGCTGGAATTTCTGAAGTGAAAGATAATGATGCCTTCAAAGACTGACTATTCAAAGACATCTTAAAAACAGAAAAAAAAATCCAACAACTGCTAGACAATGCAAAGCTTAATCTAAGAATAACTGGCATATGTGAAAAATCAGAAAACAACTCAAATGGCCAAAAAAACCAAAAACAAAAAAAAAACCTGTTCACAAAATAATGGCAGAAATCCTTCCAAATATAGACAAAGAAATAAGCATATATACTATTGAAGCATATGAAACACCAAAAAGCCATGACCAAAAATATTCTCCCCACACTACATTATTCCAAAAATTCCAGAAGTCCATCACAGGGACAAAATCTAAAAAGCTGTTGAGAAAGGCAAAAAAAAACATATAAAGAGAAACTCAAGAATCACAGCAGATGTGTCTCTACATAAACGTTTAAGGCCAAGAAGGCTTGGAGTGAAGTGTTTCAAGCCCTAAATGGTAAAAACTTCTGACCTTGACTTATGTATTCTGCAAAACTTTCCATTAAAATTGATATAAAAACAAGATATTTCTATGATAAGTTTACATTGCCCAATCTCGCGTGAGGCCATTTCCATAATTGTAAATCAAAAAACCTGCTCAAATCATTGTGCGTTTTGGGAGATAAATATGCATGTACAAAAACTTTCAACTATTGCATATGAATATTTGTGTTTGTATACATATGAATAGCTATATGTAATTGCATATACATATTCATACATATAGAAGCAGACACAACACATGATTTTATTTTATATTTTAATATTCATGCATCTTACTTTTATCAAGTTGATACTTTTTCAATAGATACAAGAATGGAGACTGTGAATATTGTACTATTGGTTACTGCTATTTCCAGAGAATGAAACATTAAATCATCATCGATCAAATTTTCTATTTTTGACAGAAATCAGTTAGATGATGGTTTTTCATCTATATTTTTCTAAAATCAGCTTCTGTTTGGAGAATGGCTGATCCTCTAGGAGAAATCTATAGTAGAAGAAACAAGAAAAGCAGATTTATTTAGTATTCTTGGATTTACAAATCTAGTATTCAACAGCAAAGACAGAGTAGTGGGGAAAATGACAATGTAATGTTTTTTCAGCAACTTCTCTGTCTTTTGGGAATGGCCTCCAATGATCCTCAGTTCCCATATATTAAACCATCATAGGATATCAATAAGCAGTTCATTTCAAATACCCTAAATCAAATTTCTCATCTTCCTCACAACATGTTTTACTCATGCCTTTCTCATTGCAGTAAATGGTCAACTCCCTATTTCCAATTTTTCATTGTTCGCACTCTGGGCAAGGTACAATTAATTCTGTTTTGTCTTTGAACAGAATTACAGTCTAAAAACTCAAACAGCATCCACTTAATGAATCAAACTTTAACTTAGTGACTCAAATTTTAACCATGTTTGCTTATAATTTTTAGTAACTCCCTATTTAAATCTATTTAAATAGCCAAACTCCTTAAAAGCCTAAGTGCCTTCATCTGTTTGGATCCTTCTTTCCTTTCCAGCTTCAATAGTTAACAGCACCACACTTGGATTCAAGTATGTGCCTGCCTTAGTGCATTTTTCAGGTTCTTTCCAGTCTTCATCTGGTCTATACCAGATACATTTTTGTTGATATCATCACCTCAAATTTGGGGAGAGTATTTTCTCTTTAAGATTTACTCTGATCATCCTATTTAGTGATGCAGTTTGCAACTTCCTCCAGCATGCTACCAAAAAACACGCATTCCCAATGTTCCTAACTCTACTGTACTCTTTTATTCAGATGACTTATTACCTTGTAACATAACTATACCATATACTTCTTCACTATGTTAATTCTTTACTGCTTATCTGCTGTTAAAATAATAAAAAATCTTTCAGGGCAGGGAGTTTGACTGCTTTGTTCACTAAGTTATCCCACATACACTGTGCATGTCTAACACACAGTAGGCACTGATCAAATATCAGTAAAGTACATGAATAAATTGCCAACCTGTGGATGAATAAAAAAAATATTAAACGACGTATACAAATTTTGCAACAAGAAAGCTATGGGAGTATTGCCTTTAATTAGAATGAAGGAACTAGAGTTATAACTCAAACTTGTAATAAGTGCCATTCGTACCCTTATATCCAAAATAGAGCAATTATTCCAAATGTGAACACTTTTGTAGTCGAAGGACTAAGAATCACTTTAACAGTGGGATTGACAATCACTTTTTCTCTGTGGGTTGGTTCCTACAGGCACTATTTGGGCAAGTGGACTTACTTAAGGCTTTTCTGTAACTTACTCTTCACTTCAATTCAAAATTTTGTATTAGGTCCATAGGATCTAAGAGGAAAGTGCACTTTCAAAGGAATTATTAATGCACCAATAGCCCGAAGGTAGCCAAATGCCATGATTTCTAAAAGAGCAAGAAAGCATATCATAATCACTATAAATCACTGAGTTTTATATACTATGGGGAATTTTCTTTGGTATTTCTTGGAAAAGTAAAGAGATTATAAGCATTTAATATGCGGTGACTATTACTTTTTTAAAAGTACATGCTAATTAATTATGTAGTCTATTGAACATTGACTATGTGGAGGGGTTGTGCTATATGTTTGTTTTAAAGGGGAAAATGTAAGTGTTGTCCTCAAGGAATAGAAGATATATACAGAAGTGGACAATTACATTACAGTCTTAGTCTTACAGGTGCAATTATAATAGTGTAAGTGGTTTAAACATGCAGGGAAGTACCTTTAGTAATTATGAGGCATTATGCAATGGGGTGGGGAGGTCTCAATAAAAATCATAGTGGGGCTGAGGATTGCTCAGGATTCCTCCACGGAGAGGAAACAAACCTAAGAACATGATCATGAGAGAAAGCATGAGGCAGGGTTGGGAAATTAAACAACATTCTAATAAGGATAAAAAGTAAGACAGAGTACTGTAGGAAAATCTGGTACAGTCTGAGGACCACAGGGTCTGTATGAGGTCTCTGAATGGTGTTAAAAGTGAACAACTTGTGATGTGTCTTCATATGTAATTAAAACATTTGCAAAAACATTCAAACCTTAAAGATTTATGAAATTCCAGTAAAGAATGGATGAATATCTTACTAACATATTTGAGTGCAATTTTTCAAATATAAAATGTTATGTTCCTAAAAATAACATTTACTTTTGATACACTTGCCTTCTGGTCTTCTTAACATGTGAGTAGATTAGTGTAACTAGAACTGAAATTACAGTTGGAAGGAGAATGTATGCCGTATTGACAGTTTGACATAGCGCTGTGGATGATGGCTAATCAGTGACAGGTTTTAAAATATTAAATAGTGTAATCACACTTGGAATTCAAAAAGAAGACTTGTAATGTTTGTGTAGAAGGTTGAGATACCTGGAGTCAAACTTTTTGTTTTCCATTGTGGTAGCCAGTGTGGAGTGGAGAAACAGACATGAAAAATAGTTTATGAGTTAATGTATTTAGGACACATTAGTTAATTGGATTTTAGGGTAAAGAAGAGGATGGAGTCTATTAAGAGTGTCAGTTTTCTCACTTGATAACTTAATGGTTATTGGGATCATTAACTAATATTGTGTTAGGGTAACAATTGTAAAAGATTGTAACTTCTGCATTACACATTTTGCAATTGAAGAGTTTTAGGTAGTTGCTGCTGCTATTAATTTGAGAAACATAAGCATGCATATAACTGTTGAAAACTTGGCAGGAAATGAAATCACCCAGAGGGCACTGAAGAGCTATAACAACCATGGGAAAAGACAGTTTCAATATGTTGTAATAACAACTTGGGGTAAGTGGCACGAGAAAATTTTGATAATTAAAAAAACTAATTTTATTTGTTATTTTTCCCAGTAAAATGAATTATATAAAACTGGTCATTATTATTTACTAACTTAATAAAACTACTAAAGTTGAAAGCTGTATTTGACATGGGAGCAGTATAGGTCTCATTTCTACTCAGTTTTAAAAGTGTTGCCTACTACCTCCTGGAATTTATGAAAAGCAGTCCATAGTAAGCCAAGTTCCTTAATAATTCTTACCCACTTTTTATTTTATACTGTAGAATGATGCAATAAAAATATTTATATAAATATTCAAAATTTATTTGACAAATATTTAATTAATGTCCTGTATAAACAGTGAAATATGGTCTGCCTAAGAAGACAGCTACACAGGTTCATAAGTGGATAAATTGATGATCAAGATTATTCACACAGCTACAGGCCATGACTACAGAATTCCATGCTAATTCATGTGTTTATCAAATTTGTGAATGTAAAGTAATTACCCTTTTCAAAATTTGAGTACATAAAGTTGAACAGCATAAACATAATTGATATTTCAGAATCAAGATCTCATAAAATTATATTGAAATTTCAGGCAAAATTGAGTTAGAAAAATATGAAAATATATAAAGTCACACAAAAGAAACCATGCAAAAAATCAACAGTGAGATAATTAAATATTAAAAATAATAGTGTTTAAAGATCATTTTTAAGGTTCAATAAGTATAAGAATGCGTCTGGGACAGAGGGAAGTTTTCCTTTCAGCCTACAAATTTGATGTTCTTGTAATGTTCGAATCTATATCATAGACCTCATAAGAGACTGAGCTTGGAACCAGATTCACAGAGCCTCCTTTTCAGATGCATAATTTTTCCCATTCTGGAAGGCTTTTTCCTTCTCTCTTGACTGTTGTCTTTATTATGCCCTAAATGATTGTTTGGATGAAATCCCACTTGTTCACTTTCACTTTTGTTGTGTGTACTTTTAGGATTTTTGCTTTTAAAGGAAATCTTGCCCAAAGCAACGACATGAAGTTTTTCTCTCGTGTTTTCTGATAGTAGTTTTACCTTTTCAGGTCTTTTTTGTGTTTAAGTTTTTAATCAATTTTGAACTGGGTTTTGCTGTAATATATACACACACAGTGGAATGCTATTAAGTCAGTAGAAAAGAAAAAAATCTTAATATTTGCAGAAACAGAAAAATCTGGAGGGCATTGCACTAAATGAAACAAACCAGGTATGGAAAGACAAGTACATCATGATCTCACTCATCTGTAAATTTTAGAGAATTTAATTTTGTAGAAGTTAAAAAGTAGAGGAACAGTTACCAAAAAGAGGCTATGGTGAGGAAGCAGAATTGTATAAAAAGGTGATAAATAAATGAAAAATTACAGTTCTTAGGTAGGCTAGGTTTTAGCATTCTATAGCCTAATAAGTTGATTATGGTTAAATATCTAGAGGATATATGATTATCACATGGATAATGATAGATATATGAGGTAATGAATATACTAAAAACTATAATTTGATTATAAAACATGTTTTGTTTTGATAGATATATTTTATCAAAAAATCATACTATATCCCATAAATATGAATAATTACTATGTATCAATTATTTTTTTAATCACACACAAAAAATCAAATCAGTATGAGATGAGGTAATTAACAGCATGTTTTCTATGGTAATAGCATTAACACATGCTGTAGATTGTAAGTACTTTGTTCACACTCAGTAAAACAGTTTAAGAAGTTTACTAAAACAAAATTTGGTTCAGAGATGGCTCTTTGGGTTGAAAATGTTCTTAAAATCACATAATTATAGGTCACAATAACTTAACAAGTTTATTGAAAATAATATTTTAAAAAATTGACAGCTCTTTCATGTGCAAAATTCAGTAGCACTAATTTTGGTAAGTTCAAAAAAAAAATGACCACCAAAATTTACAGGATAGTTTGTGGTCAGAAGTATCAAAGACAAAAAGCTGTATGTGTATGTATAGATCTAGGAATCAGATCTGTTCAAAAGCTTTCTAAGATAAAGTAAATGAGTCATTAGTCCTTGTACCTAGATGATTAAAAAGCAAGGTTAAAAATATGAAATGTCAACAGTTCTATAAAATTGATGTCTTAGTTCATTTGGATCACTTCCTACTTTAATCCCCTGTGGCTCCCATGGCTCACAGGTAGAGACCAATTTCTGTTATTGGGTTTGTCCCTGTGCATTCTTCTATTGAAAAACCCAAAAAGTAACCACACAAACACCCACAAATAGACACTGAGAGCCCCAAATCAAGGTGTGAGCAAGTTCAGTCTCTGCTGTGGCCTCACTTTCCTCTTGTGATTGTTTCCCTCTTGTTATATCCTCACCTAATTGTCCCTCAGTCTACATAATTTGGATCTCCATCTTGTCTTCTGAGAACTACAATCATATTACATTAGGGACCATTTCTGGGATCATATTTTACCTTACCTCTTTAGGTAAGTACCTACTTACCTCTGAGGTCTTTGATTTCTTTTGTTAGATTGATTCTTAGGTATTTCATTTTTTTGGATGCTACTGTGAAAAGAGTTGTTTCACCAGTTTCTCTCTCAGTGAGTCTGTTGTTTGTGTACAGGAAAGCTATTTATTTTTGTGTGCTGACCTTTGATCCAGCTCCTCTACTGGATTGGGTATTAAGTCTAGAAGATTTTTGGTGGAGTTCTTGGGGTCTTCTAGGTAGAGTATTATGTCAACTGAGCTACTGGCAATTGGGACTCTGATATATAAATCTGGAGTGGGAACACAACTCAGTCCATTACACCAGTGTACTATTACTTTAAGCCTTACCCCTGCTTGTTGTATGATCTTACGCCTCTCTGTTTTTGTCTCACACTCTGTGACATAACATTCAATTGTATAGGGAGTTGCTTTTCATGTCTTCCAAGTGCTGAGCTGGGCTGTTCTTCCTCCTTGCTGATCCTAGTTCCATTTGGTTATGACTACAAAGTATCTCTGACACAGATCTATGAAAATAAGCTTTAAAATAAGGGAAAAGAAACAGAAATCTTGCAAACACTAAGTAGAAAATCCCAATGTAAACAGTATGCCATTTGGCTCTTATTAAAACCTAAATGGTTCATTAATGTTTTTCGGTCTTCACTAAATCACATCCCAAGCATAGAGTATTTTTTCTTGGATTCTCCTAAAGTTTTTATTTCACTTCAAAGTTTCATTATAATTCTATTAAAACATGTACTGAGAAAAATAGGTAGCCAAATTTTTGATAATATTTATTTGCTTAAGCTATAAAATATTGATTTACTGTTTCCCCAACATTCCTTAATTTTCCAAATGAAAGTACTATTTGATCTTTTTAAAAAAATATATTTAGTAACAGGAATCTTAGCTTAAGGAATTGAAACTGAAAGTCATTCAAATTACCTAATATATGCTCAGTATATATTAGATAATATCAGAAACTATGTTAATCTTTTCATCATTTTATGTCAGTGATAATGTGGAAGTTTTAATTTCCCTAGGTATTTGTTGCAAATCAGATATTAAGAGATACACATTGAACAACGCGCATTGTTAGGTAGAATTTAATTCAATAAATTGTTTTCATTAGTCTTTCAACTGTCAGAAGAGTTATGTCACTATGCTTTTTCCAAGTATTTCATATTCCTTCAATTATAAAATATTGTTCATAAATTTTTAGACTTCATAACAAGTTAAATGTACTATTAGCAGCAATGCATCTGAACAAATAGGACAAAAATGTTAGTCATGTGTTGTACCCATCTTTTTCCTAAATTCTTGATGTTATCAAAAATTTAGATCTTCAGGTTTCTTTTTTGCTTTTCTTTTAATGTGAATAAAAAATGAGTGAAACAAATAAAATGAATGCAGATTGAATATGTGTTTTTTCCATTTATGTTGAAATAAATGTGTTATACAAAAGCCAAAGTTGTAGTTTTCTTATCCTAAAAATAAGGGCCATTTAATAATTTTCTGCTTTTTTTTTCAATTATAAAAATTATCTTAACAGCTCAGTTACAAGTGCTGTTACTAAGTTTTATTATTTTTAAAAGAAATGTTTATTTTCTTAGTAAAGCCATATGTCAAAGAAGACAGCCAAAAAATATGAGGACATTTTTATTAGAGTATATTATACAATGTTGAGAAAAAGCAGTTATCAAATGGAGAAAGAAGAAAATTCAGTCCTATATGTTTTTATTTGATAGCCAAAATAATTCCAATAAGATCACAAACTACCCTTATTTTAGGTTGTATAATCATCTTTTAAGAATAAGAATGTCAAAGGAACAAACGATTGATGCCGAGGTGAGTCTTTGTTAATTATATAAGTGCAAATTATTACTCTACCACTCACCACAATCACTGTTTACTTAAAAGATCACTCAATAATGCTCAACAAAACTAATAGTTTTTCATGTCAATAAATACTGAAGAATACTTTGCAGCAAACTTTGTGTATAGATTTTGATATATGTCGATTATTGTATAATTATTACCAGGGGTTTAATAGGAATTGAAAAATAGCAAACTAATGGCAAGTAGCAACCTGGCCTCTTTCCATATATTTAAATCTCAGCTTTACATATAATTAATTTATCCACTAGTGAGGAAGATATCTTGCACGACATGGGATAAATTAATATTAATCATACAGAAACGTAATGCCTCTTCTCATCTCAGCTAAATGCCTTGGAATATCTTAGCTAAAATCTAAATGAAATATTTTTACAGGCATATAAGGATCATTAATAGTAAGTGACCACATGGCAAAAGCTTTTTTAAGAAAATTTCTGTATGAGTTTCATAAAATATATGCAATTTTTAAATGTTAATATTGTGAGGGGCAGATCAAAATCCTATTTAGAGATATTACCTCTTAGATTTCAAAAATATCATCACATGGCACAGTGGGTCATGGTGCCTCAGCATAAATTAAACATTAGAAATCTATTATCTTTCCTTTTTTTTAAGTGAATATCAGTGGTATGATGATAGGAATATAAAATACAAACATCTATGAAGTTTGAATTCTTATGTTTATTGCCACAAAATATAATCATATTGATACTGATTAGATTGGAAACTACCTGATGCTTAAAAATTGGTAGAAAATATATCAACCTATACAAACATTTCAAAAATAAAAAATGGATTCATCATTCAGAATGATGCTGTGGGATAAGCAATGTCCTCAAATCCTGGAATGGTGGCTTCCAGCAACAGTATCCATTGTGCTACATAAAGGTTGTGATTATATCGATATATTATTTAAAACTGATTGAGCCAGAGCTATTGAAAAAGTGGAATTTTAAAGGATTTAATATTAATTGGATCTTAAATTGACTGTATAATTTATCAAAGTTTAAAAATATTTATATTAACAGTTGGTTTTAATTCATAAACTTTTGGAAAATAGATAAAATACAAAGAGAATTACTATTTGGACATTTTGATAAAGAATCTTCCCAGTACAAACACAAATATATCCCATGTGTTTGAACGTGGTACATGGTAAGGTGAACTATCATCGCCATATAGTTATTCATGGCACGTTTCCTCTTGCAGATATTCAAAGGGGTTGTAGGTACATTTCACTAACACTACACATTCCGGTGAGGATGGTAAGTACAGAAGTCACAGTATGAGCACAATCGCCCAAGTACTTAGTATAACAGAGCTAAGTCTAAGTAAAAAAAATATGAAAAGCAAGACAAATAACAGGAAAATATGTTATTGCAATCCAGCACAGACAATATATCTAACAGTTTACCTTGACAGTAAAACTGTCATACATATTTTATATGTTCTTTGGCCTATTAGTCTGGTATTCAATCTGTGTATATGATAATTAATATTATAAGGTCTTGTGAGATAAATAAATAAATCTGATGCTGGAAAAAATAAAGGGAGTTGGAAGGAGAGGGGTTGAAGAACTGAAAGCTATTATATGCATATTCCAATTCCCTGAAGCGAATGCAATTATTATGCACTGCAAGCATGTACTAAGAAGAGTCAAAAAAAGTTTAAAAAAGAAAAGAAAAAGAAATATTTGAGTGTACACCATGGCCAAAATGAGACCATCTATGGTAATGCTAGATACATGTTAGGTAAAGAATTTTCCCTGTGATAAATGGAAACTCTCTAAAACTAGTGCATGGTACTAGTCAGGTCTGATTTTACGATCAGACTTGGTTAGTTGTAAGCAGAGAGTTGTCTCTAAGATTATCTCTGCTGATAAAAATTATCACTGAGAGGCCAAGAAACCCTAATTTTTCACAGTCACAAAAATAACAATAACACTATATAAATATGCACTCAAATTTGCTTCAATCAGGTTATATATTTTTTTCATTCTTGCATCCAATGAACTTATAAGGAAATGTCTTAACAATGATCCGTTGCTACTTGACTATTAGTGACATCAAAATTATGCTCTGCCTACTTTAATGATGGGCTACCAGCCCAGGGATGTCCAGTGGATCAAGTTTGACGTCAGTAGAGCACTGCAGTTTCCACGCAATGTTACTAGTGTCTTACATCAGAATGCTCTAAGAAAACACAATAGAAATTTGTTTTTATTGCTCCACAGAGTGAAAAATACAAAATCTAGGTGACAGAATATTTGTTTATTGAAGTTATTCTCTGCATGAAGAAAAAGAGAAACACATCTTTTGGCTTTAAGAAGGGTGCATTCTCCCTTTATCCTCACAAGGCAGAAAGGAAGGTCTGACGTCACTTCTCCTTGTAAGTGCCCTAATCTCATCATGGGAGTTCTACTTTTGTGACCTCATCTAAACCTCATTACTCCCCAGATCCCACCTCCTTATACATAACTTTGAGGGGAAAGACTTCAACATAGAAAGTTAGGAGGCACAAATATTCAGTCATTAACATCTAGATATATTTTAATATTTTCCAGTTATTATGAAATATGGTAGATGATTATGATACATCCAATATAAGATAGATAGCACTCATACTTATTTTTCAAACTTGAGTAAAATATATAGTTCTAAAATGCCTTAAATTTTATTTATGAATAAAAATTTTTTAAAGTTAAAAGAGCCAGGGATTTAAACTCAGTGGCGCTGTACGTGCCTTGCAAATGCAAGGTTCTGAGTTTGATCCCTGGTACCGGGGGGCAGTGATTTTAAAAGAATAAGAACACAATTTAGAACTAAGTAGAACAGAAGATCATAATGCAATATAAAAACAAGGAAATATTAGAAATCAAAGCTAAAAAAAATAATGAATAGAGTTAACCAGGGAAATATTTTTAAATGTACTGTAATAATTACATAAAAATAGTTTATACTAATAAGCAATTTAACAAAAATATCCTAAGCATATGAGTAAGGAATTACTAGACTATAAAAGTACAAATTAAATATATGGCAACTCAATTAAAAAATTTAAAAATTAAGCTGAGTTTTTCACCAGATTGGGGTCTGAGAATGTTTACCTAAATCGAGAAAGGGAATCCCAGTCCCCCAACCCACAGATAAGTTATAGGCTCATTGACTTCCATGATGGTTGAGAATTTTCAGGAGGCATCAGTGAAAGGCACAAAGAGATTTTTTAGGAAGAATATAAAAAGATACAGAACATAAAATGCTGCTACTCAAGAGAAGATGCATTGGGTTTGCGGTTGGGTTTGTGTGTGTGTGTGTGTGTGTGTGTGTGTGTGTGTGTGTGTGTGTGTGGTCTTGGGGTTTTCTTAAGAGAGATAATTTAGAAAGTATAGTCCTTCTGTTTTTCAGGCTACCCATGTACTTGAAATGTTTGCATGTGTTTCACCTGGGGATAGTTTGTCTAATTAATAGCACACTTATTGAGAAGGAAGAGCTATGGGAAAGAAACGGGATCTAAAGATGAAAAGCATGGGCCCATAGCCCAATCTTTAACACCGTTAGTAATTTTTAGGGATTGAGTTTCCTGAAAGGAAAAATGACATTGAAAATTTGAATTTTTTTTTATCTCCTGGAGCTGCAGTTTGTCTTAAAAATACAATTTTAAAGTTACAATTTTATTTGTCTCAAATTACCTTTTTTATACCCTAATTAAAAAAGAAACAAATAATTAAAAATATATATATATATAATGGAATCTTCAAACAGTGTTACTATTCACTTCTGAAAATTTGTAAGTAACACAATATTTAAATAATAGAAAAATTCTTCCAGGGGAAGAAGAGAATAAAACATGCTTCAATTCATTCTGGGAGACTAGAAAAACCTTGATATTAAATCTAGATATCATCAGGAATATTACTGGACAATATTCTTCATGTTTGCAGAATGAAGTAGTATAATTTTGCAAATCACTTCTGTACATTTAAAAGAAAGATAATACATTGTTATCAAATGAGCATACATTAAAATATAATATTTTTAAATGTATAAAATTATTGTACACTAACTAACCAAAATTAATATAATTATTTAAATTAATGGTAAAAAATCCTTTGGTTTACCCTGATAAAGATTATCTATGTTGAGGGCTGCTGGAATGGCTTAGTGGTTCCACCGCCTGCTTTGCAACCACAACAGCCCAAGTTTGATCCCCTGTACCAAAAAAAAAAAAAAAAAAAAAAAGATCATCTATGAAAAACGCATTGCCAAAATTATTCCTCCCTGTGATCACTAAGCATTTTCTTAATGAACAATAGCAGTACCAGGAGTTAAAAATAGCGTGTATTTTTTATTGTAATTGGACAAGACATGAAACTGAGTATGAGTAAGAATGTTCTGATAAGCTCTCGCCAATATGTCATCAGTTATTAAAATTCATAAGATAGTTTGTATTTTCATATTCTAGAAA
Source organism: Fukomys damarensis (assembly GCF_012274545.1). Taxonomy (NCBI): domain Eukaryota; kingdom Metazoa; phylum Chordata; class Mammalia; order Rodentia; family Bathyergidae; genus Fukomys; species Fukomys damarensis. The sequence goes on along the minus strand of NW_022900947.1, from coordinate 22,338,643 downwards.
AATTTTATATTTTTAAAACAATTTTAAGGGATAAAGGAATACGGTGGAATCTAGAATGAATTCTGTGACCAGAATCATGGAAAGAAATGTTTGGGAACAGAGGTACGTATCACTGCAAGTAGAACAAAATATCTATTAAACACTTCAGAAAACTTTAAAATGTTGCTGAAAGATATCAAAATCATTATTTTCATGGCATTACTTCTCTAAGAATTACTTCCTGGAGATAATATGATTTTATTCTAAATCACAGCAAGATTTTTGAGGATATTGTCAAATATAATTCTAAATTTCATATAAAGAGCTTAAGCACTGTAAGGTCATCCCCTAAAAATTAAATCCCCTCCTCCAGTTTTAGGACAGCCATGAAAACAATAGTAATTAAGCTCATGTGGCTGTAATTCAGCAAAAAATGCTTTGGCCAATGGTTTAGAAAGATAATTTAGAAAAGGCCTGCATAGGCCAAGTTGATATATGGCCAAAGAAGCAACACATCTCACTGGGATCTCTACATCAAGTGATCTCTACATCAAAGGGCATCAGACCACTTCCCATTGTGGAAGTCAGTTTGAGATTGCAGATTCACCATATCCACATCCAGGACATGAAATATCAATTTCACATGGGTAAAAGATTTAAATGTAAAAGTAAAAACGGTTCAATAGAGTGCCTCCTTTGGTTCTTATAGGAAAAAAAAAATGTTTACAATTCCTGAAAATGATTTATTATTTAAATAAACTAAATTTTAAAAAGGTGTTTATTGAATAAATTATTTTTTTAAATGGATAGACAAGTCACAGTTAAGAACAAGATATTTGAAAAGGAATTACACAGTAGGTAGACATACAAAATGTTGGTATAAACACAGACAAAAAATATACAGGATTTTTCTGTTACTTTAAATATGTCCCTATATAAATAAAAATGTATAAATTAAAACACTCTTGTTAATAAGGAAATCCTTATTCAATATGATACAATTTTGTAATCACTAGATAGACAAAATTTAAAATTCATAATAATAACACATTTTGGTAACAATATGTACCAACAGGGATTAATAACATTCTATTTAGCATAGGGGTAAGAAAATAAAGGAAAAGAAAAACTATGAGAAAATGAAAATATGGAAAAAAAGTTTTTAGATGGAAAATTCCTAAAAATCTTTCTTTGAAGAATATGCTGTTTTAAAAAGTAGGTATACCAAGATATAGTAATTCTAATCTTAAGCATACATATAAGAAACTACATAATATGCTTGTATGATTAATAAATTAAAGTGATTGAAAAAATACGTTACTTAAGTGGAGAAAACAACTAGTTTTTTTATTTGAAATTAAATACTGTTGGGCTGGGGATTTAGCTCCGAGGTGCCGCCACCTGCCTTGCAAATGTAAGAAGCGGAGTTCGATCCTGGGTACCAAAACAAAAGCAAAGCAAAAAACAAACAAACAAACAAAAATAAATATTATTAAGATTTTAACTTTTCTCTATTTACCTTAAAATGTGTACAGTTTACTAAATTTTACACAATTTAAAAATAATTTTAAAATTCATCTTAATTTTCAGCATTTGTAAAATGCAATGATATTTATTTTGCATTTAATATATTTTAATAACAACAATTTAATCTTGTTTCATTTAGTTCTTTCTTTTTTCTACTTTTCTAGAAAAATTTATATACTCAAATGATTTGTTATAGATTTCACTCTATATTTAATGGCTAGGTAATTCATGCATAAGTGAAAGTTTCTCAGATTTCAACTGATGGTGCTCAGCTTTTAATCACTTTTTATGAATAAATGAAGGAGGACAAGAGCCTTTATGTGGTATAGAATCTATTCATGTATTGGCAATAAGTATAATTTTATTTTAATACTTTGTCATTTATTTTTTATGTTTTCCTATAGTCGTATTTTATCACAGATTGCTAATAGGGTTACTTAATTTTATTGAATACAAATTTTTACTTAACTTTTATTTCATAATTTTCTTCATTGAGGATAAAATCTATTCTGCATTTGTTATGCTGATTTTAATTTTTTAAAAATCTTATGGAATCTAAGGACTCTGATTAGAAAACTTAATTCTAGTAATCATTTCTCCTTTTATAGATATATAAAGCAAGTTCTCTGACAATCAAGTAATTCAAATAGTTTGAATACAGCTGCATTGAATGCTTCTATTTTAAGCATTTCATTAACTACATGTGTGAGTTGGTTGGAAACAATTACTTTACCTTCACTTAATGCTTTACTTGAGTGATGGTTATTTCAGTTAAGGTGTACATCAAGGAGTTTGAATTCAGACATGGCTGAAAATTTTTCTCCTGAGTTGTCTTTTGTCTTTTCTACCACATTACATGCAGGTTGACAGAGGGAAATGTTCTCTGTTACTCTAGTGTTTAAAACTCTGTGACACATGACTTTTAGTCTAATCAAGTGACCCAAAAGGATAAAACTCCTGTGAGTATGCTTTTTTAAATTGACTACCAACTCTACACTGAATATCATAGCTCCCTTTGCCCTGTCAGAAAATGTCAACAATTCATAGCCATTTTCAAATTCTTGCACCCTTTGTTATTTAACAGCTAAAGCACTGTCATCTTGTCAGCAATATTGACCCCTCTTTCTCTGACATTCCATTGCCACTTTTGTGACAGACATCTCATAAAAATCACGTAGCTGTATTTGACAAATTTAAGGAGTGAATTTAAGGCCTAAGTGTTGAGAAGAGGACCTATTCTAAAACAGAGGACTGAAGTGTCTTCATGTTTCCTAATATCAACTATTCGGAGTAGTTGTGGGTCTTGAGGAAACTGGGGTCTGGCACGAGCAGGGACCTAAAATGCTAAGAACAAAATTGTCCCTAGAGATGAGAAAGCCATGCTTATAAATCTGCAGCAGAGTAGTCAGGCAGACATTTCAAACCCAGACTCTTAGGTGTATAATCTAGCTAATGTCAGCTGATGTTGTCCAGCATTTAATACATCTTATCCATTTTCCAATTGCTCAGGGCATATGAAAGGGATCTAGGTCCTTGTGACCTATGGGCCTGAACATCACCAGCATCCAGCAAAACGTGGAGCTGTAGGGGAAGATATCTGGAGGAAATTCAGCGTTATTGGATTTCATCCTGGCTCGGAATAGCCACTAATCTTCTGTTACCCTACCGCTGTTGACTACTTTTCACTGAACCCAGTTAAAAGTCAAAAGGCCAACTTTATGGATTGTCTCATCGATTGAATCATTTCACAAGTGTCAATGTACAGAGGCACAGAGTGGGTGATGGGGATGGGAAGAGGACCGCACAGGCAAGGGAGAAGGCCCAGCACGTCCCTAGTTCTCAAAGTGATGAACAGAGTCATGAAAGTGAAATGACTTGCCTAAAGCAAAAAGAAATGTCCTCTGCTCAGCAGGGACTTAGTGCATGATCTTCCTTCTGAGTTCTTGCTTCTATACCACCATTATGTGACATTTATCTAAAAAATAACATTTTTTCTGTACTTTTCTTTTACTAGAAAACAGAATGAGTAAAACATCTCATAGAGATGAAAGCTTATGTTAACAGCACAGTCTAATTTTTCTGAAAACTTCAAATGAATGTACACATTTACACATTCATAATGCATTTACCTGTACAAATGTTTATTACTTTGAATTCTTAATGTATTCTTTAAATACATAGACTACATACATATTAAACAGGAAAATGTCTGAGAAGTGTTATCACCTATGTGCAATAATATACAAAAATTCCTTTGTACAATATTTAATGTAAAATATTCTCTATTTGAATAGTTTCCCAAGGATTATTTACCTAGTATAAGCTACATCATGCATTTATATTTACAATGAATTATAGAAAATTTATGCTTTTGAGTCTTATTATTTAATATTATAATATAAAGACAATTGAGACAGTTTTCTCATTGGAGAGAGGATGTTGATGTTTTTATATAGTTCTAAGTAATGGATTTAAATTTTCTCTTTACAAGATAATTTTGAAGCAGTGTACAAGGCTCCTTTAGTCCAATAATGACTTTCCTGAAAAGCTATTAATGTGTACACATGGGTAGCCTTTCCCAAATCAGAATATAAAATCCTGCTTTGCAAAGTGGCCTATCTTTTCTCTATATAACAAAACTTTGAAGATAAGCAGGTGCTTGAAGTTGATGTTTACTCCTTAGGCAGATTATTGGGATAAGAAAGAAATATGAACAGAAATGTCCTGGAGTTAAGTTTGCCAAGAGTTCAATGATGTACAACACTAAACTAAAAGTAAGGTAATAGACACCAGCAAATGAGCCATTTAACCAGCTCCAGGGAACCTATTAGGATAAGCTTTTATAGTATCAAGTTGGACTTAAATCTTCAGATGAGATATTTAAGTATCCAAACTGTGCTGTCATGGTACTGTCATTCTACTGATCTCTGCCTTTAGGGGTATTGAACCCTTCCATTCATGGTGTCTGAAACGTTACAGTAACAAACTTTGGGAATAATGAACGCTTATCCAATCAATAAACAAACTTTCAATTATTGACTGTCTTAGATATTTCTGGTTCAATATTAACTTTTTTAATATGTCTCACAAACTCATAGGCGAGTTGCATATATATCTATGTCTATCTATAGCTATATAACGATATAGGTATAGATATCACAAAGCTAATAAGGAGCATCTGTCTCAGACAACACATGAGACACAAATTGTCTTTTCTATGCAGTACTTGCTTGATTCTCTGGCTCTTTTCTATCAAACTATGATACTGAATAGGGATCACAGCTGTGTAAGAGTAAATTGCTCGTCTAATAAACAGCTCTCATTAATATTAATCATGTTTTTCCATGTCACAAGTTCCTTATTTCCTCTCAGGTATAGAAGTGAAGTTCCTAGAACTTCCATTCTACAGAAGCAAACAAACAGTAGCTCGATGAGAATCAGCTCTTTAATTTTAAAGAAGACAATGGATAATAACATATGACAAGACAGTAGGAAACCCTGAGTCTCAGGGGGTAAGTGTTGCTTCCAGTTATGTGGATGGAGAAAATTTGTATATTCTAAATTATCCTCACTCTTATTACCTAGTTATAGGTTGGAATTCACAGCTATCAGGAGAAATTAAGTCACAGGACTAGTAGATTGGTCATAACAATATAATAAATGACAGCTTTTGTTTGTTCACAGAATGAACAGATTTGAGTCTATACTATTTTTCATACTACATTTGGTCCATCAGAGCCTTGAGAATATTCCAGCATTGTTAACGTATTTATAAAAGAAAGTTCATAAATAAATGAGTAAATGAATCTTCCTAAATTAAGAAGATTCCTGTTGAGAAAGGGTGATAATTACAAGTATTCTTTTTGTTTTGTTTTGGTTTTGGTTTTTTCAGACAGAGTCTCACTATGTAGTTGAGACTGACCTGGAACTCACTATGTAGCCCAGGCTGGTCTCGAACTCACAGCAATCCTCCTACCTCAGCCTCCTGAGTGCTAGGACTACAGGCGTGTGCCACCACGCCAGGCACAAATATTCTTTTTGCCTGGGTCTGTCCTAGTTTAAATCTCTTCTTTTAGGGTAAAACTGTAAATATTGCCACCTTTCAAAATGAAACATACTTTTTAAAATAAATTTACAATAGCAGTATTATTTGGAGATGTCTTTTAAAATATATTTTAAAGAGGGCACATAACTTTAGAAAGTTATGTTTGTTGCAGTTGCATATTTCACTGTGTTCAAAAGATTTTCCTTTACCTATTATTTGTTAATACTATAAGTGACTTTAGAACACATTGAAATGAGACTCTTGAAGATGCTTTCATCATGTCTTTGATGATACAATATAGTAAAATTTAATATGCTTTTTCAAAATGAATACTTATTACCAAAACAATAGTATAAATCAAACTAATAATAATTATTAATAACATTCAAAGTACTGATTTCTTTGTATTTTTCCTCAATTTTTTAGAGGACATGTATTCTTGATGATGGCAAATTTTTAAAACATGTATCTAAATTAATGATATAATTTAGATTCGCAATATGTGATCTCCTTTACATTAATTGAAAATTTTCAATCTGCTCTTCTGTGCTACTAGGGATAAATCTAACTGGCTGAAAGAATGTGAAACAGGAGTCAGATTTTTATTTTTCTCAAAGACTCTCACAAATACATTTTGAGTCTTCCAGAGATACTAAGTACTTGTACACATTTATGATATTTACAAGTAACTTGTGATTATTATAATTGCCAAGAATAAATTTCCAAATGCAGTGATTTTAATCATAAATGTTATTTGAATCTTCTTTTACTGTACTAAAACAACATATTTTTAGCAACATGGCTTTTCTTTAACCATATATTAGCAGTATGATTTTAGAAATATTATATCTTTAAAATGGAGCTGCTTTGATCAAAATTATTTTAAATAATTTGAACTCTGCACCCTTAATCCTGACTTTAAATGTTTTTTTAAACAGCTATTCAAAAACAATTTCGAAATGATTACTTTTCCAGAATAAAAAAATAAATCGATGTGATCAAGGACTACTAAGGGACTACAAAAGTTTTCAGGAGAATATTTTAAAAGCATAAAAATAAAGTATATATTGCCCCCGTGAATTATAATTAAACTGGCAATTTCCAAAATACAATGTCAGCCTAAATTATTCATAACTCAATGTTGGCAGAATACATTTAAAAACAAGATAATCTATTTCCTGTTCCAGAAACTTGCTAAAATTGCATAGAAAAAATCTTGTATTTTGTTGCAGCTGTCTTGCCAAATAAGGATTAAACATGTGTGAAAGCTGACAAATGCACACTTTCAGATATGCATGCACACACATTGCCCCCATATGATATTGATCAAGGCAGAAAACCTACCGAAAACTTAAATTAAGTTAGCATTGTTTGTACTAAACAATCTTTAGATTACATAATATCCAAAAGCTAAAATGGGGCCTCTAATTTGCTAAAACTCAGAAAATTATGCCATTCCAAAGGTTCACTTGGCCACTCAGATGCTCCCCTTGGAAGAGGCCGTACTCAGCATTATGTCATGCTAATTCTTGCACTCCAGTAGACGTTTCCGGCTGACTCAGGTTTTACCAGAAATATACTAAAGCAACTTGCAGTTCATCAGTTACAGTGCACTTTGGCTCATTGGTTAAATGGAGTGTTTGGCAAAACATAGGAGACCTGAAGGAATGCATGCAATTTGTGGTGCATGATAAGCGCAAAACTCATTGCTCAGTGTGTAAAATAAAATGATTCAGCAAACATGCCAAATTAGGTCAACACTGATAGAGTCTAGTGGAGCTTGAATGACAGAGAATAGTGATATCTTAAGTGATCTTGATTGAATTTTCTTTTTAAATGGAGAGAACATATGAATTTAGACTGTAAATTGAACATGTGATAATAAATATTTTTAAATATAATTGAATTTACCACCAGCAATAATAAAGCAAACACAGTTTTTTCTTATATCCATGAGGAATTGGTTTCAGAGCCTGCATGAGGTACTAAAAGGCATGGATGCTCATGTCTCTCATACAGAATGAAAGCATATTTTTAACATCTCCGTATATATTGTAAATAATTTTAGAATTATTTTAAAGAAGTTGCGTTATAGCTTTTCAGCAGATCATTTGTTTCCTAGCACATGAAGGGTCTTGAATTTTATCCCAAATATCCCAAAATTTGTTTGTCTACATGTCAACATTCCCATCGCTGGTACAAATTACCGATCACCTTCACTTTAAAGGATAAGATATTTTATTTGGATTGGGTTTCAGAGGATTCAGTCCATGATCAACTAGCTCAAGGCAGCAGCATTATGGCAGAAGGGCTTGGCAAAGCAAAGTGCTTAATCAAGGAGGCCAGGAAAGAGAATAATGGAACGGAGCAAAACAGAAGGGGTAAAAGACCAGATAAAGACGTTAAAGCAAAGATTCCTTATTTATGCCTAGAAATTCGCTTTAATAATACCATGTCTGCATCCCAAGAAAATCAGTGTGATGATGAAGTTTAACAGTCACAACTCATAATACCAGGTAAACAATTATTTGTATTGTTTAAGGAATGAAGGCAAAAAATCCACTTTTATTTTATTTATTTATTTATTTATTTATTTATTTATTTATTTATTTAGATACCGGGGATCGAAATCGGGTCCTTGAGCTTACAAGGCAGGCCACGGAACCGCTGAGCTAAATCCCCGGCCCCCCAAAAATCCACATGTAAAATGGAAATATATATATATATATCTCAAGACAGTTTGAATTTGTGCATGAAGAACTTGCAGAGATGAACAGTTAACTATATGTTCTTATTAAGCATCCATATTACTTTCTAGAGCACTATAGTCATGTAGGAATAATTTTATAAGTTAATTTCAAAGGAGACTTTACACAAGGTCCTTATAAATAAATAAATACTGGACCCTGGATGATGTTAGTGGAATGTTGCTATATAGTGTTAAGATTTAATAATTAAAATTGCAGTTCAATTTAAATACAGAGAAATACTTGAAGTTAAATAATTATGAATGAAACATTACTTTTCTTGATCTGACTTCAAGTAATCTGGGAGGGCATGAAGGTAGTAAATAAGAGTAGAGATAAGAAGAGTTTAATCCTGATTTAAAATAACGTTTTGTAATAAAGCAATTGAGTGTTTTGTACTATTCTCTTTACTTGATCTATTTTTGAGAATTTCTATAATAAAGGTCTTTCAATACAAAGATAAATATCTTCTTGCATATATGCTTGAGATGAATAAGTGGAAACTACTCAGAATCAAGGCAGGGAAGAGGTGATTATCATGAATAGAACACATGATACTCCACCTTATTTGACTTCCAGAATAAAAGACATTCAATATAGAATTAGCAAGTATGCAACATTCATGATGTTGCCAGAAATAGCCTTTAATTTATCACTCATTTATGCCCCACCATTAACTTTTAACTTTCTTTTTATGCCCTCTCTTACCTTTGCATCCATTACCTTGGACACTTTTACCTCTCAAAGCTTTAACTGATATACAACTTATGCTTTTCTATGCCTGTTGCCATTTTCTATTTTTCACTTTCTAATTTATTCTTCTACTCATATTTTCTCAAGTAAAATATTTTTATTAATATTTGGATCTAAAATGGCAAGATCATATATCCAGTTCATATCAGGTGGTAGGTAGTTAATACATAAACACAAAATAACCATAATATTTCATGATAAACCTTGGCATACCCACAATCAAGTGTAATGAAAAAATATAATTTTATTTATAGCTCTTCCAGATGCAAAACTGGCATCATTTGGTTTATTTACATTGCTTCTCAAAGTAGGCAAAAATATTATTCGACAGTCTGGCAAAAGACTTGTATTACATTTAATATATTTCTTTAAAATTGTGTAAGACTCTCTTTTAGAAAGTGTACAAGACTATATCCTGAAATATACAGTTTTGGCAAAAGTAATAAGACATAAATAAATGGAAAGATAAAACATGTAAAGATTTTCAATCTCCTTAAATTGATATATAGGTTTGACAATTTTTTAAAAGCCTAATCAGAAATTTTCCCATTAAGTTTATTGGTATATTTTAGGTGTACAATACAGTTACATTCATCATTAGGATTTCTTAAATTTCTTAACATAATGTACCTTGGTTCTTATTTTTTCCCCATTCCCCTGCCCTCCCTTCACCCCCCTCCACTCTTCCCTATTCATAATGTTTTTCTTTTTCTCATATTTTTTATTTTCCCTTCTTACCTTTCCTTTCCCCTTCCACTCCCCCTACTCTTTTAAAATTTTTCTTCCTATTACACAATATCAATTATGCATTTTGATCCTTATTTACAAATTTTACTCCAGAGAAACTATTCAGTATTTATACATGTGCATCCTATTTATTTCAGTTAAGAGTATGGCCTCAATGTGCATCTACTTAGCCTTAGTTTCTCGTTCTTTGTGTCTAAGTAGTAACCCATTTTATAAAAATACCACATTTACTTTATCCAGTCTCCAGTTGATGGACAACTTTCAATTTACATTTTTTGGAGTTCTTTTTTTTTGTCTACCTGCCTCCTCACATAATTATTTTTGGTTCTGGGGAATGAACTCGAGTCCTTGCATTTGCAAGACAGGCCACCGAACTGCTGAGCTAAATCCCCAACCCACTCACATAAATTTTTAAATCTTTCTCTTCCAACCCTGTCTGGTATGGACAGAGATAAAAGTATTTATATCTTCAAAACCTATTTTCTCCCTTTTTACTCCTATTTTTTATTTTGTATTTAGCTCTTTACATTTTATTATATTTCACCCATTTTATCCTTTTATATTTTCTATCTTTCTGCCAATACTGCACTGCTAGTCCATGGAAATTCCAATTGTTATAAGAAATCTCAATATAAAAATTCACTGCAATAAATTGGATAACGTGAAAGAAATAGATAAATCGTTGGACATATAAAATATACCAAAATTGAGCACTGCCATACTCATTCCATAAAGACAATACTACCCTGATACCAGAACTAGACAAAGATTCAACAAAAAGAGGAAGCTATAGGCTAATATACTTGATGACTCTAGATGTAAAACTACTTAGATTCTTGAAAACACAGCTTAACAAATAAATGAAAAGATCAAACATCTTGACCAAGTTAACATCATTCCAGAGAAGGAGTGATGGCTTACTATGTGTAAATCAGTATTTATAATACAGTACATTTGAAAGGTCAAAGATAGAAATCATACGGTCATTGCAAGAGAAACAGAAAAAAACTTTGATAAAATCCAACATACTTTCATTATAAAAAACATGATGAAAGTAGATACAAAATTACCTAAAATCAAAGTGATTAAAATCTCCTTGGTAAATATAGAAAAATTGAAAGTATTTTCTGTAAACCCTGTAATTAGACCGTATGCCAACTCTCACTACTCTTCTTCAATATGGTCCTCAAAAATTAAGCAGAGCAAAAAAACAAGACAAAGAAATACAAAGAATATGAACAGTGAAGAAAGAAGCCAAATTGTTTTTAGTAATTTGACAGTAAATCAAATTGTTCCAGAGGATTTTTAATCCATTACATAGATGATCCAAAAATTCTACAAGGAAACTCTTAGACAACTTAAAAAATCAGCAAAGTGTCAGAATATAAAATTAATGTAGATAAATCGATTGTGTTTATCTACACTAGTAATAAACCATTGAAAAAGAAATCAAGAAAATGATCCTTTCAAAATATCTTCAGAAAAACATTAAACACCTCAAAGTCACCTAACGAAGGAGACCAAGACCTGTGTAATGAAAATTATTCTACTTTGAGTAGAGATTGAAAAACTGAGTAGAAAATAGAAAGACATTCTATTCCAGGGCAGGCAGAGTTAATATTGTAAAGATGTCTGTAAATATTGTAATATTGTAAAGGGATCTACAGGTTAAAAACAATTCTTATGAAAATAACATTCTTCACAGAACTAGAAAAAACAGTCCTTAAATTTATATGGAACTAACAGAGGCCCAAATTCCTAAAGAAAAGCTGAGAAAAAAGAACAAAGTAGGAGCCATTACAGTCTTGAATTTTAAGTTATAGTATGAATCTGTAGTAACAAAAACAGCATAGTAATGGCACAAAAATAGATGTATAAACCAAAAGAATAGAAGGCAAAACAACCTCACATATATTTAGCCATCTGATCTTTGTTAAGGACATGAAAACATATGTTGCAAAAAGGGTATCCTCTTTAACAAATGCTGCTGAATTGGCTGTCATTTGCATAGGAATGAAACAAAGCCATTGTTAAAAAATCAAATCAAAATGGATCAAAGACCTAGATATTCAAAAAGATAAACAAAGAAACTACTGAAAAATAAAATAGAGAAAAGCCTTGAAAACAGAGGGACAGGCAAGGACTTCCTGAATAAAACTCCAATGTCATGAGAAATAATGCCAAAATTATAATGTATGGGATTATATGAAAATTTAAAAACTAATGCACAGCTAAAGAAATAATCAGCAGAGTGAATAGGCAAACTTCAGAATGGAAAAAAATGCTAATTCCTTTTCTGATAGAGGTTTAATATCTAGAACATAAACACACAAAAAAACTACTCAAAATATTAGCCTTCACAAAAGAAATTATTCAATCAAAAATAGATGTGAAACTAGCAGAAAGAATCAATAACTGGAATCTCATCTTATTAAAAAGCTTCTGTTTTAATATGTAAATCTTTAATCCACTTTGATTTTAATTTAGTTCCACATCACTGGTCATTCAAGAGATGCAGATGAAAATAATTCTGAGATTCCACCTCACTCCACAAAGAATGGCTGCTATCAAGAAACCACACAATAACAAACATTGGCAGGGTTGTGGGGAGAAAGGAACCCTTCTCCATTGTTGGTGGGAGTGCAGACTGGTGCAACCACTATGAAAATCAATATGGAGACTCGTGAAAGAGCTGAGACTAGAGGTTCCATTTGACCCAGCCATCCCTCTGCTGGGTATCTTTCCAAAAGAATTAAAAGCATCATATCACAGTGATATACTCGTACCCATGTTTACAGCAGCACAGTTTTAAATAGCTAAAGCTTGGAAACAGCCCATTTGTCCATCAGTTGGAAACTGCATAAAGAAGATGTGGTTTTTCTATAAAATGGAATATTACTCAGCCATAAAGAATGAGAAATTACATTCATTCATAGGAAAATGGAAACATATTGAGGATGTAATCCTTAGTGTAAATATCAAATAGTTTCTCTGGCTTGAATAAACTGTAATAATACATAAGATCCTAATGAGATAACTGAAATTGTGAAATGGGACGAAAAGGGCTAAAGATGTAGGTTGGATGGGTAGGGGAAAGGTAATAAGGGAAAAATATGAGAAAATGAAAAGATGGGAATAAAGTGTTTGTAAATGGGGAGGGCAGGAGAGGGTGAAGGGATGGCAGGGACAAGTGGAAAAAATGAGAACCATGACCAGTCATGCAGAGGTACAAGATTCCAATAATGAATGTAACTGTATTGTATAACTACAATATACCAATAAACTCATTTTTAAAAAAACAAACAAAGGATTGGTAATTTTTGTAATTAGGGAAGGGTGGAGGGGGTGAAGGGAGGGCAGAGATATGGGGAAAAGATGAGAACCAAGACCTGCCATGTAGAGGTACAAGATCGCAATGAAAAATGCAACTGTACAGTATACCCCAAAAGTACCAATTAACTCAATAAAAAAAAAAGAATGGGTAATACGTAAAAACAAATTCCGGTGAGGATGTGGGGAGAAATAATCCTTCTACATTGTTAGCAGGTGTGTAAAGTAAAAAACTCTTATAGAAAATAGTATGAAAAGTCCTCAAAAGTCAAAAAATAGAAATTTAATTAGACCCAAACCATACTTCTCCTGGGAATTTTCCTGAAAGAGTTGATATGTTATACATTCAGACCCAGGTTTGAAATGTAATTCACAATATCCAAACTACAAAATCAGCCTAGATGCCCAAAAATAGATAAATGGATAGAGAAAATATGATGTAATTATACAGTGGACTACTACTCAGCCGTAAATATGGATAAGTTGCAATCATTCGTAGGAAAGTGGGATTTGAGACTGTCATGTTATGTGAAATAAATCAGTCACAGAAGGTGAGTCATTACTCATTATGTTGGTCGGTCCATTTTAGGTAGGCAATATGACATTCCTCATGGGGAATTTGTAATTTACATGATGTATCTTGGTTCTTCTTTTTGCCCCACTTCCCCTGTCCTCCCTTCAACCCCTCCACCCTTCCCTATTTACAAAGACTTTGTTTCCATTTTTCCTCATGTTTATTCTTTTCCCTTGCCCCTCACACTTCTCCTTCTTCTTCTCCTTTAGAATGTTTCTTCCTATTTCACATTATCTGTTACATATTTTGACCCTTGTTTACACTTTAAGTTTCTCACATCAAAGAAGCTATAATTATTACATGCTTTTTCCTATATATGAAAACCAACATGGAAATAAATTAAAGAGAAAAAGAAGATGGCAGGAAACAGGGAGATAGATTTGTTGGAGATGAGGAGGGGCATCAGGGAAAAGGGGACAAGGAAAATGGAAAGAAAACAAAGAGTATCCAAAATTATCCAAATATTATATATATATATATATACGCATATTTCCCAAAACAAATAAATTATTATATATCACAGACATATTCTAATTATTTTTTTAATTCTGATTAGAATCTGGGCAGAAGATATCAAAAATTACACTGAAAAAGATAAAATGTAAGCACATGGATGCATGAAAATATATGTAATATCCTTAGTTATCAAAATTATGTCATAATGTCTATAATAGAAATATTCAAAACATCAAATACTGCTAAAGATGTAGAAATGCATCATTTGTGTTTTGATGTAAACAATATAGAATATTACAGTAGTCTGGGAAATCAATTTTATTTCTTACTGACGATAAATTATCTTAAAATAAAACAAAATAATCCAATTTTAAACAATATTGCAAAGATTAAATGCTTTGAAATAAATTTAACTGTTCCATTCAGTATAAGTAGATGGTGAAGCAATGCTTAGTGATGTAAAAAAAATCTAAATGACAGAAAGAATTTGGAATATTTAATATTACTAAGATGTCAAATATGTATGTGTGTATACATTTATAGAAAATTTTCATTAAAAGTGCCATAGGTCAAGTCCTATATTAAGCATTTTACATGCATTATTTAAACTATTATGAGTTAATCTTTCTTATGTCCTTAGTTATTTTTTTTTAAGATGAGATGCAGCTAAGAAACATTAAATAAACAGTTCTAGGTTAACCAGCTTGTAATGAGTCATATCCACATTCCTCAAGCTCCAGGTTATTCGTCACCAGCCATTATAAAATATTGAGTTTTGATACATTGAATTTGTAGAGGTTTAACAAAAACACACCCCTAAAGAATAAAATTTCAAGTATTATATCTAATCACATCTCTAAAGGAAATTTTATTTGTTTAGAAAGAACATGAATTTTCAGCTAAGAGGTTAATAAACTTTAAACAGGATGAGACACTTTGCTGTTCCTAGAAAGCTACTAATTCCTTCAGGCTTACCCTTTTTAAGCTAAGGAATCACAGGCTTTCAATTAAAAGGGGACAGAAGTACACATACAGACTAAAACTAGTGAAAAGCTTAAAAGTAACGGTCCCACAATGGATGCTACCCAATTTTGTTATTTATCTTATTTTATAACGTCAAAATCTTTTTTAGAGGCAGTCATAAATCTTTGAAATAACACAGCAGAGTTCAAATTAATAATTTGAGACAAAATTTTGTTTTTGTGGTTTGAAGAAGTTTACAGGAAACTTCAACAATAAGTTGTGGAAAGCTCATGTTTAAGGTCTTATAATCAATATTAGTGGGTCTACAAAGTGAGAACAGCATTAAAGAAGGAAATTCTAGTCCAGATATTTTGATTTTGGAGAGTACAGTTTAAGGCTGATTTGGACGAGGAAAAAAAAAACAGCATTATAAGTTATCTGCTATATACTGCTTTCAAACTTTTTAAAAAAGCTAATATTCTACATTTTGTTTTCATTTTTTCCTTCAGATAAACTGTCTAATCTTTTCCCTCTTGCTCTGGTCCTAGGAAATTCTACACAGTGCGAATGGGCTCCATTACACTTCAAATCAGGAAATGGAGCCTATGAGTTGTGACCCTCACAGGCCATGGTTAATCTTCATATATCAGCCATATTTATGGTTAGGTCTCTCCATACCCTATGTCGCTCTTTCCATTCAAACCTAAAGATAGTAATTATTAGCTGGGTATTAGGGCTGGCCCTGTATTTCCGGTTTCTTTGGGTTCTCGTCAGACATTTGTACACAATCTCCCATTCTCCTCAAATTAAATTGTGTGTGCCATATGTTTCCTTCAGAAAGTTGAACAACGTAGATAGTTAGACTATCTAAATTCATGTGTAATTTCTTTTCCCAGTAATGTCAGCTATTTTTGGAAGACTAATAATCATGCTGTTTTCCTATTATTTTGTCTGGTTGCTAGCATTTTTCTTGTTAGTTTGCTTTTAAATTTATATATTTCAACTTTTCAGACTTTTCATTGCATTTTATTGCTTCCAATCAGCCTCTTGCTCTAACCATACTGTTATTGTAACTGTTCCCAAACATGTTTTAATTCAATTCAATTAGATTCATTTCAATGGTACTTAAGCTATGGCACACCTCTTCAGTGCTAATAATTTGTAAAATAAGATGTACATCTTTGCTTTAGGTAAAAATGGGATAGACAGAGTTTGAATAGATTACAACAAACTCCACAAGCCACCTGTGTAGGATATGTAGACACATTTAATAAAAAAAAAAAGGGAAAAAAGATAAAACCTTCATTTTATTTGTAAATTGAGACTTATGGCAAGGGGAATGAATTATAAAATATTCTGAGGACTGAAGGGAAAACACGGAAGTATGTACAGTACCAAATACATGCCTTATCTGTGTATTGATTTGTTTCCCTTTGCATAGCTTGTAATTATCTTTTGTTCGTGTATTGTTCTGTGGCTTAAAAACACACACACACACTAATTCATTGGCGTTAACCATCCATCCATACTTTCATCCACCTATACAGAGCTCTTTCCTGAATACAAACATTTATCTTGTTAAACCCTTTCAGGATATAAAAATAAACAAAACAATACATTCCCATAAGCTTAAGTCAAGAAACTTCACCCAAAAATCAGTAAACTCCTTCCTTCCCTATCAAAATCAACTATTTCTAGACATACTGAGTGGAATTGACAAACTTTAATAATTTTTTAAATTCAAAGCTACAAAATCAACAGAAGTATTCTGTTAGCTGCTTTACTACCATATTTATAAGCAATTAGAGTGCTAGATACAATAAAGGCATAGTACTTGGTGGTATTCAAAGCAAAGCAGACATTTCCCACATTCCTGGGCGTCAGCTCTGGCAGCTCTGTTCCATCTTTATACACACTCATGAATAGAAA
Source organism: Fukomys damarensis (assembly GCF_012274545.1). NCBI lineage: Eukaryota > Metazoa > Chordata > Mammalia > Rodentia > Bathyergidae > Fukomys > Fukomys damarensis. The sequence goes on along the minus strand of NW_022900947.1, from coordinate 22,321,593 downwards.
GCTGAAGATCATTGCAAAGTGGAGGCATAGGAGAGAAAGAATAATCTGAAAAGCATCTTTTAAGTTTCTGCGTATGTCATCTCTGCTAAACTCCTTTTGTTTAAAGCTAGTTACACCACCAAGTTCAATGTAATGCCTTTAGCAGACTGTGGAAGTAACCAAAACTTTGGGGAAATAGTCATTTTAACCTAATGCTGTTACTTAGTTTTAGTACCACATACTCATATGTTATATTGCTTGGGGTAACTTTGATCATCTTCCAAGTACTGAAAGCATAATTTACCAACTGGTTTATCAATCCATACAATAGTTCACCAGCTTTCCAGCCTTTTTGATTTCTTTATCATTTTCCTGCCTGTTCACTTAGGCTGCCTCATTCCTAAAGCCACATGTTTTTTGCTTTATTCATATAGCAGCAGTACAATTGTAGTCATCAGTCTCTGTTTTGCTTATTGGTTCTCATGATAATGCTACAGAATCCCAAAGTATGGGGACATAAAATAATGCACACTTCATTAGTTTCAATTCTATAGGTCTGTTTCAGCTGAGAGTTGCTTCTGACTCTGTCTAGGTGAATTTTTACTTGTAATTTGGCTATTAACCAGTAAGGGTTCAAGCATTTATAAGTCTACTTTCTTTTGGCCAAAATAGTTTAGACTAACTCTATGTTTATATATTGACTCAGTAAGTTAGAATCTGCATGGTCTTTTCAAGGAATAGAGGCACAAAACCCGGTGAGTGAAAGTACATAAGTCATCCAAGGTCTACATTCAGAGTGGCAAATTTTCTCTGGCTGTATTTTATTGGCAGAATAAGTCGCAAGGCCAAGTTTCACTTCACTGAAAGAAAAAAAAAATGGCAAAGAGGGAGAATAAGGTGGAATTATAAAGGTACGAGATCCCAATGATGAATGTAATTGTACTGTGCACCTAAAATGTAACAATAAACTAAATGAGAAAAACCAATCAATCAATCAATCAATCAATTCTGGGACACTGTAATAGGTCCTCAGATTGTATTTAACAGGTTCTCTTTAAATTCTTATGTTCTTTTTGCATAGGGGAATTGTAACTTATGCTATTTGTGTTTATATGATTTTGAAACAATCAAAGTAATTGATTTCAGGGTTCCTCTTAGTCATATTATTTAAGACTAACTTGACTTTGAATTCATGTATTGTTGTAGTTGAGATTTTCTGCGTTTTGACTGGAGATTGGTTTTAAGCCTATGGCAAAGTGAGAGCTAAATATAAACAAATCATTCAGTATAAAGCATTGTTGAAATATGTAGATTTACTAGCGTAATGGAAAAATCAAACTAAGAAGAAGGAAAACACAGTGGTCAGGTGTATGACTATCAGATTCAGTCAGTTACTTCCAGACGTTATTGTCCTCTGGAGCTTGGCAACCTTGAGCAACTCATTAAAGTTCAGTTTATTGTGCATCAGTAAACCAAAAAATGAGGATAAAATGGTGTATACTTCATCAGGTTCTTGCAATAATTAAATAAATAAATGCTTGTATTACATTGTTTGAGGAATACTTAGCACATATTAAGCACTATAAGAGTGTAAACTATTGATTAGTATGATATGGTCTTTTTTATGCTTCCTAGGTGCTCTTCTCTCTCTCTCTCTCCCTCCCTCTCTCCCTGTCTCTCTCTCTCTCTCTCTCTCTGTCTCCATATTGTTATAGGTGGTCACAACACATCTCTCTGAGCATGTATTATTTTTCCTCCTTGTAAAGGAATTTGATGGGAATTGAGATGTGCACGAGTAAAAACATTTGTTTACTGAGTTCATTCACTACCACAAATAGAAAGACTGGAGATAATCAGTTGTAAGAATAGAGAGGAACCTGCTATAAAGCTCAGAGATATGTGTGAAATTCTTAGTTTTGTGTCTATTATAATGGAGCAAATAATTATTCTTTTGGTTTATATTTTATACATGTTTTGCAAATCAGTGTCATTATCAATGAAAATAGATGCAGGGAACAATATGCATGCTTCCTTGAACATATGTGTATTTTTCTAACCTAAATGGGTGAAAGTGAACAACAGTTTTAATAGGCTTGGAGCATGTATAAATATACATTTTATTACAATTATTCTGCAAATAAGGAAATAAATAAAATATAAGTATTCCTAATCCAGTGGACAAATAAAACACTAAATCACATTAATTTGTCTGGTTACTACAAAAATTCATCATCTAATAAAATATTTACTGTATATTTATATTTTCCATTCTTTATAAATCACAACCAGGATCTCCATTTTCTGTTTTTTTCTCTATAGATTTATCTCTCTCTGTCTCTCTTCATTTCTCTTAATCTCTCTCTTTAAGTGGGGTATTTTCAGTTGCTATGCTATATTTGTCAGGAAGAGAAAACCTGCTTATTACAGGAGGTTTTAAAATTTGTCCTGATCTCTAAATCCTACAACAGTAGAATAAGCTAAGCAAGAATACATACCGTACAAGTTACAACTCCAGCATTTAGCATATTGCCAGATTGCATAATGTTTTAATGAGGTTTTGCTTTAGTCTCTTATGCACAATGACATCTTAATTTCAATGTGCATGACTAAAGCAGTATCCTAAAGGCTCTTCAGTGTATTACAAAAGTTTTGTGATGCTGTTGTGGGCTGTTTTATAAACTTTATTACTATAGTATTTTTTTAGGTTATTATTCATCACTTTTAAATTTTCTTTTATAAAAGTGTTTACATACAGTTGAATTTTTATTTTTCCCATCATTTTCAGCATACTGTTATAATGAGAAGAAAACTTGTAGGAAGTTTGGGGTGGTGTGCAGAGACTGTGTTTTATAATTTATAAATTTCTGCCAAATCATTGATACATGGCTGAGGTTCCCTATATGATTCCATATTTTACTGATATGGAAAATTAAAACCACAACAGTATACTAGTATATATCTACTAGAATGGCTACAATTTAAAGAAATACCAATGCAATCATTGGCAAGTTTGAGGGAAAATACTTGAATATCTCACTATTTATGGGCTATTTAATTGGTAAAATTACTTCATAAAAATATTTATCTATACATATTAATGGTAAATATTACATCTTTGTCACATTCATACATATTTATCCAACATAAATCCCCCCCAAAACTGGTCAGTTGTACATATCCACTAAACACTGTGAACACAAATGTGTATTAAAGATTTTTTGACAACAGCATCCAACACAAAAAGAACCTATATTTCTTTTATATTGTTAGATAACCAATTAGTATGGTTTTTAGTGGCTTAAAACAGCATTTTTGTTAAATCACAAGAAGGTACAACGGTCTTCTGCTTAGATGATGAAAAGTTTCCACATCAGGTGTTGTTTATGCTTTGATTTTTCTTTCAGCCCCAGAATGCTCCTCTGTATTCACTTCATTGCGGTAAAGTTCATTTCCTCGTGATTACTGAAACGGAAAGTTACAGTGTTTCTGCATCAGCCGACGTGGAGACCAAAATTCCTAGAGTTTGCCTCAGTTTGCATTGGCGAGTTCTCCACATGGGGGTGACACAGACAGCGTACCTCTGCCCCAGTCCTGTTTATACGTTGAAACCCTAATCCCCGATAATATGGTGCTCGGAGTTGGGACCTGTGGGAGGTAATTATGTTGTAAAGGAAGAACCATTTTCATGGGATTAATATCTTATAAGTCAGAGCATGGAAGAAATAGTTCCGCTATCATTGCTTTCCACCCTGATAAGGTACATTGAAAGATGGCTATCTGCAGTCCAGGAAGAGCGACAGCCATTTATTTTGATGACTGTTAGGATGATGCATCTCTTACCACCACTTCATGTTAATCTATGTGTGTTTGTCTTTAATATCAGCTTCTTAACAGCATATACTTGTATCTTGTGTTTCTGATCTACTCTGACATTTTGTTTTTTAATTACTGTGCTTTGATTATTCACATTTAAATCAATCATTGGTGCAATAAATATCTAATACAATTAAATCTCTACCCAGGATAGCCAACAGGAAAGAACAATCATCAGAAGTGATTATAGATATATTAAAAGGATAATAAAATAAGATTATGCACAACTCTATGTAAAAAAAATTGAGAATTCAGATTGAATGGACTAGTTCCTTGAAGGACACGCACAGATAAATGGTCAATCTGATACATTTATAGTTATTAAAGACTTTGAAAGTGCAATATCCTGCAAACAGAAACCACCAAGTTAGATGAATACAATGATGAATTCTACTAACATGTAAAGTACAGTTATAGTAATTGTGTGCCATCTCCTTCTAAAAACCAAAAATGAAGACATTACTACTTCACTCATTTTGAAAGGTCAGCAGTCCCCAAATACTGAAACCATGTTTGTGCATAGAAACACTTAATATTTTTAAAATGTCAAATCTTCCCGACTTGATGTATAGGTTAAATGAAATTATAATAAAATTTCAGCATATTATTTTGTTCATAATCACAAAATGATTCAAAATTAAGATAGGTAAAGGACTGAGAAAAATTAACATAGTATTGAATACATAAAGGTGGATGAGTACACTTTACCTCAAGAAGTAATTTAAAATTATCTTAATCAAGACAGTGTAGCACCGATGAAAGAATGGGCAAGTAGATCAATGGGTCAGAAGAGAGTACTGTAAAATGCACCTGCAAAAGCAAACAACTCTATGCAAACAGAGGGAAATATTTTTAATCTTTATTAAGTTTATTGGTACATTTTAGGTATACAATACAGTTACATTCATCTTGGAATCTTGTATGTTTTTTAGGCTTATCTTCATTCTTATTTTTTCCCATTCCCCAGATCTCCCTTCACGGGCTCCACCCCAACTATTTACAAAGACGTTGTTTCCATGTTTTTCCTTTTTACATATTTTTTGTTTTCTCCTTTTTACTTTCCCCTACTCCTCCCACTTCCTCTGCTCTTTTAAATCTTTTGTTCCTATTACACAATATCAATTATACATTTTGATCCTTATTTACACTTTTAATTTTCCATACCAGAGAAACTATTCTGTGTTTACACTTGTGTGACTTGTTAATTTCACTTAAGAGTACAGCCTCAGTGTGCATCCACTTAGCTATAAATATCTCTAGTTCCTCATTCTTTATGGCAAATTTTATGGAAAACATTTTATAACAAAGTGCACTGAAACAAAATCAATATTCATATGGCAAAGAAGAACAGAAGTATTTCTGAACATCCTAAAAAGGGAAGGTGAAATAGGAGGGGTAGGGGAAAGGAAAGAAGGGGGTAGAATTAATATGAGAAAATAAAAAAATGGAAACAGTGTAGATAAGGAGGGACAGAGGGGTTGAAAGAAGGGCAGGGGAATGTGGAAAAAAATAAGAACCAAAGTAGATTATGTAAAGGTGCAAATTGACAGTGGTGGATGTCATTCTATTGTATACCTAAAATGTACCAATAAAATTAAGTTTAAATAATTATCTGAAATAAAATATATAGACTTAAACAGAAAATGCAAAATTATAAAATGCTTCATAGATGTTAAAATCTAAAGCAAGTCTAAGTGAATTTGAAAGTGGCTATTTTTTAGATGGAAACCAAAAGTACAAAATATGTGATTAAAAATTGATTAATTGGGAATGTCACTGAATTAAAATCAATTTTAAATTTAAACTAAGTGCAATTTAAAATTAAATATTAATTAAACTTTTACTTTTAAATATTCTATCAGAGTGGAAAACCAGCCACAGTGGAAAAATATGTTTGAAAAATGCATATCTAAGAAAGTTCTTCAGTACAAAATAATGCAAAGATCCCTTAAAACTAAAGAAATAAATCCAGTTAGAAATCCGGCCACATATTTGAAGAAATAGCATGCCTAAGAAGATAAAAGGACAGTAAATAAACACAGTAAAAGAAACTTGGCATGGCCAGCCACGCTGGAATGGCAAATTAAAACAACAATGAGATACCACAGAGTATCGACTAGAATCGTACCCATCCAACTCCCTTTATGATAACTGCTGATGTGTACCGACTCTCATCCACTGCTGATGGGGCTGCAAAATTGTATAATACACGTAGAGCCCGTCTCACAAAGTTAAATATAAGGATAGGATGCGACAATTTCATTCCTAGACATTGCCCTAAATGAGTTGAAACGTGTTTGTATTAAAACTTGTACCCAAATGTTTTTAGCACTTTCATTCATCGTTGCCAAATATCGGGACAATCAGGATATCATCAGGGGACGAATGGGTAAACTGAGCATTGTGCTTCATTCAGTGGAGTATCATGCAGGGACAATAAGAAATGAAGAATTAACTAAGAAGTGACATGGAGAAACCTCAAGTCCCTATTCCTAATTGAAACCATGAAGTTTCATTCATGTGCATAGGTTATGTTTCAACCGCTTGACTTTCTAGAAAAGCCAGAACCAGAGTAGGAGTGAGAAGACCAATGGTAAGGATGACCGAGGCCGGAAGTGCAGTAGACAGGTATAGATGGGCCAGGAGATCTTTAAGAGAAAGAAACTTTTCTGTACGATCCTGTAACGATGGATACATGAGTAATGTAATGTTTAAGTCCACGGTATTGTACAACAGAGCCCTATTGGAAGTACAGGCTTTAATGATGAGTAGTGTGACACTATTGGTTCATCAACTGTAACATTTTTGCCCTGGGAATTTAAAATGATAACAATGAGTAATTTAAGGGCGAAAGATGAGAAAGTATTAGAGAATCCTCCCTAGGTCTGCTCAATTTTTTTCTGTAACCATAAAACTGCTTTGAAAATGAAGTGTACTAAGATAAATTCAAATTAAAGCAAATTTAAGGACCTTCCTACATTTGAGGGGATGACATCCGACAAAATAAAAAGGTGAATTATTTCTCTACATTCTTTTTTCTCTTTATTAGCATATATCTATATATATTAATATTGTGCTTTTCATAAAACAGAAATTGTGCAAAATTTAAGCTTGTATGTCTGACTTATTTCACTTAATATTATGTTCTCAAATTGCATCCATTTACCTATGCTGCCTCATTTTTCCTTCTTTCCAAGATCTAGCTGTTAAAAAGCTGTGCTACTATAAAAAATAGATATGCATGTAAACTTATAATACGATGATTCTAATTCTTACGGATATAGGAAGTTGAGAAAAGTTCAAATAATTTCACAAATTATCTGTTCTGTTGTTGCAAAACCACTTGATACATAGTCGATGCTAATTTATTTCATTTATACCCCTTGTTTCTCTTAGTTCATTGAAAGGAAAGTGTTGCGTTCTCATGTTTGTTTTTCTTCCTGAGAGCGTCTTTTGTCATGTAATCTAACTTTTAAGATAAGGATATATAGTATATTCTTATTCTTTTATTGTTTTTATAAAATTTTGTTTTATTTTTTCATAAAATAGAAAAGAAGAACTGATACATAGGCTAGGTGACTCTCAGCAACATATTGCTGAACAGATTAAAGAAAAAAACACAAATTCATTCTATGCAGTACTGTCTATACAGAAGTCAGCGTATGCAGACTGACCTATCATGCTTTAATTAGTGTACTGAACAGCATAGGGCACAAATTAATGTCCTAGATTTTGGTCAACATTCTATAACTTTGTCTTGATGGAAGTTACATGAATGTAAACAACTAAAATTTTAGGGGCCAGGGTTTAGCTCAGTGACGGCATGCCTGCCTCACAAGTGCAAGGTCCTAAGTTCAATCAACAGTACCTGAAAAAAAAAAAAAAACAACGAATAAAATTTTATTGTTTTATTCTTCTGTATGCTAAAAGCATATTGTGAAACCTCATGAAATTTATACCTCAGTAAATTAAATGATATATAAAAAATGATCAATTATTTTATTTATAATGTACATAATATAATGAGAATTTATACAAATGAGGGGCAAGCGGCATTATTTACAAGCATAGGATATTATGTCAGCTGCCTGAACTCAAGTCCTGGATTTAGAACTTGCAATTTTGGAAGATTTCTCTTGCCTGCATCACAGTGCTTTCTTTGGTGAGATGGAAATAACTGCCTGATAGCTTCTACGGATGAGAAGATGTACATGAACGCTACTGATGTGCTTTGAGCATTGCTAAATGTATCATAAAATGTGAAGATATGTTCTTTACTTTTGGGAAACAGTACATGTGCCACAATTGTTATGTATTTATCCCATCAGTCCGTAAGCTCTTTGTAGTACCTACATTTCTGTTTCTCATATCTGTTACTTTGGTGAATATCCACAGTGCAACTGCACTAATATTGTTCATTTTAGTCTTCTGAATGAATAACCTTGACTTATTCATCTAGAAAATTCCCAGATATAAAAATTTCCGGATATTGGAATATTCTTAGATAAATACTTAAGGAATAAAAAATGAAGAATCTATTTCAGATTTATGCAGTATTTGGAATGCTTGACACTTTTGAAAACATCATGGATCATATAAAACATGAATGTCTAATTCAAGAATACTTCTTAAATACCAAGGAAATGAATATGTATATACTTATTTATTAGAATCATTTACATTAGGTTATGCATGTAACAAACATAATTGTATTCCCTATCTTAGTTTCTCAAGTTTCTTAATATTTTTCCTAGTGCAAAATAAACTTTCATTTTTAAGTACAAAAATGCCAGATACAGAATATAGAGCACTGAATTAGAAATATTAGCTTAAGTTTACTGTATGCAGTAAACTAGTTCATGCACAGAAGTGGACAGTTTTCTTTATATTTAGTGTACATTAAGCATTCTCATATATTTAGTAGTTTTATATCAAATCCATCCTACTTTCTCTAATTCTTCAGAGATTAACCTAACCTAAGAGACAGGAACTGACAAACATTCCCACAGTACTTACAATATTTATCAACAAATAAACAATTTCTGCTCAGCAATTTCAAATTGCCAGTTTGCTTAACTTGTTCATGTTCATTCAAACCCATTTATTTTTCCAAATGTCAGCAATAATCTAAAATGTTCCACATCACAGGCTGCTGACAGTTTGTATGTAAGATAATAAACAAAGTTACATTCACTTGGGGCTGCAAAATTCATAGACTTTTCTTTCTGTGGGCCCAGTTATAACATAATTTAGATATTAGTTTGTCAGTGTTATTTTCAATTCATAGAGTTTATGTAACTGAATTGATGCTGAGCTCACATTTGTCAAGAGAATTGTAAACTATATACAAACTGAAGTATGTCAGTGGAATTTACTATTTCATAGTATAATAATTTATGTATTATGTATTTTTTACCCCAAAAGAATCCTTTTAGGTATTAGGTTTGTAGTGTGCAATTTTCATGGTTGGTTAAGTAAGCAAAGTCTCCTTTCTCAAGGGAATTTAGCAACATGAGAATTCCCAGAGGAATTTAGCATCGAGCTCACAAACTCTTGCAACTCTGATCCTTCGGGTTTAGATATTATGAAAACTTAGGAAAATCTAAAGTGCTCTATTATCATGTAATAAAGAAAAATTTGGCTTACAAAGAAGGAGGGAGAAAGCATGAAAGTAACGACTGAATTAATTCGCCGATTTTCAGTCTTATTCTGCAGTCTTCTGTACAGCAATCTAATCACATAGAGTTCATTTATTCTGAGCCCCTCAACAATTTCCTGTATGCAACATTTTCCCTTCCATTACTATCATGACCAGGCCTGTTGCTTTCAGAAAACTTCCCTCAAGTAATCTATTTCTGTTAGTGTGTAGTTAGCATCCAGCGTTTCTGTTAGTGTAGGTTATTATATATTTTATGGGACAATGAAAACATCTATGTCATTTACGTATTGATCTTTTATTTTCATCTTGACATTCATTCTTCTATGGATAGATCAAGTGTTAGCTCATTATTTGGTGACATTTTTGTTATGTTTTTCATTTGAACAGTAGATTTCCCCTCCTCTCCTGAAACATTTCAGCATAACATTTATAATTCTATTATTGCATTTAACACACCATGTTGCATTTCAGGAATCTTCTCAGTTGCCAGACTATTTTAAACTCAGCCTCAGTTTCTGACAATAAGATAATTAGATATCTTATGTAGTAACTGCCATATTAAACAGCTTTCAATATATTTTGTTGCTGGTTTCCCTGACTGTTAATAACTTTCTTAAATTGCAATCCACAATTTGAAGGGAATTTATTTCATTACTTTCATATTTATCATTTTACTCTGTCATTTCTGCTGATGCAACATGTTAGAGATTGAAGGATTCATTTATAACAGTGTTTAAGTTTGCAGATGAGCTAACCAAGCAAACCAAGTCTGAAAAATCTCTGAGCCCAGTTTCTCACCTGTAAAAACAGGAATAAATTCTCAATGAAAGGGATTAGTTTAAATCTATTAATTGTTGGGAAAGCCCATAAACTATAATAAGTAAAGTATAGTGAGTTGGATTATTTTTGCCGTGATTTATCAATAATTGAAGAAAATTTTATACTTACTGTTTCTTTCCTGAACAAGTTCAGTGTATTTCCCAAGCAAAACCTTATTTTTCCCATTACCATTTATATTTGCTTGTCAGTTCAGTGCTATCTCGCCACTCTGCTTTTATGGAATGAACCTCCACAGGCTGTGTATCCCTCTGCTTTCTGCAGAGCGCTCCTGGGGAAACCTGAATCTGCCACAGCTGCACAGTGCCTATGCAGCCTCACGTCTGAGACAATTTTAAGCTATGAATAGCGTGGTGGAATTCATATACTAACTTAAGTAACAATAGTCCTTCCGAATCTTATTTTCACTACTTCACTTCCTTAAAGTCCCTTCCTCCAGGCTTTTTGTATGTGACCAAGTGAATATTTAGCATTTTAAAACAAAGATTCAAGGCCTGAGAGCATATATTTAATAGATTGCTTAGTGTATACTATAATTCTACATTTTCTTCGTTAGTACATCTGTAAAGAAATGCATATTTATATAACTATTTTTTGAAATATAGTCCCTCTTTTATATTGTAATTCAATTGATCCTTGTGTCTCTAGCTCATGGCACGTGCCTGTACTTATTTCACAGATGACATTTTTCTTCCAAATCATCTGAATGTATTCTGTCAGCCTTTTCTATGCAAATCATGAACGAACCTACACATGCTTCTTTCATTTCAAATAGCCATTATTTTATTCAGTACAGAATACTTATCCTTTGGCCTTTATGTACTTGTGGTTCTCATTAGCTCTTTTATATAATGTTGGTTTTCACACATGTTTGAAAATAGTGTCTAAATGCAACTCACCCATAGGTTTGGAATTTGCTACAACTTTGCAATATGGATGATTATTCATATCTATTCTACCAAGGTGAGAAAAGGTTTAAAAAACTATACTAATACCTTTTTATATACCGACAGGAACACACAATTGTCCCTTTCTACAATTCTCTTTTCAATGAATTTGTAATTTATAATGCTACCAGACGCAAGTCCAATTGCTTGCACATGAGAGGCCAGCTAGGTTTCCAGGCTAAGTGCTGAGATAAGGAAGATGAGCAGCTCTATCATGTCAAACAAGGGGGAGTGTAGAGGGTCTAGCTGCCCCCAGGCCTTCTTGTTGATTGTCCAACTCTCAATAATAACTGATTGCTTAGCTTCAATACTACTGTTGTATATGAAACTCTCACTTACATACAGAAAGACGGACGATCTAGTCAAGTCTGTACTTTTGCATGATCTGAGAGCTAACATATCTTTAATTATTGAAGGCCAAGCAAGGGTCAAGCTCAAAGACACTTTTGAATCATACAGAAAAATACACCATGCTTTGAGTCTTCTGACGCAATGAGTGGCTCCTTTTCTCCTCAGAAGCACATTACTTGCTCTGGTGAACTTACCTTCATTTGGCCTGGGAAGAGTTTGGTCTGATGCTGGGACTCAAAATGAATGCAAACTTTTGGGCCAACTTGCTTTAAAGAAACAGTGTCAAACTCAAAGTTAAAGCACCAAGTTCAAATGGCTTTACTCTCCTTTATAATAGTTGTAAAACAGTAAGGCTAGACATGATGATATATGCATGTAATCCCAACACTGGGAGGCTGAAGTAGGAAGATCCTAAATTCAAGACTAACCTGTGCAATTTAATTACTTAGTGAGATCCTATCTTAAAATAAACCATTAAAACAGTTTAAGGATGTAGCTTGCTGTGAAGGCCCTTGGTTCAATCCCAAGTCTGTTAGAAAAAAAAAAGAGTGAAGATGAACAATTTTATTTTGAATTGTCAATAAACATTAGGTTAGCCTAGAGAGATCAGTAACTATATAAAGGTTTTATAGAAGCACAGCTGATATGAAATATATCATAACTCAGAGGGATTTGCAATAAGTTCTGCAACCACTTTCTCTTCTTCATGCCTAGGAAAAAACAGATTGACCCTTCAAGTCATTTTGTAAACATCATAACAAGTTTTCATGACAAACACATTCAATTCATTTGCTGGTAGGACTCCTTATTATGGAATTCCTCAAATGGGATTTACTAGTGTGACTATCTAGCACATTTATTACAGATAAGTAATTAAGTAATTTCCACTTCTGTATGATATTTTTACTCAGAGAATATCCTAATCACCATAAAACTATAGGGGTTAAGCCCTGAAATATTTTAGGAAGAGAAGGGTTTTCTTTGGGCTAGCAAAATTTCTTTTAGAAATTTTGAAAATAAGCCTCAATACAATGCAATACAGGAATAAAGAGCACCATGAGCTGCACTGACCATCTCAGATTTTGTTGTTTTCCTATGTTTCAATATTGCTCTTGACTTTTGAATTACCAGTAAAATTAGAGGAATTACAATTCCTGAAAATGTGATTTGACAATTCCATTCTTGTTCTCTATGTAAGATACCTAGAATGTCTCCCTGTAGGGTCTGTGCTATAAGAAATTGACATCAAACCCTGTTATAGTATGAATTGCAATTCCCTGAATCTTATGTTGTGGTTCTAACCTCTAGTGCCTCAGGATATAACCATACACTGCAATTGGCATTTGAAGAGATTAATAGAATGAGGCTTTTAGGATGAAATATTAATCCAGGAAGGCTAGTGTCCTAGTGGAAAGAGAAGGACAGTGGAGTTGGGTATATACAGGGAAAACCCATGTGAGGTCAAACAAGAACAAGGGCATCTATGCATTGAAAAGGAGAGGTTTCAAGAGAAACCAGAGTTGCTGACATTTTCTATTAGATTTCTAGTACCCAGAAAATGAAAGAATAATTTTCTGACATATAAAAATCCCAGTCCTAATAGATGCATGCAAACAGGTTTCATTTGCACCATCATTTTCAGGAATATATACTTTTGCTGAGAAAGAGGTGATTCAAATATGACAAATTATTGTCCCTGGGTCTGGGATTTAGCTCAGTGGTTCAGTTCCCTGCCTCGCAAGTGCAAGGTCCGGAGTTTGATCCCCGATACCAAAAACAAACAAACAAACAACCAAACACATTATAGTCCTGAGTTTATATCAAGGTTAAAGTGTCAGAGCAGTTGGAAAGCTGAGAGATGGTCTATTATTTTACAAATGAAGCACAGAGGTCAAAGAAGCAAAGTAAACTGCTGCAAGCCTCCAATATCAGGAGGTTTTTATTGTCACATAGGACAATAATGAAAACTTTCCTTTCAATTCGTTACCAAAAATTTGGAGAAATATGGTGTGAAAAAGAAATGAATTGTGGTCATAATCTAGTTTGTATTACTATTAAAAACTAAACAGAGAATGTAGCTTAGTGGAAAGAAATGAGCTAGCTAAATGTATTTTAGGATTCATTATGAAAACTGCCCTTCTAAAGCAGTACAGACTTGAGCCTGATCATTCTAACCACTGTAATGACCAAAGTCAAAATCACTCTGGAAGAAAAAGGAATGTTTTTACTTTGTGGGAAAACAATCTTGAAGAAGGAGTGAGATTTGAGCTTCTTTGGCTACATAAAAAGGCTTAACATATTTTCCTACTATTTAGGTATCTGAAACAATACATTTATTTGCTTACAAATTTCTGTTGGGTTGTAAGTTATGGAGAAAGACTGTCTTGGATCTGAATGTATGCTAGGATTACACATAAGAGTTAGATTTCTCTGTAATGTTTATCCATCAGTTAGGGACTTAGGCCCATGCCTCTCTGCTTATACAGCCTTACCTTCTTACGGTAGAAATCTCAGTTTAGTCAGATTCATTTGGTGGTAGTCTACTACCTCTAAAGCACAAAACAAAAGCTTCTAGGCTGTTTATTAGTTGAACATTGAAGTTTCTGAATAGTATTTAAATTGTGTTTTATTTAAATTGAACTAGTTATAGGGCCATATTCAATACAAGCAGAATAAGAATGAACTTATCTCTTGATGGGTGTATGGTTAATAATAAGTAGCAAATTTAGTTTATGGTCTAAAAAATAGTATTCTCACATTTTTAAAAGATGGAACTACCAAGTGGTCCAAACATATCAGTTTTCAGTCTAGTAGGTCAAGCTAGTCATGATATTACTGGCCATAGAGTAGTGTAAGAGAAATACCATCCATGTTAAAATAATTGGGTATAAACTAATTTATCTTAACCTAAATGCAAGAGTGGGAAAGTAGAAATTAGTTTAACAATATTGAACTATATATAGTTTTAGTTGTCTAATTAGCATTAAAGGAAATATATATATATGCTTATTTAAATTGCTGGTTGTACTTGTTGTTGTATTTGTATTTGTTGTCAAGTATTTTGTTGTAATTGAATTTTTGTTTATCTTTTTTCTATTTATTTATTTATTTTTTTTTTAATTGAGTTTATATGTACATTTAGGGATACAGTACAGTTACATTCATTGTTGGGATCATGTACCTTTACATGGCAAGTCTTGATTCTCATTTTTTTCCCCTT
>NW_022900947.1:22239964-22301745 GCF_012274545.1 Fukomys damarensis | reverse complement strand
AGGCCGGGAGCTCACGCGCACGCCGCCGGGTGCTCGCAGACAGGCAGGTAGGCAGGCAGCTGAAAAAAACCCCCTCTGGGGTCCTTGGGTCCTTCCTGGGTCTGTTGTCGCGCAGGCCGGGAGCTCCCGCGCAGGCCGGGAGCTCACGCGCACGCCGCCGGGTCTGTTTATCTTTTTTTTAAATGTCTCATAGAGGCCATACTTTCTGTTATCTCATAGAGTTTGCAATTGAGTGTGTGTGTGTGTGTGTGTGTGTGTGTGTGTGTGTGTGTGCCGGAAAGGAGGAGGGGGGTGATGAGAAACAGATGTGTGATACACAATGAATAAATGTAATTTATCTTTTTTTTAAATGTCTCATAGAGGCCATACTTTCTGTTATCTCATAGAGTTTGCAATTGAGTGTGTGTGTGTGTGTGTGTGTGTGTGTGTGTGCCGGAAAGGAGGAGGGTGGTGATGAGAAACAGATGTGTGATACACAATGAATAAATGTAATGTGATGAGCTACAAAGCCAGGAGATAGGAAGAGAATATACTGCCCCCACATTTTCTATGCATTTGTCTGTCATGAAGCAATCACTATAATGTCAAAGTGCCTGTTTCGTTTTTATTTTCCTCACAAAACTGAAATAAAATAAAATGAAGAAAGCCAAAAATATTAGGTAAAGGATTAGATGTGCGCAGAGGATGTACCAATTAACAGTTCAACCAATGTCTGCTAAGCATCAGAAGTCATCAATCTACCTGCTCTTCCTCAATTTTTCTGTAGGAAAGATATACACACATATGTCATTTTATGTATTCATCATATATTATATATACATAACTGTTAGATGAATAATTTTCCCACAGCAACACTGAACTTAAATATCCATACCTTATCTAGTTACAACCTAATTTAATCCTTATGATAAAAGGAAAAATGGAAAGTGTTTATAAATCTGGAGGACTGGAATGGTTACAGGGAGGGCAGGGGAATGGGGAAAAAATAAGAACCAAAATATATTATGTAAAAGTACAAATTCCCAATAATGAATATCAGCATATTGTATATCTAAAATTTACCAATAAATTATATTTTTAGTTAAAGCTCATTTAAGGACTGGGGATTTAGTTCAGTGGTTCCATGACAGTCTTGTAAGAGCCAAGGTCCTGAGTTCTACCCCTGGGGAAAAAAAAAACTAATTTAAATGTCCTTTTCCAATTCTGGAACAGGTAACTTCTATTTTAAGAGGACCTAAAAGTGTGACAAATGTTAACGTTGTACGCTGCCTACTCGGGGAAGACAACATGCTTTTCCAGAAGGTTTGTTCACCTATGTAGATTACCCGCATAAGTCATTTGGACTTATGGATAACAATATGCTGCTTTTGGTTGCAATTTCTAAAAACCTCCATTATTTTTTTTGCACTTTCCAGATATACCTCATTTTACCTTATGACTATTTGTATCCCATGCATAATATTCACTATGCTTTTTTTGAGTCATAGAAAGTTTCATTAGTGCACACAAGAAAAAGAGTGTGGACCCTCAAAAGAGAAAAGCAAGCTAGCATTTCTAAATAGAAAATACTACTGTGATTTTTTTTTTCTCTTTGTTTATTAGTACATTATAAGTATACAATACAATTACATTCATCATTGGGATCTTGTATCTTTACGTGACGGATCTTGGTTCCTACTTTTTCCCCATTCCCCTGCCTTCTTTCTAGCCTCCACCCGTCCCTATTTACAAAGACTTTACTTCCATTTCTTCTATTTTTTTATTTTCCCTTCTTACCTTTCCCCTACTCCCCCATTTTCCCTACTCCTTTAGACTTTTTCTTCCTATTACACAATATTAATTATACATCTTGATCCTTATTTACTCTTTCATTTTTTCACACCAGAGAAACTATTTGGTATTAACACCGTTTCAAAGGCATCTTAGCACGCTCCTTACACTCCCTGGCATGCTCTAAATCTCACCCGGTGTTTATGTTATTACAGACAAAAGTCTATTAAAAGCTGATGCTAAAAATAAAACACTGAGTTAAGTGCCGCGTCAGCAGTAACAGAGCTTTTGCTTGACTTAGGCTATATAAACTGGGCTTATCCAGTCCGTAATTCTGAGTAGTCTGCCAATGTACTATAATTCCTAATGATCTGCTATAAAATTGTATGTTATATTTTTAAAAGATAGGCTGATTTCCATTATACAATTCTCACTTTTCAGTTCGGTAAAAAATGATTGTTGAAACATTTTCATTACAAAACTATTGCTAGAAGTCTCTCCACAATTGATAAAAATAAAATACAACAATAAAGACATAGTGCTTTCACATGAGAATATTTATGTGAAGCAGTTCTTACTATTTATTGAGGTACATACAGTTTAGAGCATATAACAAAGCAGAAAACATTGATATATCGTCCTCAGCCTCAAAAGGTGCACAGACATTCTGACGCTGGTTAATACTATTCTCTTAATAAGTGTTTTCAAAATATTATTAATGACATACATATCAAATTTAAAAACATTGACTTGTGTTACTAGCTGAGAATATTTGACAAAATTTCTTGTCTAAGCTCCAGAAGATTGTTAAGCATAGCTTTAAGAGTATGTGAGCTGCTATCATCCGTGACCAATGACACTGATACAAAATTATATTTTCAAATGTTTTGACACTTACTTAAAAGCCAAAAGTGAGGTAGTCAATAGTAAAGGTTGACATAAATGTAAGGAAACGATTGTCAATATAGTATGCAAATTACTAAAATTTGAGATATATTTAAATAAATGTGTGATTGCCTTAAGTGAGATATGTGGCTACACCTTGAATGATTTTTTCTTTTTTATGATCGTATAACTTTATTAACATTCCAGAGAAGACAAAGATGCATGTATATCTATGGCTATTGCTATATCTATATCTTCAAATATTTAATGGATATATATATATATATATATATATAATTTTTGTTTTAAGTTAGATAAAAATCAATTTATTTAAAGCAAACATTTACAAAATAATAAGTAGGAAAATCACTGATATTAAATCGATTCTATAGGCCTTTTTTATAGCACTAATGTAATGAGTGCAATTTGTTTAAATAACTGGCTGCCAAAGCTATCATCATCATAATATAATATAAATTCTGGCACAAATGTCTGGAATGATAATGTAATGATGTAGTGTCAAAATTACTATCATTTTGGCGGGGAAATGATGATAATATTAGAGAAAAAAGAAGAATAGAAAAAGAACGATTTTTTTTCATAAACACTTGACATCTGAGAATAATAGCTAGTTACTGTGGTCCTTCAAGTTCATCAGACATGATAGGAAACTTTGTCATAAGTGAATTCATTGGACTGTATTCTTAATTAAAATGTGATGATGTCAGTCAGTGCTATATTCCCTTCCCTGCCGCTCTCTTCTCTTTTTTCCCCTCTGCTTTAGCTCAGATTTCCTGAACACAGCTTTGCCCTTTTTCACTCTTTTCCCCATTTTAATCTACTTCACTCCTTGAGTTTTCTTTCTCTCCCCCCCTGTCCTTTTTCTCTTTTCTTTCATTCCTTCTTCTGACAGTGTCTTTCTTTCATCTTTGTCATCTTTTGCTTCACAGATAGTTTGTGTAATCTTTAATTTTCAAAAAAATGTTCTGTAACACGATAAATAAATGTACACTCTTAAAGAGGTTGAAATGTAAAATGGATCCAAAAATGGGCCTCTGAAGTGAACAGATATTTCTCAGACAAAGAAGTAAAAGCAGCAAGGAAATATATGAAAAAACATCACTGGTCATTCCAGAGAAGCAGATGAAAACAACGCTCATCCCAGAAAGAATGGCTGTTATCAAGAAATCACACAGTAACAAATGTCTGCAATTAAACATACATACTCTAAAATGGGAGAAAAGACCTACAGCATATATTTAACCACTGAAAAAGCATATCAGATGAATTGGAAATAACAACTCCAGGATAAAGATAAAAATTGTAAAAATGCATTGTGTCTGTCTATAAATATTGAAAAGTATGATTGATTAGAAATTAAAAAGGCAATTTTAATAGACACAAATATGTAAGAGAAAAGGACACATTTTGATATAATCATAGTTCAAGGAAGATTAAGAAAGAAGATAAAGAAAACTAAAGTCAATAAGATTTAAAAAGAAACAGGCAAATAGTATAAAATACTCACTGATCTGAGAAAGAAAGTGCAAAATAGTAAGAAGTAAAATGGAGCACAGAAATAAAACTGATGAAATGAAAGAGAAAACATGAAGAGCAAAGAGCACTTAATAGATTAACAATTGACAAGGGAAGAACAATATGAGTAGGCTCAATATGACTACAAATAATAGGAAGATCTGATTCTACTCACAGAGAAATAACACTTTCCTGAAAAGAAAATCACATATTAGGCAAAGAAAGCATTTTGCTTTAAAATCAATCAAATGTGAACATTTGATTCATATAAAAGTCTGCAAATATACATTTCCTTCATAATGTAAGAAAATGGTGAAACTAACAAAACTTAAGAACTGGGAGAAAGAAAGAAGAAAATAATGTTAAACACTAAGTTCTCAACAAATAATATAAAATGCCTAAAACAGTAGAAGCAGTATTTTCGCAGATGACATGTAACCAGAATAAATGAAATAAATTGCATTTTAACTACAGGTTTACTTTATATAATGACTACTCATTTAATGACTTTTTTTCCATAAGAGCAATTTAAAAGGGCTATCTATTTATAATAATTCTTGTTTATTTAAAAATGAGGTTTTTTACTCCTCAAAGCTCTAAAAAAATGCACTCTGGGAAGTGGAATTTTAATATTATAATTTTGAGCAAAAATCCACATAAAAACAAATTTGTATCCAGAAATCATTAAATAAAATGTTTGAAATATATCGTGATAACATTAAAATTTGCTTTTGTCTATGAGCATCAAGCAAGAGCACAGAAGTAGTCTTGTTTTCTGGGGCTCTTCAATCTGTTTTGCTTGCATATTGTTTTAGTGGGAAATGCTGTTGCATTCAACTTTTATTTTGTTTGAAAGAAATTTTCTGTGCTATAGAATTATCTTACTTTTAATAAAAATATTTTAGCCCAGGTCCCCAAAAATGTTTAAGTACATGCAACAGAGCCAAAAGAGTACTTTCCAAAACTTTCCTAGCATCTTTGGTGGTTCTACATATCTTCATTAGTAAATCAATTTACATAATTCTGCATGAAAGTATAACTGTTTTATTTACTTTCAAATCGTTTTCTACTTATAAAACAAACCATGCTTTTATTTTGTATATTTTTTCTATTTGTAACAACGAGTTGGATATCTTGAGTTTGAATGAAAGGTTTTATTGTTTCATTTATCATAATTTCAATAAGAATTATGTATTCAGGAATTAACACTTAAAATATCATTCAATACTATATAAATTTTAAAAATTGACTTTTGGCCAAATGAATAATTACTAGAAAAATACGTACACACAAGAGTATACATGAGTTTCCTCATCTTCTTGATAAAGATTTTATAGGACACAGATTCAGTTTTTAATTTTCATAAAGTAAACATTGTCAATTTCCCCTTTTGTATATTATATTTGCACTGCCTGTTTAAACATTCTCACAGTATGAGATCACACAGAGTTTGATTCTTTTTCAGGTTTTTTTGTTTTATATTTTATATCTGAGTCTATGATACATTTGGGATGGTAGGTTTTGTGAGGATAAGTTTGAGGATCATTTTTACTGTGTACAAATGTCAAGTGATCCAATGACATTTTCTGAAAAGCCTATCTTCCATTGAATTGCTTTACTATGTTTTTATCTTTGTCAATAATCAATTATATGCATTTGTTTATGTCTATTTATACTCTTTCCTATTTTAAAAATACTTTTATTGGTACATTTTTGATATACAATATAGTTACATTCATCACTGGGCTCTTGCACCTTTATATGACATATCTTGGTTCTTATTTTTTCCACATTGCCCTAGCCTCCCTTCCCACGTCCACCCTTCCTATTTACGAAAGAATTTGTTTCCATTTTTTCTTTTCTCTTCCCTTTTTACATTTCCCCTATCCCTCCCATTTGCCCAACACCTTTACACTTTTTCTTCCTATTACAAAATATCAATTATTTACACTTTTAGATTATCATACCAGAGAACTATATGGTATTTACACATGTGTGTCCCATTTATTTTACTTAAGAGTGTAGCCCCAATGTGCATCCACTTAGGGACAAATGTTTCTAGTTTCTTATTCTTTACAGCTGAGTAGTACTCCATTATAGACAAACCACATCTTCTTTATTCAGTCTCCACTTAATGAGCAATTGGACTGTTCCAAGTTTGAGTTATTACAAACTGTGTCGCTATAAACATGGGTTAGCATATATCGCTGTGGTATGATTCTTCTATTTCTTTTGGGAAGATACCCAGAAGGGGTATAGCTTTGTCAAGTGAGACTTCCAATCCTAGTTGTTTAAGGTATCTCCATATTGATTCCCATGGTGGTTGCACCAGTCTGCACTCCTACCAACAATGGAGAAATGTTCCTTTTCCTCCACAGACCTGTTAGCACTTATTATTGGTTGATTTCTTGATAGCAGCCATTCTTTCTGGGGGGAGGTGGAATCTCAGTGTTGTTTTCATCTGCATCTCTAGAATGACCAGTGATGTTGAACATTTTTTCATATATTTATTAGTTACTTTTACTTTGTCTGAGAAGTGTCTGTTTCAGATGCCAATTTTTGAATTGGATCTTTATATTTGGGGAGCCTGTCTTTTTTTTTTTTTTAGTTCTTTATGTATTCTAGTTAGTACACCTTTAAGAAACAGCTGGTAAATTTTTCCCCCACATTGTAGATTGTCTCAGCTCTGTTGGTGATTTCTCTGGCAGTACAGAAACTTTTTAGAAAGTTGAGATCTCATTTGTTGATTCTTTGTGATAGTTCCTGTGTTGCTGAGGATCTGTTCACAACGTCTTTTCCTATGCCACTCTCTTCAAGTGTTCTACCTAGCGTATCTTCCAACAAGTTTAGTGTTTCTGTTTTAATATTTAGATATTCAATCCACTTGGATTTTAGTTTAGTGCATGGTGAAACATAGGGATCTAGTTTTAATCTGTGGTAAATTGAAAGCTGGTTTTTCCAACACCATTTATTAAGGAAGGCTATCTTTCCTCCACTAAGTGTGTTTGGCTTCTTTGTCAAAATGAGGTAACTGATTATGTCTGGAGTTATTTCTTCATCTTCAAATCTATTTCACTGATTGTCAAGTCTGTTTTTTTTTGCCAGTACCATGCTTTTTTTAACAGAGTGGCTTTTTAGTATAGTTTCAAGTGGGAATTGTGATACCCCCTGTCATATCTCTGTTGTCTATAATATTTTTTGCTATTCTGGGTCTCTTCTGGTTTCAAGCGAATTTTTGGATTGTTATCTCTAGTTCAATGAAATGTACTTTTAGGATTTCAAATGGGATTGCATTGAAGCAGTACAGCAGTTTTGGAATTATGGCCATTTTCACATATTGGTTCTTCCTTCCCAGGAGCAAGGGATGTCTTTCTATTTTCTTATGTTCTCTTTGATCTCTTTTTTTAGGAGTGTTGTAGTTTGTAATGTAGAAGTCTTTTGCTTCCTTAATTAGATTGACTCCTAGATATTTCATTTCTTTTGGATGCTATTGTGAAAGGGATTGACTCTTTAATTTCTCTCTCCATGATTCTGTTATTTGTGTAGAAAAAGGCTATTGATTTTTGCATGTTTGCCTTGTATTCAGCTACTGTACTGAATATTTCTACTCTACTGAATATCTGTCTATTGTCTAGAAGTCTTTTGGCAGAGTGTTTTGGGGTCTCTTGTGGGGTATCATATTATCAGCAAATAATGGAAGTTTAACTTCTTCCTTTCCTATACTTATTACTTTTATTTCTTTCTTTTGTCTAGTGGCTAATGTATCCAAAACTATATTGAGCAGGAGTAGTGACAGTGGACATTCTTGTCTTCTTCCCTATTTTATCATGAATTTTTTCAGTTTTTGACCATTTGGTATGATGGTGGCTCTTGATTTTTCATAGATAGCCTTTATCAAGTTGAGATAAAGAACATCTATTCAAATTTTCTGCAGAATTTTCACCATGAATATATGTAGAATTTTGTTGAATGCTTTTTTGCATCTATGGAAATGATTATTTGGCTTTTTTCCTTGACTTTGTTAATAGAGTGTATTACATTTATTGATTTATGTATGCTGAAACATCCTTGTATCCCTTGGATAAATCCAACTTGGTCAGGGTATATGATCTCTCTGTATTGTGTTTTCCAGTATCTTATTGAAGATTTTTGCATCTAAATTCATTGAGGAGATTGATCTGTAGTTCTCTTTTTCGGTAGAGTCTTTCCCTAGTTTTGGAGTCAAGTTTAGTTCCAGGAATGAATTTGGAAGTATTGCTTCATTTCACTTTCACTAAAAAGTTTAGAGTATTGGCACTAGTTCTCTAAATGTTTTGTAGAATTCAGTAGTGAATCCGTCAGGAACTGAAGTTTTCTTTGTTGGTAAATTTTTAATTCCATTTTCAATTTCACTGATTGTAATTGGAATGATTAGAATTTTTATATTTTCATTCAATTTTGGTAATTCATATGTATCTAGAAATCTGTCCATTTATTCTCTGTTTTCCATTTTATTATAGTAGAGTTTCTCAAAGTAGTTATGTATGATCCTCTGGATTTCTGCTGGATCTCTTGTGACTTCTACTTTCTCATTCCTAATTGCATGGATTTGAGCCTTTTCTTTCATTTTTTTCTAAGGTTGGCTAATGGATTTTCAATTTTATTTATTCTTTTGAAAAACCAACTCTTCGAATCATTGATTTTTTTTGTGTATCATTCTCTTAATCTCCATTGCAATGATTTCTGCTTTAGTCTTTATAATTTCAATTTTCAATTTTATTTATTCTTTTGAAAAACCAACTCTTCGAATCATTGATTTTTTTGTGTATCATTCTCTTAATCTCCATTGCAATGATTTCTGCTTTAGTCTTTATAATTTCCTCCCTTGTGTGAGCTTTGGTTTTGTCTTGCTCTTCTTTTTCTAGAAACTTAAAATTAAGCACTATGTTGTTTATTTGAGCTCTGTCTGTTTTCCTAATGTGGGCATTCACTGCTATGAACTTCGCACTGTAGAACTGTTTTCATTGTGTCCCATAGATTCCTGTATGTTGTATTGGAATTATCATTTGTTTATAAAACTGACTAATTTCTTCTTTAATTTCCTCTGTGACCCATTGGTTGTTCAGAAGTGTTATTCAATTTCTATGTGTTTGTGAAGTCTTGAGGTTTCTTTTGTTATTGATCTCCAGTTTAATTACATTATGGTCTGATAATATATATGGGGCAGTTTAAACTCCTTTACAATTACTTAAACATGTTCTATGACCTAGTGTGTGGTCTATTTTGGAAAATGACCCTTGTGCAGCCAAAAAGAATGCATATTCTGATTTTGTGGGGTGGAATACTCTGTAGATGTCTTTTAAGTGCATTTGTTCAAAAGGTTGGTTCAGTTCTAGTACTTTGTGCGTGTGTGTGTGTGTGTGTGTGTGTGTGTGTGTGTCTAGATGACCTATTTGTGACAGTGGAGTATTTATGTCCCCTACTATAATGGTATTAGTGTTTGTTTTGTTTCTAAAGTCCCTTAATATTTGTTTTGTATAATTGGGGACATTAGTATTTGGTGCATATCTATTTATGATTGCCATCTTTTCCTCTTGCATTGTTCCCTTTACAAGGATGTAGTGACCTTCTTTGTCTCTCTTAACTAGTTTTGCTTTGAAATTTACTTTGTCTACAAATAAACAGCTACCGCTGCTTTTTTCCAGCTTCCTGTCACATGGAGAACTGTTTTCCTTCCTTTTACCTTCAGCCTATGAGTTTGTTTGTTTTTTTTTTAAGTAGGTGTGTTTCTTGTATACATCATATTGCTCAATTTTGCTTTTTAATCTATTTTGATAGTCAATTTCTTTTGGTTGGTGAATGAGACCATTAACGTTGATGATTATAACTGATATATGTTGACTTATCAACATCGTGCTATTATCCTCTTGTTTCTTTTAAACTTTACCTTCTATCCCTTTAATTTCTTGTCTTGCCTGCTGGATTTTCTCTTATGGGCCTCATGGAGTTGTAATCTTCATTGTCTTTTTCTAAGATATTATTTAGAATTGTTTGGAGTGCTGTTTCATGAAGTTTCTCAGGTTTTCTTTGTCATGAAAGTATCTTGTTTCCCCCATCAATTTTGAAAGTTGATTTTTCAGGATACATCAGTGTAGGTTGGAGGTTGTTTTCTTTTAGAGCTTGAAATACCTCACTCCAAGCTCTCCTTGACTTGAGGGTTTGTGTTGAAAAGTTTGCTGTGATTCAGACAGGCTTTCTTTTTCAGGTGATTTGTTTCTTTTCTCAGTGCTTGTAATGTTTTATTCTTCTGTTGGGTTTCTGGGATCTTGATTATTTTATGTATTTGTGTAGATTTTTTTTTTAATCATGGCTAATTGCAGTCCTATATGCCTCACTTATCTGTATTGTCAAATTCTTTTGTTATGTTTGGGAAGTTTTCTGTCATTAATTTGGTGAACAGTTTTTTTTTTTAATGTCATTTGTACATCCTTCTGCTTTTTCATGGACTCCTATCAGTCTCATATTATTCTTCTTTGTATCATCTAGGAGCTGTCGGATTGATGTCTCATGTTCCCTTACTATTTTTAAGAGATCCTTCTTTTCATGGTTACTGATCTCCATCCTGTTTTCCGTATTTGATATCCTGCCTTCAGATTGGCTCAGCCTGTTATGTAAACTTTGGATAGAGGGTTTGTGTGTGTGTGTGTGTGTGTGTGTGTACTGGTCATTGAACTCGGATCCTTGCACTTGCAAGGCAGTCCACCGAACTGGTGAGCTAAATCCCCGGCCCTGGATAGAGTTTTTAATCTCCTGAATATCTGTTTGAATCTGTTTCACGTATTCCATTCCTTTCATATGTTGGGATTTCATGGTTTCCTTTTCTTTCCTATGCTGAGCATTCATGGTCCTGAGCTCATGTATTTCTTTATTTATTTCTCTTCCAGAGTCTCTAATCATGTCTTTCATTCTGCTCAGCATCTCTACAGTTATCTGGGAAATTATTTCTGTTTTGAACTTTTCTGGAGCCTCATTCATCTGTTTTGTTGCTTCCTGTGCTATCAGTTCAGAGTGTCCAGGTGGTTGATTATCAGACCTTTCCACCTCATTTCCCCTAGAATTTGCCCTTGGTAAACTGGAAGTCTATGTTTGTGCTTGAGACTTGTTGAATATCTTCCCATTTCTATTTTTGTTGTTGGTACTGTCCTTGGTTTGATATCTGGGTTAATACTTCGATCTTCCTGTTATAGCTTGTCTTTAGGTTTTGAGTCTCTAATGACTCTGAGCCCATCTGTTTTTCACTATACCAGGAAGGACAACTGATTAGATGAATCACATCATAACCCAAATGATACAATTTGAAACACAGTTGCACCCAGCACAGCTTAGTAAATGACAATCTGTGATAGCTATTAAGCTGTCACCTGTAACTGTGTGAATTCAATTGAAATTAAAGCTAGAGCTTAGAACGATGGCCTTTATGACCCCCCCATGCTTCTGTGGTGTGAATCTAGGTATCAGCACAGCCAGGAGGCCAGCAGTGCATATGGAGTGAGGGGCTGGGCTGTGGTGGGCCTGCAGGCACCTTCAGAAATCTGCCTCCTATTGGTCTGGTATCGATGTCAGGCTGCTGTGGCAAGAGCTGTAGGCCAGCTCCAAGCAGATCTGCCTCCTACTGGTCTTCCCTCTTTCCTATTTTTTCTACTCTTAAATTCTGTGTCTCTATTTCACTGATATCACATTACATTAACTATTATAGGTTTGTAGTAATACAATATCAAGTAGAGTGATTCATTCCATGTTAAATTTCTTTGGAAAGGTTATTTCAACTATTTTATGGCCTGTGATTTTTCTTATAAATTTTATAATAACTTTAAGTAAAAAGAAAAAAAAAACTTTATCTGTTTTTCATAGAATTACATAAAAATTAAAAATAAATGTATGGAAAATTAAGGATGTTTATTTGTTCAATCTATGATTACTGTATTTCTATTCAATTATTTAGAATATCTTTTATTAGCATTTTATAAATTTTATCGTGAATATTTTGTTAAATTTTTTAACAAATGTTAATTTTCTATAAAGTAATTGCTAGTCACATTGTGTTCTAAAACTTTCTACTTTTGTTACTTGTATATGAAAAACAGTTGATTATCTTGTCTTGATCATGTGTCTTACAAATTTGACTTCATATATTAGTTGTAGTGATGTATTTTGCTTGATTAATTTTGGGGAGATTTTATGTTTACATTCTCATTTCATTTACAAATAGGAACAGTTATATTTCTTCTTTCTCATCTAAATGACTTTCTTTTTCTTCTCCTACTTCCATTGTTTCTGTATTTAGATATTTAGTAATGAATACAAGTGTTGAGAGTAGCTTTCTTGCCTTGCTTCTGATGTTAAAGTGAAAACTTGTAGCCTTTCACCATTATGATATTGTCAATCAAGGTGGAGCCTCCCCAGGGTTACCTGGAGAGGGATCTGTTTGGTTCATATAATCCCTGTGAGTGAGTTAATTACCCAATAAGAAGAAGATGGCGAGAGTGAATCATTAGCATCAGGGAAACATCAGGGTGTCAGAGCAGCATCAGAGCAGAGCAGAATTGAAGTTGCAGCTCCAGAGCTCAAGGGCTGCATGTCTTTATTCTTTAACAAAAACAGCAAAATAGCTACAGTATTCTTTAGTTCACAGTATTTAAAGTGCCTTATCAGTTTACCAGGACATGGAGAGGCAAAACACCTGCTGCATGACCTTGTCCATGCTGCGCATGTATGGTAAAGTGTGTTAAATCATTCATCTATAACTGGCCCTTTGTATGTGTGTCTTTGAGAGTGAAGACCTGTCCTTCTCAGGTACATTTACATTTTCTCAGCTTTGAGTATAATCAGAAGTGGTATCCCACAGATAAGAACTATAAGATTTTATTCTCAATGTATTTTATTGCACTCTATTCTATACCATATTCCTTTTATAACATAAATGGATGTTAAAAGTCTTTAATTTTAGAGGCCATCAGAATGCTCAACTTCTGTCAGCCACTATGTGAAGTTTATTATATGACCCTGTGTTTAATCTAGGTATTATTCTTCACATTATTCTATGACTTTGGTAACAAGTTGAATTGCTGCAATTGTTTTTCTTTTTTTAAATTAAGCTTGGGGAGGTTAAATGTTTTAATAATGAGTGACAGATTTTAGCTACCCACTTAACCAGTTTATTCAAGAAATTAAAACCCTTACACAACATATACTAGTTTTAACAACTCTATGCATTTACTTATTGTATTTGGAAATTTCAGTTAAATTCTAAAAACTACTTGTTGAGAAAATTAACTAAATTGATCAGGAATAAAACATGAACTTCTGTATTTCAGATTTTTTTCTTTGAGTAATCTTGATTTGGCATCCATGTAAATAAACATTACTTGTATTTTACAAGCCTATTTATGAATTTTCTATTTTTGTGACAAAAATACCACATCTTTAAAAGTTTAATATAATATACACACAATTACATAACATAAAAGCTGAGGATTGTACTGACTATCAACATGGATATAAGATACAGATATAGGTAATGGACACAAAATCTGCTCCCATATTTTCAACTTAATGATCTCAACAGTGATTTTTAAAACATAAATGATAGAGGACATTTTAAAACATCACTGAGGAATAACCTGACAAAAAAACAAAAAACAAACAATATAGGAAAATATCAAAACAACTAGAGTAGACAGAAATGAAACAATTTGCCATAGAAATCTTATCAATTTAAAATTTAAAACTTCTAACTGGAATAAAAAGGGCAATGTAATGATGAATTATTATGCATGGCCTGGTATTTATGTGATGGTAAGATGTTAGAAATTACAGAAATATATTATTTCCTGCATTCTAGCCTACCTTTCTATCGTTCCTTCACTTTGTCTACTTCCACTCTTCTCCTTCCTTTCCCTTATTTCCTTTTCTTCTCTCCCACCCTTCCCTTACTTTCACTTTCCCACCTTTCCTTTTCTTTCTCTTCCTTTCATTTCTTCTTTTTCTTTCTTTCTCTTTCTTTCTTTCTTTCTCTTCCTTTAATTTCTTCTTTTCTTTTACCTAGATGTTCTGCACAGTCTATACTGCAAGTCTCTTCCTCTTAATGCTATTTTTTTCAATTCAAACCATGATGGAAATTGATTAGGTTTAATTATGTCATGTGATTATGCAATGTGCCTCAAAGTAACACTCTAAGGTCATAGCTTCTTATGTCTCGAGACCCTGTACATGGGGTAGGTTACAAAAGAGGAACAGAACCATCTTTCTTTCTTAATGGAATCACTATCCTCTTCAGATGCTAGCATCTTTTATAATTAGATTGTAGGTATTTTTGGAGAACACTCATCCATCTAAATACTCTTTTCCAGATTTTCTATTACACTTTACAATCATTTGTTTAAAAAAATCACAGATTGCACTCCTCAACATATAAAGCAAAATTTTAAGAAGAATGTTTATAAATACTTAAAGTTAAAATATGTGTAAAATATTTATGCATAAATATTAATAGATCAAAACTTTTAGGACACAGTATAAATTGTGATACTGGTTTTATGTTCTTTTGATTGTATTATCTTGATTAAATGACTTGGATAAATTCTGAGAGTGATTTTCTTCAAGTAGAATTGAAGCTGATGATGACAACGATGATGATGATGATGATGATGATGATGATGATGATGATGAGGATGATGTTGATGATGATGATGATGATGATGATGATGATGTGGTAACAAACTCTGAGTATACCAAGGCTGCCAGAGCTCATATCCAGGGTGGGTATTCCAAGTAACAGAAATCTACTTTCTCATGGTTCTGATGGAAAGTTAAGATCAAAGTGCTGAAAAGACTGATTTCCCCTGAAGCCACTTTCTTTAGCTTGCTGTTGACTCCTTTCCTCTGGGTTCTTGCATTGCACTTCCATTCACACTTGGTGTCTCCTTCTTTTATAATGACTCCAGTCCTGCTGGGTGAGGGCCCACTATTATGACCTCATTTAACTTTATTTAGCTACATTAAGATAAATCTCCAGCTGGATTTACATTGAGGGTTGAGATTTCCACATTTGAATCTGCAGGTCAGAAGAACAATGAGGACTGTCACACAGATATTGCTGTCCTTGCTTAAACCTCTCACATTCTTTTATTATTCCTATTTCTTTACAATTACTATTGCTTTTCTGAGCTTTTCATTCACCTTGTAACACAAGAAATTGTCACCTGTTGCATTTGCTCAAGGACTAGAGCTGCTGTGCACACCTGTGTTGAAAACTAGAATTGCCTGTCATGATATCCCATCCACTTCTAACCTGCAGCTCAGGATGAATGCAGGATGTTGCCTTAAATGGAATATTTGTTTGGAATTTTCATCTTGTCTATTACTTTGTACATAACCAAACCTTTTATTGGTTAACTGGTAGCAGTTCCTTCCTTAATAAATTAGTTGCACACAAATAATTGGCTTCATTTCTACTGTTTATTCTCATTGAAAAAGGATATAATATGAATTAACTTAGAGAATGCATTAGGTTCAATTACCCTGTGTTTGCTCACAGTAAATATTTCATGCTCATTAGTCAATGTTTCAATCAGTACTATTTATTTTCTATGATTGTTATTGTTAGGAATTTCATTTTAATTAAAGATTCCCAGTATATGTCATGGGACTTGCTTATTACTTAACCTTTTGTGATACCAGGGATAGAACTCAGGACCTTGCACTTTCCTGGCAGGCACAGTGCTATTAAGCTGAATTGCCGGCTGTGTAAGCTTTTTTGCACTTCAGTGTTTATACTTACAAGATATAAATAATAGTATGGATTTAGAGTTTTTTCTGAATGTTAAATGAGATAGACCATGCACTCTTTTATCAGTTATTTTATCACATGGATTATTAAGTAACTGTTTGTTTCATCTTACAATTAGTATATGCAAGATTTCCAAGATAATTTTTTGGTTTGAAAATAGTAATTTTCAAAATATAGTGAATATGTTACAATTTATATATGAATTTGAACAGAATTGTCTCTTTCATTATTCTTCCAACCTTCCAAAATATCAAAATAATACACATTAATCTCTGAATAATAGTAAATAATATAAAATGAACATTAAATATTTTACTTAGATTCCATTCACTGCAAATTCATTTGATTTGCAATGCATAGAGGATTCTTTATGAAACAAAAACCTTGCTCTACATTAATGTACCTTTAAAATAATCAGTGAGATAATTTCCTTCACAGAGTAGAGAAGCTTCACATTGAAAGAAACACACTGATAATTTTGAAACGTAGTTGTGTGATAATTATCTAGGCAAATACAGTTTCGTATTCACTGATCAGTCTCATTAAGATATCAACTTTAAAGTACACAAATGCCTTTTAATTTGGTTGCAGATAACAGTTTCCTATGTAAAATGTGACACAATATCTGAGTTTGATATTAAAATTTTTGAAGCAAGTAGAAGAAGGTGAAGTTTCAAAAGGAGGGGGGGATAATTTATTGAAGCTAAGAAAAATATATGGATTAATTATGCTTTTTTGCTATAAAGGATAAAAATAGAGGTATGTACTTTCCAAGACAAATATGTGAAGGAAATGAATGCAGGGTCTTTTGGAATTGCAAGTTCCTCAAAAAGGACCAACTTTCATGCATTATAGGAACATTTCCAGTAATTTGCCATCAGGGATGCAATAAAATGTTTCACATGTAGTTTTGAAACAAAAAGACATTTTGTAGCAGTCACAAAGTTTGGAAATTTCTCCTTTAAATAGCTTGAGATAATAAAATAAGATGAAATGCAAAGATAATTTCTATGTTCTGTCACTTGTCTACATCACTGAGGAAAATGTTAAATTTGCATTTCTCTGACAAAATTCTCCTCTGTTTAAAACTATTCAATGCATTCTATGCCTTTAAGGAAATGTGTAAATTGTTCTTCAGGTTTTTTTGTCTAATCTTTGCATATTTATAATGTAAATGTCTTATACATGTCCTGTTTGTCGGTGTGAATCAAATTCATGGTTTTCATTGATACCAATGTCAAAATGTGCTAAGCAGCTACAAGCATGAACTATCAGAGACTGTGTCTACAGACATGAGTGAAATCATAGGAAACTTTTTTTTTTATGCTGTACTTGGCAAATGTCAAACAATTAAGCTGTTCATGCATTGGAACACATTGGAAAACAGGCAAAAATACACTCACAGTGGTGAGAGTATTTAAATACTTGTCATTTAAAAATCTTGAAAAGAGTTTGAACATTTTCATTTGCCACAGGGAGAAACACAAATACTAGCACAAAAGTCTAAGAGGACTACACAGTTTGCCTAACTTCAACTGCAGAAAACTAGATTTAAAAAAAAATAAGAAATCTGTGTTTCTTTAAAGAGATCTACAGTAAAATAATAGTAAAGAAAAAAGATGATTACTGCATGATTTATTTATTCACTAAACATTTATTATGCACCTGCTATATGCTAAAGACTCCTGTGATACAGAAAAAAGGAAAAGAAATCAAAGAAGATTTATTATACCCATGTGGACTTTACATTCTATTCAGAAGAAATTCAACATAAAAAATATGTGATTATTCAAATTAGGCAGATCTGACTGACCAAATTCCAGTATTTTAAGAAAAATATTTTTATACTTATGTGAAATGTTGGCTTTTGTAGGTCAGCATTTTAAATTTTTTTAATTTATATGACAGAATGACTAATTTCCGTTGCCCTGAATTATTGCCTCCTGGTTCTTTAAATTTTTACAACACATTTATATGCTTTAAATTCATCTATTTTAGATCAAAGCTTTATAGTAGAACAAGATAATATTTATCTAATTTGAAAAATGTCCATTATGTTGTGACAAATGCTAGTATGTCAATATTTTTTGAGATAACAATATTATTAACAATGATTTGCTCATGTGTTAGAAATGACTTGAAGTACTTTTATAGTATTTACAAAGTTGACAGTGAGAGAAACAAGAAGAGTATAGAAGTGGAAACTAATTTTATATTTCAAATACCTTAGATATAGTTAAATATCTCTCTTCATTACTGATCTATTATGCATTCTAAGGGAATGTATTATATTTTGGGGGGGAGAGAGAGAGAGAGAGAGAGAGAGAGAGAGAGAAACTAAATCTTAAGATAGGTTGTAAATAAATAGTAGCTTCATTCTATTATAGCTCTTTAGCAAAGTACTCTGGCATTTGTTGTAAAGCCATAAAGCTGAAAACTATACACTTTTTATCACAAGGAGTCCACCTGTGGGAATGTACATTTAGATGCACTTTTCATGTGAACATCAACAACGAACTGGCAATAAATATTTACGATAATTTTAAAAGAAGTAAGTAGATGCAGCAGTTTCTATTGGAGAAGCAAATAAGTTGTTGTTTCACAGGACAAAAATTTAGTAAGAAAATGAATAACAATATACATCTGTTTGATTGAATTTTAAATATATATTTGATTGAGAAAGCCATTCAAAAAATTATAGTGAAAGTCCAATTATTCAAAATATATTAAAATTGAATACATTAAAGTAGATAACTGTATAGGTGTAATAATAGTCTCCAATAAAAATAAAGAAGCTTCCAAAATATAAGATATTTATTATGGCTAACTATATGAGTTTTTTGAAAAAAATATACTTACAACTTATATAATGTAGAGAAAACCCTTGAGTTGTGAGAATTTGACTTAATGTGTTTTTGACAAAATCATGGTGAAAGACATCCAGAAGTGGCTATATTTTGTAGTTTGATCTTCCATCTTATCTTGGGTTTGTGATATGTGATATTCTCAGTGGAGATGCTGGATAGCAGGGCCAGACACAGATTCCAGTCAAACTCCACAAAGATGAAGTAAACAAATGAAAAATCTACAGTGTGCCATGTTGCCCAGCTACCATATTCAGTACTTGAATTATACTAAATATATATTTTTCAGTCTCATAGATCCACCCAGGGCTACACAAGTTAGGCAAGTGCTCTACCATAGAACTCTTTCCAGCCTTTTAAATACCTTTTGATTCACTATATTTTCACTGAGTTCACTGGGATAATTCAAGGGGCATCTTTATACGACATATACATCCTGCGTGTTAGTTAATAAGTACATATTTAAACAATTCATGTACAAAATACTTATTATATTTATGTTTATATTACATTTGTTATTTATATAAATGCAATGTTTAATAATATATTTAATCCAAAGACTTCAGAAGACTTTGAAGGAAATTCATTGAGTATTTAATTTTAATAAGCTTTCCAAGTGTTTCTTTAACATATAAAGTTTGAGATTTGTGAGCAATGTTCTGATCATCAAACTTGCAAATTAAAAGGATCATTTTGGGAGGTAGTTGACTGATAAATTGGAAGGAGATAAAACAGAAAGTAAGACAATCTGGATGGATACTATTTCAATTTTTATAAACAAACAAGAAGTTCCTTCACTAAGTCATTGACAAGTAAATTCAGAGGAATTGTATATATTTTCCATTAGCAAAGTTTACTGAATAATTCATTGGGTGTTGGTATTATAATATAGGACAAGGTGTCTAGGAAATTTAATATAGTTCAGGTTTGATTACCAGTTTCTTCACCAGCTATCCAGTAGGGACAAATGAAATGGGAGAGACTCTAGAAAAAGAAAACTAATGTGCTCCATCGTGTGTTCCAAATGAAAAGAGAAATCTTCAAGGAGGTAACCAGAGGAAGATGGGTACATAGATCTTTAATTTGATAACAGAACTGATCCAGAAATTTTCCAGTTGATGTCTGATTTTTTTTCAAGAAAGATGATATAAGATGTGAATTTAAATAACTTAGAGGATGAACAATTTCTAGCACATCTTTCTTGCATAAGCAAAAAAGGAATGGGAAAGAAACAACTTCATAAAAATAGGTAAATTGATACAGAGAGTTTATGAAAATAAAAACTGGGTTTGAGCTTTAAAAAAGATCTGCCAATAAGATAGAATGAACTGCAGACAAATTTATCAGAAAACAGAACAGATTTAATAAATATTCAAATTACTATTATCTAAGAAATGTGTGATTAAATAATTTCATTATTAATATGTATATTGATCAAATCCTAATCAGATTAAAATTATAAGTGATTAAATTTGGGTGATCCAGTAATGTACAATGTGGAAAAGTGTTCGTGATGGTCAACTTTGTATCAACTTGATTGGCCATGGGGTACCAAGGTGGAACATTAACTCTCAGTACTGCAAAGGGTCAGCATTTGAATCAGTGAACTCAGTGTATTGCCTTCCCCTACACTAATGGACTCAGTAAATTAGATTGCTCTCCCCTACCCATTTCACTGAGAACAGAATGCTACTTATTGTGTTTCCTGCCTGACTACTTACCTGGGACTCCTCATTTAGAGAACTGGCCTTCAGATTGGTATTTAAACTGTGGACTCATCCTCAGGTGTTTATGTTCTAAATGCCAATTTCAATTACCCCAACAGCTTTCTGGGATTTCTCCCTCTTACATGGCAGATTGTAGGACTTTTCAGCTCCTGTTGAGGTGTGAGGCAGTTAATAATCATTGAATCCATCTCTATATTTATCTGTCTAATCACAGCTTCACACAAGGTCTTCTCAAGAGCTCCCTGCCTGGCTTCCAAAGTCTTCCAATGTCCGGGTGGAAATCTTCTTGATCCCCACAACCCTTGCATCCTGCATGCACCTAAAATCAGCAACAAGTGGATGACACCAGTAACTGTCCCCAGTTGGAGCAGTAGCCAGGATTCTTTTCTCTTTTCTATGGAAGTTGAGTGCCTGGATCACTGAGCACTCTGAGCCCAGTTTGAGGAACACATTTTCTAGTCTGCCACCATTCTGGGTTTCCTTCTGTGACTCTCTTCTCAAGATAAAGTCTTTCACCTTTGCAACTCTGCGACTGCAAAGGCTGGAGTCCTGTTGGTTCTTGCTTTGTGCCCAGGCCAACTTTTCTGTCATCTTCTGAAATATTTTTTTTCTTTCAGCTACCAATTTCTCCTCTTTTCCATCTTTGCAGGCCACAATTTTACTGGAGCTTCCTTTCTATGCAAATTCAATGATATGAAACATTGTACTGGGCTTTTTGCTCCTGATACTTAATATATATCTGATTAAAAGCCCCCAGTAGCAGCCATGCCACGTCCTCAACTTTAGACTGCCTTGAAATTTATTCAGTTAGATGAATTAGTCTGCCGCTCTTAGTCTCAAGCAGTCTCTGATCAGGAGCAAAATGCAAACAAACTTCCTGCCAAGGCACAGGATATATCGTTCGCAGTTCAACAACAGAATTAGTCCTTCTCTGCAGAAACTTTCTGAACTTGGGCATTACTGGCATAATTTCTATCAGCATTTGGTCTTCTGAGCTCTGACCAGAATCACTAATCAGGTACTGCCTAGTGCACTCCAGCTCTCCTTCATTAGCTGGTATCTCTGCACTTTTCCAAACTCTCCCAACAAATGAAATCCAAAGGCACTTAAGCCATGTGGCCAGGTACAGCCATCCCAGCCACCCCACTTCTCTGGTAGCAAATTTTGTCCTTTCTGGCAGAAAGAAAAAAAAAATTCTGGTGCCTGGATTGAACTCGGGTCCTTGCGCTTGCAAGGCAGGCCACCAAACAGGTGAGCTAAATTCCCTCCCCCCTTTTTTTTTCTGGCAGCAAATTTTTAATTGCTGAGAATAAATACTCAATGCTCAAATTTAAGGTGGGGAGAGTTCATTTATCTCCAAGACTGTAGAGGTTTCAGCCCATAGTTGTCTGGCTCCGAGGCAGGGTGGCATGGTAGAAGGGGGTCCCAGAAGAGAAACAGTCCATGGCATAGCAGGTCAGGCAGAAGGCAGCAGCAATTAATTAGCAAGCCGCAGCAGCAGCAACCAAGGCTACCGTATTTCATCCAAACTACCCACACTTTGGTGTTGTTACCGACAGCCTGGTGTGGCACCCTTAATCCGATCATCACACCATTAATCCCAGCATCACACTCTGTTTAAAGCCAGCTCTGAAAATCCCTATCCATAGGTGGGGATTTGAGAGCGTGAGGACACCGAGATAGAAGTCATGACAGTCATTAGTCTTTTGATTTCTTCTTCAATGTATTATTTTTTAGAATATAAATATAATCTTCTCTTTGGCTTCAATGAATTATGTTAATATAGAATCACTGCTTGATTTATTTTCATAAGGGGAAACACTATCCTTCTACAAAACTTTTTTTTTTCTATGAGTGTATATCATTGTGGAGCTAGATTTAGACAATGATTACACTAATTATTTATTAAGCACTTTAAAATTACTTCATGTTGCTCCAGTCCGCCGCCAGGGGGTGCCGCAGGCTCGAGGCCAGAGCGCGGGCTGGGTAGAGAGGTGGAGGCCCATCGTGTGGACCAGCGGCTTCCTGGAGTTCAAGGAAACCCTGGTGATCCAGCATCGCGGGGTGCGCATCTACGTTGGTGAGGAGAAGATAAAATTTGTTCCTGGGATCCTCCTCAGTACACACCGACTGATGTGGCGAGATCAGAAAAATCATGAGTGACGCATGGCCAGTCCTTTGCCCCAAATTGTGTTCGCAGAGGAGCAGGCAGCTGGAATTGGGAAGAGTGCCAGAATAGTGGCTCATGCGCCCCCGGCTCCTCCTAACAAAGGACCTGGCCCATTCCAGGGTAGGAAGAACTCTTACATCAAACAAACCTTCAAAGAACATGGCCAGACTGAGTTTTATAGGCGTTTGTCAGAGAAAATGACACAGAGAAGATGGGAGAATATTTCAGTTTCCCAGTCACTGCAAACAAGCAGAGGACCTCAGCTAGAAAGAGTTGGGGCTGTTGGAATTGTAGGCATTGAAAGGAAAATGCAAGAATAAAGAAAAGAAACTGACAAAAATATTTCTGAGGCAAGTTCGTGATCAAGGCTAAGTAAATGGTGGATTTATCAAAATCAGTTGCTAATAAAATTAAAGGAAAGCAAGGTGACATTACAGAAGATGGGACTCTCAGATTTAAGTCCTACTTGCTGAATATGGGAATTGCTGACCTGGTTACCAGAGAAACCTATGGCTCAGGCACACAGAACCATATGCACCTGGCAAACAGCTGGCTGGACTATTACAGGAGGCTTCAGAGGAGCGAGGGGGAATAATGTGCCTCACAGAGGTGTACTGTTTAGTAAACGGGGCTTGAGGAGTGGATCTGCTCTCACCGGAAGATTTAGTGAACGCTCAAGATGCTGGAGGTACTGAACTTACCTCTAAGGATCCAGGTGTTTGACAATGGAGTCATGGATATTGAGTTTCGGTCTAGGAGGAAGAGGAAATGGTGGCCTCAGCCCTGGAGGCAGTTTCAGAAAAAGGATCCCTAACATCAGAAGAGTTTGCTAAACTTGTGGGAATGTCTGTTCTCCTGGCCAAAGAAAGGTTGCTGCTTGCAGGAAAGATGGGCCATCTTTGCTGATTACTCAGTGGAAGGCTTAAGGTTTTATCCAAATTTATCTGTGACACAAAACTAAGAGTTTTGTATCTGAAGTGCTTTGTGTCCATACGCTTGCATCGTGGAGCAACTGTATGACATTGAGCTAATCAGTAAAACCTGAGAAAGTGGGAATTCAATAGAACATCACAGTATAAAATAAAACTTTTAAAGTCACTTCCTACATGCTGTGTTCCTGGAAGCTTATTTGGGATGTGTAAAGAAAATATAGAAAAATGAATGCTGGTATGAATTTAAAGTCATGCTATATCTGTGCAGATCCTTCAGAGTTTAACTTGAAACATGGTGGGTTTTAAATTGATTCCCCATATCTCACCATTTTGCAGATAATTAAAATTGTTGGGGAAAGAAGACGAGAAGCTGCTTCATGTCTGAACGGGTTAGATTATTATTTTGGTGTTCACTGAATTAAAAATGCTTTTCTCTGTGTCTGGTATACCCATTTGGGGCAGGAGTGCAGGAAGAAGGTGATTGCTACAGGGTAGTTTAAGAACCCAACAACAATGGAAAGAAATATGAAATTACAGAATGCTGTACAAGGTTCCACTAAGGGCTTTTCAAGGCAGTGCTAAGCATGTTTTCAACGGAGTAAATGACACCTTTAGAAAAGGATTGGTGGGGTGCGGCCCAGTGGGGTTGCACCATGCACAAGACCCTGGGCTCCACCCTTCGTACAGGAAAAAAGAAAAGACACACACACATATATATGTGAACTCCAACTAGTTTGTTTTATTTATTTTTTTAGTGGTGGTTTTATGACTGGCATTTAAAGAATGCAGCTGTATAATTCTGTTTGAAAAATGCTGTGGATTGTGAAGGCGAATTAACTGCATAGACATGCCCAGAGTTACGATTACAGATTTGGGAGGCAGACAGCTAGGAATTTCCGAGGATGGTTGTGCAACTCGAACAGAAGAAACCAACTTCACAGAAACCTTAGTGCTCTTTTACCTGGAAGCCAAGGGTGAGAATTAGAAAAGCAATATAGCTCCTTTGCTCTCAGAAGAGTCTTAACACTGAACTTTAAAAATCTTTGTCATATTCCAGCAATATTATATTCTTCTTTGCCCTATACATTGTACATTGTGCAGAGAAACTATCTTGGTAAAACATGTTACTGAGAAGATACAAACTGGCTAATATCACCTGTCGATGCTTGAATTTTAAAGTAGACTGCCTGACTTCATATGTTACTATTTTCTGGTGTAGTGTGTTGGCGTTACTCATGCTCTGGGACCCACTGGAACTCCCTTTCTGAGACTGATTTGGGAGTAGAAAGGAAATGGTGGTCGTTGCCAAGCCTCTGGAAGGGATAGTATCTTCACCAAGGGAGCCAGCGGACGGGGGAGGGATGCTGAGGTGCGCACTCTGGGACCTGTAGGACAGGTCATCACTTGGTAAGGTGAGAGCCACGCAAGACCACTGCCGATGGCCTCTGAGGAAGTGCTGAGGTCCTCAGCCACAGAGTCAGGGGATCCCCACCCTGTCCCTTTCTGAACAGTGGCTGTTTCTGCGTTGTGACCTCCATTGTTATGGGAATGCTGGGGCCAAGGCATTCTGCTTTAGTCTTCATTTTCCAAACCGGTCAAAGACTGTTCATTGTGGTGACAAATCCCCTAATTACCTCATTGCTCAGCCTCAGGTTTCTCTTAGGGCAATTCAGTACATGTCTGGCTGTCCAAGTCTTTTAGGGGTTAGACCATTGTGTAAGTTTGTTTGTATGATTAAGCCTCTCTCTGGGTTGCACACACTGTCACATGGCTCTGGCAGACTTGTACATACATACAAACGTGTGAGCACACACTGACACACTCATAATATCTGGCTAAGATTCTTGAAATTCACAGAGATAAAGGATCGTGTTTCACCAGTTCAAATCATCACAATAAGGTCTTTGGAGCCACCGGATCTAGCTCTAATGGTTTGGATTCATTATACCAACCCTACATAAATCAGTACATTTATTTATTAACAGATTAACAAAAATGGGGTAATCTGAGTTATATAAAGAGAACTAAAGAGGAAGAAAAATTACAAAGGAATATATTTTGCAAAAGTCACATAATTTAAAAACAAGTATGATTGATTTTTATTATTGTATTTTTTAATGGGAATTCTTCACTGTTTCCAGACCTCTGTTTTTTGTTGTTGTTGTTCTTTGGTTTTTTTGGTTTTTTTTGGTATCGAGTATTGAACTCGGGTCCTTGTGCTTGCAAGGCAGGCCACCGAACCGCTGAACTAAATCCCAGGCCCCAGACCTCTATATTTTTATTTTTTGCCAAATGAGGTGTTATTTTGGTCCTGTTGGGTAGAGGTCAACCAATAGGGCCCTATAAGTGCAAAAAAGTTCTGCCTTAGTGCTTCTCTCTGGTATAATTATTTTTGTTTTCTAATTTTGCTCAAGATCTTAAGAGCACGAATCTCTTTGTAGCTTTATGGTAATAAAATATTTCTAGTCACTTACTATCAAGGACAATTTTGTTTTTTTGTACTGAGGATTGACCTTA
This sequence comes from Fukomys damarensis, assembly GCF_012274545.1. NCBI lineage: Eukaryota > Metazoa > Chordata > Mammalia > Rodentia > Bathyergidae > Fukomys > Fukomys damarensis. Next base: position 22,275,517 of record NW_022900947.1, on the reverse strand, counting down.
GGAGCTTGTGCTGTGAGGTAGGCAGCAGATCCACTGAGCTAAGTCCTCATCCCTAAGGATAAAGTTTTTACATTGTATAAGTGAAGATTGTTTTCAGGGTTAACTGATTGGTATTAATGTATATTAACTAAAATTGCAAAATTTTTAAATGATTTTTATGACTTATTTTCTAAAATACTCTGAATAATAAATGAAAATGATAGGTATTTAGTAAGCCAGTATGTTAAGAATTTTTCTTTTAAATTTTATAATCAAGCATTGCTTACAAAAATTATGACTTTGAGGTCTTACTGTTTTAGTTACTTTTTAAAATGGGAATAGAGGCATGGACTGTTTCTCCTTTCTTTCTCTTAAAATTCTTGATGTGGGGCTGGGGATTTAGCTCAGTGGTCCTGCTGCCTGCCTCGCAAGCACAAGGTCCTGAGTTCGATCCCCAGTACCAAAAAAGAAACAAAACAAAAATATTACTGATGTGAATTCCACTGTGGACTGATTGTGGATGTGCTGTATCTTATTCTTTGTTACCAGACCAGCTGGACCAGAAATGAATTGATCATGTTATTGTTCTCATACTCACATGCTTAAAATGGTTCTCTTTGCCCAGCAATCACAGAGACTTCATTTTGGTACAGTGGAGTCACAATTTGTAAGCTGGTTAGGTTTTAAAGCCTGCTGAAGAACAACACCAAGCACACTCAAAGCGATCTTTTAAATCTCTTAAATTGCCAATAAAGTTTCCTGCAATGGTCTGAATCCACGTGGAGTGATATAAAGGTCTGAATATATCAAGAAAATAGTACAATGTATAAGAAAACTGGATATCACCAGTAGATATTTCTACTATTAATAATTACACAGTTTAAATGTGTTTTTTTTGCCAATAGGTATAGTTGGATTTATGTAAATGTATTGATCCTATCCCAATCTAGAGTGTAAGCTACACAAGGACAGAGCCTAGAACAAGGCCTGACACACATTAAGCATTCAATAAAGATGTATTCAATGAATGACCTTTGATATAAAAATTGCTTCATGCTACTGTGGATATTTTGAGCACATGACCTCTAAGATATTAGCCCTTATTGATGAAGTAGTAAAGGATCGAGCATTACATTGAACTATAAAATTATTTAAGTGGATTTTCAATTTAAAGTTATTATGAAGAATTTAGAAGTGTATACCAGAGAAATCTCTAAATCATTTTAGAAACTTCATCTCAGCAGGTTGCTGATAGCTTAAAAAAAACTGAAGAAAATAATGTATTATAGTTTCTATTTCATTCTAGAAGTATATGAGTTGATATTAAAGTATATGAGTTGTAAGTATATGAGTTGATATTAAAGATAAAAAGTTGTTGCACCATTAGCACATTATTGAAGTCTGTGATAATTGTGAAATACATATAGATATTACAAAATGATTAAGATTTAAGTTGGCCATATAACAACTGTTTCCTCTTACCTCACTGCTATGTCTTTTCCTTTGCCAAATAACACTAATTTTGTTTAATTTGACAGATCATTAAACATAACTGAAAGAGAAAAGAGGGCCAGATTGTGTGTGTGTGTGTGTGTGTGTGTGTTCTATTTAAAACTTATTACTTAAGACTTGATATAACTTTGGTTTGACTTAATGAAATGATGAGTTTATGAAGACACATTATAAAAATCTATATTACATCATGTTCCTTTCATTACCCATAACTGGAGTGATGGGGTTTTCATACTTTCTCCTATATTTGGTAGAAATGGATATATGGAGCCAGGCTTGGTGGTGCAAACCTGTAATCTCAGTGCTCAGGAGGCTGAGGCAGGATGATAACCCTGAGTTCAAGGCCAGCCTGACTACAAAGGGAGCCCCTGCCTCAGAAAACAAACAAAATATGTGTATACATTTTAAGTAATTCTAGATTGTTTTGGCTGCAGTTTTGCTCTCTCTAATTGCTGTCAATGTGCTGGACTTACATCATTCTTATGTTCACAAGACTTAAGGTAAATTTTCAGATATGTTCCACTTCACTAAGATTAATGATATAATAGAAAAAACGTGAACTCTTCCATGAAGTCATTGTTTTTCTTCTTTTTTTTTTTTTGGTGCTGGGGATTGAACTCGGGTCTTTGCACTTGCAAGGCAGGCCACCGAACCGCTGAGCTAAATCCCCAGACCTATTTTTTCTTCTCAATTGGAGTCTAGACTTACATTTATGAGCAAAGAAACAGAAAATTGAATAATTTTCTTTTAAAAAGAAAGCCTCATGAAAGTTCAGATGCTCTTTGACTTAGAATGCACTCATGTCTCCATTACAAGTCAAAATTACTACAACTAGAAAATATGTTTGAGACCCTAACCTAGCCAATATAATAACTTATCAACATAATATACTATACAGTACTCCTTTTTCTTCCCCATGGCTTTGTCATTAACTCAGAACTGCAACTCTGCTGCCCAGCACTATGAGGGTATATTGGCTGAGATTAGACAAAGATTTAAAGGTGCAACTACAAGCTCTGTAGAAAGACATTACTTTTGCATAATTGTTATTTGAAGAATCCTAAGTCCAGCCATCATGCATGGGGAATCATCTGTTTATGCTCTGCAGTGAGAATGCAGAAAAGTGTGCAGTTGATGGTTAGAGTCTATGAACAAACTGAAATGTAATAGATTGATAATAAATCCAGTAAAGACAGAAACCGAGCATCAGTATGTCTACACTCGGTTACAAGTTTTAAAAAGAAAAGATACTTAAGTGTTCTCATTACTCTCTTGGTTGAAGATCTACCACTGAAGTTTTGAATTCATTAGCAATATATTCAATGATAACTATTTAAAATGGGAGTAGAACAGAATAGAAAAGATAGAATAACCTTTTGAGTAGATACTGAAAACAAGGCATTAAGAGCCCTTATATATTTTCCTCCTCATGAAACCTAAAATATTTACATCCTTCACTTTCCTGTATATTATAAACTCCAAGTATGTATTGCTTTTCTCTTCTGTGATCATCATTTCATTATTTCAAAATAAAATCTCTCACTTGTCTTTCTCTGAGTTTTTCTGAATCTTTATAGGACTATGACTATAATGACATTAGTACTGTTTTGTAACAATTTATGCACAGGTTTTTAAAACATCTATTCTTCCATTAATCCACAGAAGGAGAGAGACATTAAACAAAAAGTATGTGGCAAAGTTAAATATACAATTATGCTATATTTATGGACAAGTTTTGAAGTGATAAAGACTGCTTTAGATATAAGTAGTTTCTAAATTACTGAATTATTTTCTTTTGATTTAAATCATTTTAACACATTTCTATATTTGCATTGTGTGTATTATACAGAATACCATGTAGTTTCAATGAGAATTTCAAAAAAAGTTAATATTTGATGACTCTAACATTTTTCTTATGAGAAATTTGCTAGAATACCATTTAGTCCACATCTTCTCCTAAAAGAAAACTATTTTTCTCGTTCTTATTGAACTGGCCCTTTCTTTCCATTAAATATAAGCATTGCTGTACATTTTCACGCTACTCAATTGTCTTTATTTTGAGTTTTTTTTTCTGGTGTCCGATTCTAATTTTATTTGAATATTATTTATTCAGTCCTGGCATAACCCTGTACTGAAAATTAAAGAGATGGGTTTCTACTGTAACTATTTTCTTCATGTTTCTCTTATACAATGATCTCCTCTTTGAGGGTTAATTTCTGTCAAAGGATAATGCACTAGGGTATTAGACCATAAAATCTAGGTCATCAATAAACCGAAGTGCATCTGTCTAAAAAACACTCCATCACTCCATTTTCAAAAGATCAAAGGGCTCTATTTTTTTGAAAAAGAAACACGATGGTTTGAGAAATGAAATGACAATGTAAACACATTATTATGATAATGTAAACACATATGTAGGGATGAAATATGCGACGATCTAAATAAACATTGGCTGAGTAATCTGAACAAATCATTGATAAAATTTCTGAATATGGCAAAAGAAAAAATAATGATGTTGTAATGACAAGTAACTATTTTTTAACTGAATTATATGCTTTTATATATTGAGTTTGTGTATTTTACTCTAAATGTAGATGGGCTTTGGGCTATGCTACCAAAGTTGTTTACTTGTGGAAGAGACAAGTAATTCCAGAAAGACTGAAGACACAATGATATTTTGTCATTTCTGTGAACTTTTATTGTTTGAGTAATTGATAAGATGACTTTTTGGGAAAACAAAACATTCTGCCACATATAATGAAAGAAAAACATTTTCAGACTTCGAGCAGTCTTTGTTCAGAGACGTATACTCTTGGTTTGGTTCCAAGCCTTGCAAACCTTTGTATAGAGATGTATTTGATTATTATATTTCTTAAGAAAATAGTTTTACATATATTCCTGTCACATACATGCCTGAATTCACTTTCTCTATTCTATTAGCAATATTAATTTATTTTATATCCATTACTTTTTAAATGAAGACAATAGATATGAACAACAGGTATGAACTTTGCATAAAATCAGACCACAGCAAAGCTACCATATTATAGCTTTTTCAAAACCCATGGTTCTCTGTTCCCACATGTTTGAACAGCCAATAAAATTGAAACTGATTATTTTCACCACCTAAAGGAATGTTTGGTGAAGCAGATGATTTAGAGCCTGACTTTCAGGTTTCTAATGTTCTGGAAGTGGGTGCTTCCATTATCTGAATATAAACCTTTGAACACAACCAACGAAAGCTGAGTCATAATTTGAATGTCCTTACATCATCAGGTATTTGTAAATCAATACAATGTGGTACCAAAAAGTGACAGACCAGAAAAAAATACCAAAGTATTGTTAAACAATGATATTTATGTTCTGCTCCAATTCATGCTTTGAAATCCTAACTCTCAAGGTAGTGGTGTTAGGAGGTAGTACCTTTGGGAAGTGACTGGTCACAAAGAAAAAGTCCTGATGAATGGTATTAGTCACCCTCAGAACCCCAGAATGACACAGAGGGGCACAGTGATAAGGTAATATTAATAAGCCAGAAAGTATGTCTTCATCAGACACTAAATCTGCCTTGATGTTAGACTTCTGAGCTTTCAAACTGTCAGAAATAAATTTATGTTTATATAAACCACATAGTAGATGGGACTTAGTTATAGCAGTACAAGCAGACTAAGATAAATACCTCTATTTCTTTGCTCTTACTGTGGAAAATTCTCAAATAGCATGTAAAAAAAAAAATTATTCCCTGCTGTAGAAACATGTAATGGAAGTTACAAAATACAAAAGAAGTAACATATTCACCATGATCATATTCACCATCACAGGCTCCCACTTGATTTTATGAGGCAAGACAGTCTAATTGACGGAAAGGAAATTAAGAAGTGGTAATGAGTAGCAAAATGTATTCTCAGTATCTGTAATTCTCAAATTCTCAAAATGTGTTCTCAATATTACAAGTCAACATGGTGATGATCACACACTAAGGATTGAGCAGTGTTCCTCAATTTACTAAGAAAGGGTAAGGCAATCAAAAAATAGCACAAAGTGTACATGCTAATGTTGTGGGAAAGCTACATATCTGATAGTTCCATTATTTATTGAGAAGTGAAGAGCTGTAAGCAACCTAGTAATAATAACTTATCTTTGGTAGTTGTTTAAAATAAAAATATGTGAGTGAAAATGAATATATTCTTTCTCACTTACATGTATTTTATTTTATATTACTGTATTTTGTTCATTGGAGTAATATTTTCTACCCATGCTACTCATGCTACACCTGAAAACCAAGCCTTCCCCAGATTTACTTTTGTGATGTAACCTCATACTCCAATATGCTGCATAAGTATAATAAAACAGTATTATTTGGTCTTATGTGAAAAGTCTTTCAAAATCTATAACATTTTTTTTCTTTTTCTTAAATTTTGAATTTACTACAGATGTGTAAGAACCTAATATTATGTTTTAATTGATCTATTTGAAAATTATCTAACAAATATTGTGCTCTCTAATCACATCTTTGCTGTTTTCCTTTCTACTGGAAATTATTTTTATTTCCTGTCCACATGGGACAATTTGTCCTGGCAGTCTCCTTTGTAGGACATCTCTCTGAATTTCTTTACATAAAATAACAAAATTTCCTTCTGAAAAATGTTACACTATTTTTATCGCTTGTATAGTTCTTATGCTGTATAGAATATCTGTAATTTTCTATTATCTCAATAATAATAATATTATATTCTATTAAATACATAATAAGAATTAATAAATCTGCTAAATGGTTCTCATGTGTGGACTTATTTAATCAGGCAATACTATTTTCTCTGTTATAATGAAGCCAGTGATAATATCTAAATCAGTCTTTATTCAGTGATTAAAAATGGTAACTCACCATAAATTACAATGACATTTCAAATACATTCTCTCTTTTCCATACTTGCATTTTCAGAAGCAATCATCATAATGTGAATCTCTGGCATCTCCCTTGTTTCTAAAACAAGTTTTCAACTTTGTTTCCTCATTGGAAAGAGGAAGCTTTGAAAAACCTTATATGTTAGAATATACTCCAGCTTAATTTTAATGAAATCTGTGCATTTATGCTTAGAGACTAACTGTAAAGGCTGCTTTACAATTCTATTGAATAGACAGAATGATGATCTACCATCTTAGAATATCATCTTATATCTATTGAATTTAACGAAGAAATGAAGATATAAGAGAAACTGTGTTCTCACTTGGATATTTCCTGGATATAGTACAGATGGACAAAAGATGCAGGTACATGTACATGTATAGATTATGCTGGATGTTGTTCACATATAAAAGTGTGTAGATAGACAAGAACTTATTTTATCTATATGAAAAGTAGATTTTTTTTTCTCCCATACTGTTAAAGAAAGAGTGTAGGGAAGATTTTTAAAGACAAAGATTAATGAACTTGCTTGTGGAAGGGTAATTGGAGAGCAAAGAATATATTGAAATGAGAACTATTCCAGAATGTAGACCTCATAATGTTCATTAAGAATTTGTTGCACATTCTTAATGATGAAGATCAAGGGGACAATATGACTAGGACTGAAAGAAAAAAAGTAAAATATAAGAGATAGTAAAACAGAAATACTGATATATTAACTTATACTATAAAGAAAATATTAGATATATTTAATTAAGTTAATTTTAGCCAAAAAATGACTCATGAATCTGATACCGGTCCAAACTATGGAAGATCCAGAAGGCTCCAGGAAACATTGTGGGGAGGCAATATATACCGTCAGAAAAAGAAAGTGGAGTAAAGACCTCGCTTAATGCATTCTAATTTTACATTTGTTTAATTTGAGCATGGTGGGAAGAAGCCGCCACCTCCCTTGGAGATGGCCTCATCGTTTGGCGGCCTGTGACTGGCTGAAGCTCTGCTAGTGTGATTACTGGATATTTAGTATATATCGTGATTTTTTAAAGTTTATTTATTTGTTTGCTTGTTGGTATCGGGGATTGAACTCGGGTCCTTGCGCTTGCAAGGAAAGCCACCGAACCGCTGAGTTAAATCCCCTGCCCTAATGTTTTATTTTATTAGTACATGTTTGTAGTATAAAATGATTACAGTCCATGTTTTTTTGTATTTTTGTTTTTGTTTTTGTTTTTGTTTTTTGGTACCAGGGATTGAACTCGGGTCCTTGCGCTTGCAAGGCAGGCCACCAAACCGCTGAGCTAAATCCCTGCCCCATGTTCTTAATTTATCTATAATTTGTCTAGATTCTGAGTAAGTTCAGTTCAAAATGGAAGGACTCAAATGAGAGAGCTTTAGGTTATATTTAGTTTAATTTTACAGTATATGAGAAAGATTTTCAGTCTGCGACTTTGCAATTAGTTTATTGTTCATTGGTGTCCAGACTTTAAGAAACTCAAGGAAGAAACCATACCTCTTCTTAATGGCAACGCATACTAGTCTCAAGAGATACAACATTTATATACACAAAGAAAGGAACGGAGAGTGTACAAGATGTAGCCCCAACAATATGTTGGCTCCTATAGCCAGCAGACTCAATCCGCAGCAGTGGCAGCCCCTGTGTTTCATACCCCTCTTGAGGACCTGTATAGCAAAGACCATGCTTCCTCCCTGTGGGTCTGAAATACAGAAAAGTGGGAGCCTGCCCGAGCAACAATGATGGAGGCACCTCTTCAGAACAAAAAGTGGTTATCAGTCAAAAGAAGGGAAAGATAGTTCCTCATAAGGATATAAATCCAGCACAGGCTATGAAGATTCTGTCTGGGGGAAGAGGGGGCAGACTGTGCTTGAGTGCTCTTCTCAACAATAAGAACTGAGAATCATTGATAGTGACAAGATAAAGCAAAAGAACAGTTTGAATACTATTTTCATACATGTTGAATATACTAAGCTCTTTTGTCAATCAATATTATCTGAAGCTACAGGTTATTTATTTCTCTAAAATTAGTCTAATTTTAGAGATCATAAGACAAGGGAAAATTTTGCAGTCCCCCTACACTAAGAACTTTTGTTGCTGGTCCTACATTCATGTTATTGTTGCTTGCATATAAATAACTCAAGACTTGTTATTTATTTCCAAGTGAGTAATAATGTTTCTGCATGCAAACACTGATGTGCATCAAAGGAAGAGTTCAAGAATTTTTGTTCCCTCTCTGATACAGCATAATCATCTATAAGAACGTCAAATGGTAACCCAATGACCTCATTCAAGGAAGGTGTTATCGGAACTTCTCTATTAAGTGCCAACATTAACACTCACAATGACACTTTTCTTTAAACTACAATTTTATTGGGAAATCTTTTTGTAAAAGCTTTACATACACCACCTGTTCCAATAATGCGAATCTATACTTCTGAGAAGAAAGGTACATGCAGTTCTTCTTTTTAAATATTATATAGAAGCAATAATTTGTAATTCATATGCATTGTAGCATACAGAAAAAAAAGTAAGTATCAAACTTCCTTAGTTCTATAAGGGGAAAGTGGCTCAAGGTCGCCTGGAATTTACATATCCGTAAAATGTCTGAACATTAAATATGGAATATCTCAGGAGAGTTCAAGACAAGAGTTCCAGGAGTTGGGAATTACTTATACGGAGAAGAGCATGCTAGCTACAAAAATTAACTAGAATAGAAAGTGTATGGAGTGAAAAGAAGATAGAGATAAGATCAAATAATATGCAAATTAGTATAGGTGATTCATACTGGAAAGATCAGAGTTGGATAGTTTGCGGAAAGAGTAAAATATTCTTCCCTCTAAGTACTATGTGAACAATACATTTGTATATACCATGTAACAAACACAAAATGTCAAAAGCAAAAAATGATACTACTGAAAAGGAACAATTATAACTTTATAAAAATAATGATAAGTTAAAGCAGCTCATTGGTTCTGCTGCCTGCCTTGCAAGTGCAAAGCAAACCTGAGTTTGATCCCTAGTACCAATAAATACATAAATAAATAATCATTTAAAATATATGAGAATTAAAAAAACAATTAAAATATTAACCTAATATATACATATAAAAAGACATCACCTAAACATTGACAGAATTGTCCATCAAAAGAACTATGAACTCTTAAAATATCTCAATTTAGACTTACTCAAGGCATGTGTTTTGAATCACAGTATTAGAATGCCAAAGCAAAAAATTTCAATGAAAACATAAATTGTAAAATGTGTGTAAATGAAGCAATAGAGTTCTAAATAAGCCTTAAACTAGAGATGAAATGAAATAATATAACATTAAAATTATGATTATATGAACATTTTGAGATTATTATTTCTAAATGCATATGTTCAAGAATGACTAAAATTCAATTATTTATCTCAAAAAAATTAATGCTAAATTAAAAGTCATCATCATAACACAACTGGAATATCAATTAGTGCTTTCCTTTAAACAAAAATCAATAAAACCAAATTTAATTGTATAAAACCACCAATAAAACTGATAAGCAGTTAGTACATTTAAAAATAAAATGTGGTAAAGTACAAAATAAGAATAACAACACTAAAATATCATCACTATAGATTCCATTATACTAAAAACAACAGCATTTTTTTGTAATTATATTGAAAATTTTCATTCAATGGATGGATTCTCACAAAATAACATTTACTAAAATGTAAAAGGAGTAGAAAATATCTTAGTAATACTATATTTATTAAACTATTAATCTATAATTCAAGATTTTTTCTAGAAAGAAAACTCCACATTATGAAGAAAATTCCAAAACCACATGACATGCTGAACCATATGCCATGGTTTCATTTACACACATGTAAAGAAAAGCACACCTTTAACATAAGTTATTATAAGGCATGAAAAAATAGGACTTCTTCTAAAATAAGTATACTTATGGCCTGTGATAGTAACACTACGAAATGTATTGCAGATTAATCCTTATTTCCTATATGGAGGCAAAATACTGCAGAAAATATAGAAAAGCAAATGCACTAATATGTAAAGGATAAAAATAGGGGTTTTTGTTTTATTTTGCTTTTGTTTTTTTGTTGTTGTTGTTTGTTTGTTTTGTTTTGTTTTGTTGGTACTGTGGATTGAACTCTGGACCTTGCATTTGTAAGGCAGAAGGTGGAACTACTAAGCTAAATCCTCAGCCAAAAAAAAGGTTTCTTAAAAGCCAGATTTAAAAAAAAAAAATTTAAAGAATGTGATCTACCTCATTAATATAATTAAAGAGAACTATATCTCAACCGATGCAGGAAAAGCACCTGCTACAATTCAAAACCTATTTTTCATTAAAATACTTAACAAAAAAGTAGTGAATTTAAATTGAGCTCATAAAAAATTTTAATATCTAAAGAAAAGCAACAGCATCTCTGATATTTAATGGTGAAATATTGAATTATTTGCATGGAATTCAGGCTGTTGGCAAGAATATTTGCTATTTTATTTCATGTAATTCTAAAAGTCATAGGGAGTAGAGCTATAAGGAGAGACAGTTTTAAAAGGAAAGATGAGAAAAATGAAGCATTACAACTGTTACTAAGGGGAAATCAAGTAATTTTCAACACAATTTGGTATCCATCTATTATATTCAAAGAAATCTATGTAATATTAGATTCTATGAATAATACAAACAGAAATAGAATTTTATATAAGCAAAATGTCATTAGAAAACCAAATTTAATATAATAGTATAATAACAGCAATGAAAAATTCAGCATTTAAGAATGCCCATGTGTGTTCAATTTATTTCACTTAAGAGTATGTTCTAAAGGTGCATCCATTTACCTAGAAAAATGTCTCAAGTTTATCCTCTATGGCTGAATAGTACTGCATTATATAATTTTATTCCAATCATCTGGTCATGGGCATTTAGTTTGTTTCCAAGATTTAGCTATGCCATTACATACACTGTGGTATGACACTTTTAATTCTTTTAGAAGATGCTAAATCTGATGTGAAAAATTCAAAGTGACAATAAATATCAATAATAAATATTGTGAAATAGGAAGAACTTGTTCAAAATTATACATAATGTGAGACACTTTATGAATAACTAAAATGTCTTATGTAAAAATGTATAATTATTAGGAAATGAGCTGAGAGCAGAGCAAATGAAAATATATTCTTTTTGGATCATGATATATAATCTATTTACCACTTTTATTCTCTAATCATTTTTGTTATGAAAATTCTTTTCAAAAAACAGATTTTATATTTTCTTTAATAATACCTACATGCATTATATTAGAATAAAAATTTAAAAAGAAATCAAAGCTTAAAAAAAGAATGACCATGATGACAATATAAAATGTTATATCAAAATCTATAAATTTTATAGGGAAAATTGTTCAAAGCCTATCTAATTAAAAGGATATACCATATTCAGACCAGGGATTTAGCTCAGTGTTTCCACTGCCTGCCTCAAAAGTGCAAGTTTCTGAGTTCAATCTCCTCCGATACCAAAAACAAACAAACAAAAAAGGATATACCATATTCAACAATTCTGACTCTTTATTGTAAAAATATATAAAACTATGTCCTTCACTGATCTTTAGAATCATTATAAAACCTGCAAAATTCTGAAAAGCTTTCCTCACCAATATATAAATTAATTATAAATTTTATATGGAGGTAGGGTAGTGATGTAAAGTCAGTCTTAGAAAATGGATCAGAGAAAAGGAAAGAAGGGAGGAAGGAGACTGAAAATAAAAACCAATTTGCATTCTGCTGAAACTCTGTAAAATTTGCTGGTTTAATGTGATTCTTAAATTTGTATTGGCATGTGTATTGCTTAAAGTATTCAAAAGAATTATCATTTTTTATTTCCAATTGCCATTTATATATTTTAAAAGAAGTTAATTTAAGAATATTGAAAGTCCATGTAATAAAATTTTATTATACATGCCAATATACAGTATTTAATACGTTCATGTTGTTTTTATAAATATATACAAATGATGCATATTTTGTGCAGTGTAACAGTGAACAGACTATAAAAGCTAGAGTTCCATTCCTTCACCAAAATATCTGACAGTATTAATATAATAGTTCCAGTTTAGAAGTAAAGGAAGCGAATATACAACAGTTTACAATGGTATAGTATATTATTTTATATAAAATAGTTTATTCATTTTGAGTTTTTAAATAAATTGTTTAGATTCACTGATTTTTCAGTCCCCTTTTTAAAATTAGAAAAATAATGGTTTGAACATGGAGATGTCTACAGAATGTAAATTATTATATGCATTTATAGAAGACAGTATGCAAAAATTTAAAAATAGAACTACATATGATTCAACCATCCCTTTTCTGTGTATATATATTTAAATATAATGAAATTAGTACCTAGCAGGGCTTTGTGGAGTTATATGTTCCTTGAAGTACTATTTCCAATAGTGCAAAGAAGCAAATAACCTAAGTGACCTTGATGGGTATATTAATAATAAAATACTGGAACATGGATATGGATATCAATATCAATATTATTTACTTTCAAAAGAAGATCTTCCATTTAGAATGACATGGATGAAGCTCCAAGATACTAGGCTAAATGAACTAAGCAGAACACAGAAAAGAGAGCTACATGATCTCATGTATATGTGGAATTTTAAAAGGAGTCTATATAGACATAAAATAGAGAACAGTGGTTGTCAGTGGTAAGATGATGGGATCAGACACGAATGTAAAAAGTATACACAATTTCAGTTATGCAGAATGAGTAATTCCAAAAGTCTAACATACATCATGACAATTACAGTTCATATTGTGCAATATGCAGATAATTTGCTAAAAGAATAACTTTTGTGTGCACTTACCATTTACAGCGAAAGATAGCTATGTGAAAAGATAGATAAATATTTTAATTAATTTTATTGGTACACTTAAGGTATACAATATGATGACATTCATCATTGGAAATTTACTCCTTTACGTAATCCATCTTGGTTCTTATATTTTCCCCATTTCTCTTCCGTCCCTTCAACCCCTCCACCCCTGCGTATCTACAAAGACTTTGCTTCCATTTTTTGTTTTTCTCATATTAATTTGCTTTCCCTTACACCATCCAATTTGCCTTCCCTCTGCAACTTTTTTTCCTATTTCATGTTATCTATTATATCTTTTTAGTCCTTATTTACACTTTCAGTTTTTCACACTAGAGAAACTACTCTGTATTTACACATATGTGCCCTATTTATTTCAATTAGAAGTATGTCCTCAATGTGCATCCATTTAGCTATAAATGTCTGCAGTTTCTCATTCTTTATGGCTGAGTACTACCTCATTTTATTTCTTAAAAAACCACACATTTTCTTTATCTGGTCTCCTGTTGGTGGGCAATTGAGCTGCGTCCAAGTTTTAGCTGTCAGTCAGTGTTCACTAAAAAACAAATTTAATAAAAGACAAAAGTCAGCTGTAGAAGAATGTAAGTATGCTGTCTTTGCACTGGAGGGCTGAAATATTCATTCTAAGTTTGAAGGCCTAGAACTCACTGTATTGATCCATTCAAGACCATATCAGGAGGCTTATGGGTCTGCTTTGGAAGGCTGAAGAGTCTACTCTGGAAGCCAGGAATGGTGTCCAAGATGAAGGCAAAGACAGGAGCTCTTTCAAAGAAATAGAAGCAAGCCATCCTTCTTCATTTCCATTCTAATACATGCAAATTACTGGTTTATTGATTTGTACCATCAACGCCCATTGTGGGGTTGCCACTGTCTGCACCCAAAAGTATGCTAAACCAATTTAGTTATCACATACCCTTAATGCATATGCACACACTCTAAATGAAGCCACTTCCAAAGAACCCCTTCTAAGAGCACATGAGGCTTTCTGGGAACACCTAGATACAAGTTATAGCAAATAGAATAAGCATTTCACTCTGTGTATTTGTAGAAAGCATATTACATGTCTCAAAAATGTGCAACAAAAATAAAAGGAACAGTAAATAAGAACATAAATCAAGGATACCAAAAATATTTTTTTACTTATAGTTTTCAATGGATGTTAGATGCTATAATTGCTATTATACCAACAGTTAAGAGTGATTATAACAAAAAATGAGTGTTAGCTTGGTGGTCAACAGGTTTGTGGAAGCTTCTTCATTTAAAACTTACAGCAACATAGAATTAAATAAAAACAGGTATGACTATTGGTGGACAATGAAAGTTCTACCATGGTGACAAAAATCATTTGATCTCTTGTCTGTAAATATGTGTCTTTTAATGTTTAGATATCTTATATCTAGTTATCTAAATCAAATGAAAAAGATCTTCGGTTTCCTGATAATAGCCCCCTCAGGTTGGGGTGGCCATAAGGAGGTCATCTACATACTGCAGCAGGGTGCATTTGTCCCCTGGTGTGATGAAAGCTTTGAGGTCAGTGGCCAGTGCCTTTCTAAAAATTGTAGGAGAGTTTTGAACCCATGAGTGAACCTAATCCAGGATAGCTGTTGTTTCGTGCCCATGACAGGAATGTCCCATTGAAATGTAGAGTGACCTGGTTGACCAGTACACTGCACAAACAGAAAAAGCATATTTTAGGTCCAAGCAAGTAAACCAGGCAGCACTTGTTGGAATAAATCCCACAGGGGTGGGATTGTTGGCATTGTTGGATGAATTGTATCTATAGTGCATAGGTCTGCATTTTTTGTCCCTGACTTACCTACTGGCAGGAATAGGGTGTTCCAGGATGACTGGCATCTAACCAGAATTTAATGTTCTAAAAGTTGCTTTAAATGTCCTTGAATGATTTGTATGGCTTCCTAAGGGAGAGGGTATTAATGAATTGAGCTGAAGTTGCTTCTGGCTTTGGGTATGTTATTATCAGTGTTGGATGTACAGTTAGCCCTAGTGAGTTTTTTTAGCTTACACATTTGGAACCTCCTGTGTGAGTCCATGCAGCTTAACTATTCCTGCTTTTGTGACTTATAAGTTATTTTTTTCCTTTAAATTCTGCTTCACTAGGACTGAAGAAATTGAGGTTGTGATTTCAATCTTGGCCAGTGAAGTGGTTTGTTTTCCATCTCCTTGAATTCAGACTGATCATCTGGCTGTTCACTAACATAATACATTAGAAGCAACTCTATGTAAGTTGCATAAACACCTTATAAAAGGAGCTGACAATTTTATTTTTTTTCTTCTTGCAACATTCAGCCTTAGTGGTTTCTTTACTGGAACAGCAGTCACATTTTGTGGTAGCACAAGCAAAACTGTGATGAAATTGAGTAGAGAAGAATCCAAACCATCAGATGACAGACTTCAGCTTACCTTCTGTATCATAGCCTGTACCAATTTGTTAGATATGTGTAAGCTATCTTGAAAATTAAAGCTTAAATTGAATTGAATTGACTATGCGAAGAACAGAAGCAGGTTGTCCCCACAAAAACTTGTTTCAATTGCAAAACCACAAATGAAGAAATAATTTTCTTCTTTTCTTTCTTTTGTTTTTTTTTCACTCTGAGTTTTGATTGTTTCCTAAATACAATAATAGATAAGTGAAACAGTAGCAAGGACGGCCAAATAGTGAATTTAGATATATTCCTAGACACTAAAATACAACAACAAAGAAACTGACAAGAATTGTAGTCTGTGATTCATCATTTAAATACCACATGTAATAAATTAACTATGTGAAAGGGGAAATATTCAAGATTGAAGAGTTCAATAAAAATTGAAATAAGATTCTGAGAAGATAGCAAATTTAAAGAAAAATAGCTAACTTTCACAAATCGGTTTGTTTACCTACACCTTCTGTTCACACATAAGGAATACAATTATAATTTATGAGAGACAGAAGGTTGCTTTGCATTTTGCAGAAGGCATCCCCAAAGTCAATCTGGGTTCATAGTAAAATGATGTGGCAAATACCCTGAAACATGATTGTGCCAGCATAGGACAGATCTGTACTATAATGTACACTTACAGTCCTCTTAAAAAATACAATGCTGAGAGAGAACATCATTCTTACTCACTTACTCAGGGGGTTTTATTGTAATAGGTTTATATTATCCTCATTAGGAGCATTTCGTTAAGTGAATTTTGAAATAATTCACAGAAGCATTGCTATATTTGGAGTCATAACCCTAAAAGTAAGAAAAATAACTCCTTTAAATTTTAAATTCCTTATCAAATTAAATATTAGATTGATCTGTATATTACCACATATATAACCATTTAAAATCATATTATTTATCATTCACATAATCATAGGAACAATATTATGCAAACATATAAGAAATAATAAATTCTATATGACTTTTACAGATCAAGACATTTTAATGAATGTTTATGACATTTGATACTTGATATTTAAAAGGGTATCATGATATTCAAAGAATGTCCCCATTAAGTATTATCAAAAGTCAGATTTTAATCATCCAATCATTTAAAAGCAAATTGAACACTATTTTAAAGTATAAATAAATCCTGCATAATAATTACAACTTTTTCCAATAAAATTTTTTTGTATGTATCAGTATATATTTTTTACCTAGAGCTTTTCTACCATTTTCTTTCGGATATAGGATTGCTTTAGAAGATTGAGCTGAGTATCCAGAAAAAAAAACTGTGCAAACATCTGAGTTAGGGTGTCTGGACATATGTCTGAATGTTTTTATAAACTTCTGTTACTTTTGAGAGCTCCTACTCTGTGTACTTGTCTATCTCAAAATCATTTGCTCTTTCTTCTCTCACATATTTATGTGTCCTTATAATGAGTTTCTGTCCAAACTGTTCCTTGTAATGATCAAAGATTTCTGATACTTTAACATGTAAATTACACAGGTGCTTCATTTATGAATGAAAAAAATGATAATTTCTTTAGGGAATTTTACTTTGAAACTTTTTGTTTTCCTTTTTTGGCACACTAAGTGATTTGATTCATTCCTGTTTGTCACTTCAAGCTAAGAAAAGGAATACATTTTTCAACTAGTAATGTCACAAACTTCCATATTTAGACAGTTTAACAATTCTTTATTCATGAACACATTGAATATCTAATATATGCCATCTACTGAACAGATACTCGAAATTAAGAGTAAGATAGATTTTCAACTTCAAGGAATGTGCACCCCAGCATTAGAGAATAACAGATGTAAAGATTTTTAAAAATCACTGTTTTACATGTTATCTTATATTGACACACTAAAAGATCAATTGGAAAAGAGGCAGATTAATTTTGAGGTTAGGAAAGATATCATTAAAAGTCATTTAAATAATTGTAAAATAACTCAATCCAGTCATTAGGGCTACATTCTCTAAAAGACCCTCAACTCCAGGAGGCAACATTTTGGAGGTTTGGATTTAAACACATAAGCTTGGTAGAGGGCAAGTTGAGAGGCAGGTGGTAAAAGCATTAGATTCATAGCATTATATAAAGATGTGAATTATGTTGTTCAAACTTCATGGAGCACTCCAGACAATGAGAATGGATGGAATCAAGGCTTTCATACAAAACAGTGTTTGATTTGTCTTATATGAAAAAATTATCTAAGTTGAGAAAGATGAAGTCATGATTGTTTGCTGCACTTTGCTAATGCACATCATCAGTGTACTATGATATAACTGACTGAAATATTTAAAATATTAGAATAAGTCTCTCTGTTTTTGTCCCTCTTTCTCTCATCATATGCAGCTTTGCCTAAAACAACTAATGAAAAAAGGAAAAAAAAACTGTACTTTCTTCCTGAAGTCATTTCCTCTTCACCGCACTACCATGCCTGACCATCTTTACCTGAAGCATCTTATTTATTATGTTTAAACTCAAGTTTAAAAGCTTTTGCAACAAACAGAGGCAGAGGCTCATCCCTCAACATCTGTGAGGGTACACAAATCGGGGGAGCAGTGGTGCGGTCCACACCAGCAAGGTTGCAGGCAGATACCAGCCAGTAATCTGTTGCAATCCCAAAGGGTTTGGCCAACCTGTCCAGCCAATGTCCATCCAAGAAAGAGCTGCATCCAAGAAAGAGCTTTCAGTGAGAGGATGCTCCATAGCATTAGTGGGTGTGTGCAGATCCCGGGAATCAGCAATGTGATCCAGACTGGCCCAGCTCCAGGCAGATCCAAGAGAGGGACCAACCCCGACCCAGGAGGCTTGGGCACACCTGCCCAGCCAAAAGTCAGCTAGAAGAGAGCTTCAATCAGAGGTTTGCCCCTACACTCTCTCTGGTGGAGACCCAATCAGAAGCCTGCTCAGATGACTGGAACTGGGGAGAACTGTCTCAAGCCAACAACCCTCTCAGACAACAGGTACATAGAGGCTCCAGCAAGAAGCACACCTAAATACCATCCCAAGTGTGCTCAAGCCCAAGCCAGAAGCCTGCCTAGACAACAGGTGAGTTCAGGGATCCAGAAGGCCACCACTGCAAAAATCCTTAATAAGTCACTGGTAAATAGAATGCAGAAGATCATCTAGAAGATCATACACCCTAACCAAGTGGGGTTCATTCCAGGGATGCAGGTATGGTTCAACATATACAAATAAATAAATGTAATGCACTATATTAACAAAGCTGAAAATAAAAACCATATGATCATCTCAATAGATGCAGAAAAATCATCTAAATCCAACACTCATTCATGATAACAACCCTACAGAAAATTGGAATAGATGGTCTTTAACTCAATCTCATAAAAGCCATTTATGAGAACCAACAACCAATGTAATACCAAATGGTTAAAAACTGAAATCCTTCACTCTAAAATCAGGAAAAGGACAAGAATGTCCATTAACACCACTCCTGTTCAACATGGTTTTGGAAACATTAGCCACAGCAATTGCACAAGAGAAAGAAATAAAAGGAATTAAGATAGGAAATGAAGGAGTCAATTTGTCATTATTTGTAGATGACCTGACTCTGTATATAGAAGACACCAAGAACTCCACCAAAGTCTTCTAGGCTTAGTAACCAAATTCAGTAAAGTAACTGAATACAAGGCCAATACAAAAAAATCGATAGCTTTTCTGTACACAAACAACAGCCTCACTGAGAGAGAAATGGGGCAATTGATTCCTTTCACAATAGCATAAAAAATTAAAATACCTTGGAATCCACCTAATGAAAGAAATTAAAATCTGTACTCTGAAAACTACAGTGCTCTGGAAAAAGAGGTCAAAGAAGATATCAGAAAATGGGCAGCCATCCCTTGCTCCAGGGAAGAAAGAATCAACATAGTGAAAATGGCCATACTTCCAAAACTGCTATATAGATTCAGTGCAGTGCCAATACACATCGCAGCAGCATACTTCATAAACCATGACAAAACATTCTAAAAATTCACTTGGAATAAGAAGAGACCTAGAATACCAAAAGCAAATTTATGCAGTAAAGACAAGACAGGGGTTACCACAATCCTCAACTTGAAAGCATACTACACAACTACTGTGATTAAAACAGCATAGTACTGGCAAAGAAACAGACCTGAGGATCAGCTAAATAGATTAGAAGATGGAGAAACAACCCCAGACACACTCAGCCACTTCATATTCCACAAAGGATCCAAATACCCTCACTGGAGGAAAGATAGCCTCTTTAATAAATGGTGCTGGATAAAGTGGGCTTCAACTTGCCAAAGATGAAAACTAGACCTTTATCTCTCACTGTGCACTAAGTTAAAATTGAAATGGATTAAAGCTCTAAATATTAAAGAAGAAACATTAAACCAGCTGGAAGAGAGTTTAGGTAGAACTCTAAAAGACATTGATGTAAAAAAAGATTTTACGAATAAAACCTCATTTGCCCCTGAACTACACAATAAATCTTCATATTAGAAAGCTTCTGCACAACAAGGGAAATTACCAACAGTATGAAGAGACAACACACAATGTAGGAAAAAAATTCCACCACCTGTTCATCAGACAAAGGTCTACTATCTAGAACATATAAAGAACATAAAAAATCAGACCTCCAAAATTTTAAGACCTAATTCAAAAAATGGGCATTAGAAATGAACACATATTTCTTAGACAAAGAAGTAAAAGTAGCAAAGAAACATGAAAAAATGTTCAACGTCACTGGTCATCGAGAAGTGCCAATGAAAGCAGTGCTGAGATTCCACCTCACCCCAGAAAGATTGGCTGCTCTCATGAAATCAACCAATAACAAATGCTGTAGGGGCTGTGAACAAGGAGGACCCTGCTCCACTGCTGGTGGGAGTGCAGACTGGTGCAGCCACTGCGGAAATCAAAGTGGAGATAAGTCCAAAAACTAGGATTGGAAGTCTCACTTGACCCAGCTATTAAAAGAATTATAGCATAGTGATATATACGTGCCTGTGTTCATAGCAGCACAATTTGTAATAGCTAAAACTTGGAAGCAGCCCAATTGCCCATCAACAGGAGACTGGATAAAAAAAAAAATTAAATAAATGTGTGTGTTTTTTTAATAAAATCAAATATTACTCAGCCATAAGAATGAGAAACCAGAGACACTTATAGATAAATGTATGTACATTGAGGCGATACTTTTAAGTGAGATAAATAGGACACACGTGTAAATACCAAATAGTTTCCCTGGTGTGAGAAAGTGAAAGTGTAAATAAGGATCAAAGTGTATAATAGATAATTTGAAATAGGAAGAAAGGGGACAAAAGGGAAGGGGTAGAGAAAGTGAAAGAAGGGAATGGAATTAATATGAGAAAATGAAAAATAGCAGAAACAAAATCTGTAGATTCGGAGGAAGAGAGGGCAGGGCGATTAGGAAAAACATAAGAGCCAAACTGATTATGTATAGGTACAAATTTCCAACAATGAATGTCATTATATTGTATACCTTAAATGTTCCAATGAAATTAATTTAAAAATGTTTTGCAATAAATAAGTAAATACAGTTTTGCAATGATGAATGCACTTTTTATAACAGAATGAGCCTCTGTTCAGTTGTTGGGTCCTTGGAATGTTCCAACGTTCAGTATATTCACCACAGAGTGAATATGTAACAGAGGTATATGAGGATTACAGAAAAAAATTCAAACATCAGTTATGATGGGCCTAGGAAATATTGCAGATGTACAGCAATGAATAATTACTACAGTGTTATGTTTTTCGTATTTGACTTCTTTGTGTAATTTATCTTGGGGAGTGGGGGCTTAAATTATCTCCTTGGCTCTTTGACATTCCTTTTTAGAAGTTCATACATGATTGTTTTGTCTCTGACGACCACTCATTCTATCCTTTACGAGTAACCTTGGATCTTTTTCATTCCTAATTTTCAATTTCATTTAGATCTCTCTCTATTCCCCCTCTATTCCCCTTTCTATCTCTTATGGTTAGACACACTGGATCATCTCATAACATCTAGTATTGTGTAAAATATACATTTGTTGTGCTTTATATACCATTTTGTAGAGCTATAAGGATTTAATTTGTTTGTATTTGACAAGTATTTTCTTTATACAAACAATATTCAAACAAATTTACAAGGAGAATTTGTAACTCCTTAAGACAATTAACTTCCCCTCCTGACTCCCTTTTCTTGTTTTTCTTTTAAGCTTGTTGATTGAAGTGATTGGTATTTTCCCATTCCTGGGAAACCAATACTCCATAATCCTATTTGCCAATGAAATATTAAAGGAAGGCCTTTTGTTCTTCTTCTTGGGGTATTAAAATCATTTTGATTTCTTTTTATAAATTTCTTTAAAATGAATGCTCTCTTAGCTAATTTTTACCGTAATTTTCTACAACCTGGGGTGTTTACCTGAAAGACAGTTAGATAATTAATAGTCTTATAATCCATATGTGAATTTATTTTCTTACTGTTTTCCTCTAAATAGGTTTAAGGGCTAACCACTATATTATGAAAACAAAGAATGTGTACTGTGACTCAATGCTTCACACTTTATTTTGCTCATGTATGATATAAAATTAAACATACTATTTACCATACATATTAATATATATTCAGAATCTATTTTTAAAATGCATTAAATTTATATTATCAGTGTTCTTTGGTAGAAGTCCATAATCTTCCACTGGTTCACATCTCTTTTTCTGTTCTTATTTTTTCCTTATGTTTTCATTTGTCCTAAGCTACAAATGTACAAAAGACCTTGCATATTTCATGGGCATATCTCGCTATTCTTGTTCAAATCTTAGCCAGCAACTTGGGAGGACTCTTTTACTCTGATAATGATTAAGGTATACAGAAAAAAGTTTAATTTTAAGTAGGTCTTTTTAATGAACAGAAATAAGACAGAAAAAAATAGAGGAAGAGAGATGCCATGTTCTGTAGAAGAAAGTATGAGCAATGGTATGGAAATGAACATGCCTGCTAATGTGAAGAAAACTAAGGATTAGAAAAGCAAGTCAATGTATGTAAAGCTGCTCAGATATGACGGGAACGAGACGGAGAGGCACATTTTATATTGTTGGATACACTCCTGAATAAATAGTACTGAAAAGTGGAGTGGGTTTTTAAAGTAGTGGCACCTCACTTCACCAATTTAATTTGTTTTGAGATTTGGGGGAAGATGGCGGCTTTATGTTTCTGTGAAGATGACCATGGTTGTGTTTGTTACCTGATATGGAGTTTGGGAACAGAACCAAAATTTTGTGAAGTGATGTTGTTTGAGCACTGGATTGTTTGTGCACAGAAGCTGTTGTGAACTGAGGTATCACCATCCACATTATTCCCTTCTCTGTTGCATAGCCGTCCTCACTCAGACAGGTACACACCATCTTGTCCCATTGAGAAGTCTTGTCTATCATGTGCTTTATCTCCTTGACTCTTCAGTTCTCTGGCTTATCTTTTTTTTTAAAATAGTGCCTTTTATTTTATTATTTTTTTTTTAAATTTTCTAACTAGCCAGAATCTTTATCACTTTTGAGCCTCTCTTCTCAATCAGTTCTTAAATACTCCATCCTAACCTTTAATTCTGTACTAATTTCAGGCATGTCACCTTGCTTTGGGGACAGTCAAAACAACCAAGCCATTTCATCAGATATTCCATCAGAATATAGTGAATTATCCTTTGGCTCAGAGGCACTTAACTTAGATGAAATAGACTAGAATGGGTAGAGTGGTTATACTCCATATGATTTAGGGAAATCCTACATTTAATGTTTCAAGAGCTCAGCTGATACTGGCAAGAAAAGAGATGCTTAAAATATTAATAGCACGCTAACCCAATGTCCTAGTTACACGGCTAATATCCCAGATATTTCTGAGGCAAACTCATTGCAAAACTCTTTTTCCTGATAAACAATTGCTCTTAACAAAGCTTAGGACTCTCTGTCCATACAGGTTCATTATCTGGTTACATACTTTCTCTTATGCGCTAACTATGCAGCCAGGAAATGCTAAGCAGTGATGAGGCCACCTTTAATTCTCCTTAGCAAGCACGTTTGGCAACTGCATTTGGGAGAGACAATTGCTAATGCTACCATTTGTAGGTTTCTTCAGTTCGCGGAGTCGGTGACCTGACCTTCCTCAGCCTGCCTCTTCCTTATGCATCTGTCTCAATGAATGCAGCTACAAAAGATTGCTTCATATCCCCAGACCTTCCAAATACTCTAAAGTCATAATCTAGGCTTTAATGTTAGAAAATGGCTGTGAACCTTTCCGGCCACCTCAGCTCTGTCCTTCGTAGTTTTAGTGAGCGAGAAAATCAAGCAACTGGCAGCCAGCGCATGCTTCCCATTGCTCGCTACCAGGTCTCTTACAGGACAGTCGACACTGAAGTAGTGCTATCTAGTTTATATAGCACAGACCTTGCTGTCCCAAAGTGATCTGAATGGCCTACTGGGGAGACTGATTAGCTTAATATAGCACATAAAATCCTCTGTATCACACATAATGGGAGTAAGTTTGATGGTGTTCAATTTTCCCACCAAATTTAAAGCAGTGATTCTATCCTCTTAGTATGGGCCATGATACAGTTCGGAAGATTATACTGCAATGGAAAGAAGTCTGGTCAGAGAATTTATTTCTGTGTACAAGCCAGACCTGAATATATCACCATAATAAACACTTGTATCATTAATATTAGTAATGAAGCACTGCATTTTTCAAAATACAAAACATCTTCTAAGTTAAACAAGTTTTTCTACAGGTCTCCCTGATTGTGAGAGAAACATTTTACAGGGCAGCCAGCCATATGTCATTTTGATGTCTGAAAGAAAACATTGTCTGATTCAGTTTTTCAGCAAATGACAACCTTCTCGTGGTCCTTGTGGTAGTACAAATGTGAAATCCTTATTGGCTAAGTTATCACACTACAATTCGTCTTAAATATTACAAAATATATTCTTACTGTCTCTACATTCACATAAATGCTTCATGTATCAACACACACAACAGCTATTTCCTATTAATTATTTGGTAGGTATTAATCATTATCAATATATTAGTTAAACGAGTGAAATGAGCTCATATTTCCTCATTGTCTAGGACCAAAGTTCTTTTTATCTTTTCTAAAACCAAAGTACAGAACTGAGACTTTTGCAATTATATCAGTATTGACTTTTAAATGGTAAATACAGTTCCATTTGAGCAGAGATTTTCCTTTAGTATTCTTAGAGGAAAAAACAAAACTGATTTCAAGAAGGTCCAGACTATAATGATGAAATTAATCTCAGGAATTGTAAACTGCTAATATTGTCTTGTTTCACCAAATTTTTCGAGTCTGTGTATTTATAATGTTGTTTCTTGGAATGGATATTCATTATATTATGGAACTCAAGGCAGTAAAATATAACTTTTCCACTCAAGAATACTACCTGTACGTATAAGTTGATTTTTCTACATAACTTTAACCTAGCACTATTTTTTAAGAAAATTTACTTCAAGTATCATGGGAGCTATGGATATTATTTTCTGAAATATGCTGACATGCAAAGAATATTTGTTAAATATTTCATAAGATCACACAATTTCTATAACCCATTTTTACATTTTCTATCACTAAACATTAAAAATAGGAAGTTAAAGATCAGAACTTACTCCTAATATGATTTCTTCAGTAAATTATAACAATATGTTTGAGCCAGGGTGGTGGAACACATCTGTAACCACAGAACTGAGGTGGCTGAGGCTGGAGAATTGTTTCAAGTTCAAGGTCAGCCAGGGCTAGATAGTGAGTTCCAGGCCAACCTGCAATGCAAAGTAGGCTCCTGTCTCAAAAACACAAATAAAGTAAAAAAATACATTTGATAAAGTGAATATTAATTATTACATGAATGAATATGCAAAACTACAGCAAAAGTTTTTAAACATAAACTTATGTTTAAAATCATCCATTGTGGTTATAAAATTTTAGCTATTTCATTTTCGTGTGTGTGTGTGTGTGCGTGCAGATTGAACCCAGGTATTTTCCACTGAGATATAACTCCTATTCTTTTTTATTTGTTTAATTCTGTGACAGGGTCTTACCTATCTGCTAGTCTTTCCAGGCTGGGTTCACACTTGGAATCCTCCTGTCTCAGCCTCTTGGAGTATTGGAATTACAGATCTATCTACACATCAAGTTCAGACAATGTTAGCCATTTCTGTCTCATAAATGAAATGATATTATAGTTATGTGTGTGATCTGTTTTATATTGACCCTTGAAAAACAACTGATATTCAGATAATTGTGCAGGATAGTCTTTTTGTTTCTCTTATTGAGATATTGGTACATTTTAGGTATACAGTACAGTTACATTCATTTTTGGGATTTTGTACCTTTACATGACAGGCCATGGTTCTCATTTTTTCCCATTGTCCCTACTCTCCCTTCACCCCTCCACCCTGATGAATTTACAAACACTTAATTTCCATTTTTTTCATTTTCTCATATTTTTTCTTTTTCCTTATTTCCTTTCCCCTACCCTTCCCACTTCCCCTACACCTTTAGACCTTTTTTCCTATTTCACATTGTCAATTATCTCATTAGCATCTTATGTACTATTATAGTTTTTCACAGGACTGCATTAAACCAAATAAACCAAATGAACACGATTTTACATTTATGAAAAGATATTTAGAATAATTTTTAGAAAGATAGGAGAAACCATGTTGAATGTTAAAGACTGCAAAGAAACACAACTTTTTAAAATAAAATTTTTTAGGCTTAGTTGACTCAGTAATTGTGCAGATTTTCGGTATACAAAATCTTTCAAAACATGAATACAATGCGTAATTGTAAGATCAGAATAACTGAGATAGCTAAGATGCTTCTTTATTTTTGAACTTTCAAAATCCTCTTGGCTAGCTATTTGGGAATACTCAATTAATTATTGTCAACCATAGGTGTTTTACTTTGGTATAGAATGTTAAAAGTTATTTCATTTTTACATTTTATAATAAGAAAAATAGTAGTGATCTATGAGCAAATTTTGAAGTCAGATAATTACATGTTCATTCAGAATTTTGATAGAGTTGTTCAAGGAAAAGAAAAGAGAAACCTTAACATAGAATTTCTTTAAAATTTTTTGTCATTGTATTCTTTCTTTTTCTACTACTTCTCTATAGCTTAGGCATTGAAGAGCCTTTTTAATGTAGATTTTTAAAATAAATTACAGCTATGCTAACATTTAGTTATTAAGGTAATTATCCATTGTTTATGTACATTTTTGCACAGCTATTCTTAGAGATGTGGCCATTTCCCATGGAAATAACATTTTATTCATTTTAATAATTCAAGGAAAATGATCAGTCTCCTGGGACTTTGCTTTTAAATTTTTTGCAACAGATTCTACTTCACTCTTTCTGTTATCTTGGAGCCTTGAACAAAATATACATCATAGTCATATGTTTTGACTATCAGTTTCACTGAGATTTAATTTGATGTTTTTATTATTCAAATTATTCTCATGATTTTTTTTCCTTCAGTTTTATGTAATTTTGGCATTGATTCAAAATAATTTATACCGAAGTAAGATATACATGCAAATACAATACTTATTCTTCAATTTTTTCTGTCTTGGTTACTTTTCTCTCATTGCTGACACAAAATACCCGCCACTCAAAAGGGGAAGAGGTTTATTTAGCTCACAATCTACAGAGGTTTCAGTCCACTATCAGCTGACTCCAAGGCAAGGTGGCTTGGCAGAGGGGAGCCACTTCATGCCAAACAAAAGACAGCAAAATCAAGTGAGCCAGGGATGACCACAGCTCTTGTTTTCTTAAATTTTATCCAGACTACTTAGGGCAGGTAGCTCTCACAATCCTAGTGCCTTTGAGCCTAGCACTGTGCTATGAATCAGTTCCAGCATCACACACTCTATATCCAGCCATTTTTGAAAAAATCCCACCTACAACCACATGAGACTTCTGAGGGACATCCAGACACAAGCTATAACAGTGTCAATATGCACATTGTTGTAACTTACTCATTTCTAAACTCAAAAAAAAAATATATGATGTATTTGCTACAAGAGTCTGTAAATTCCTACAGATCAAGTCCAATAGGTATTTTATCCATGTAATTATCACCACAAGGTAGATTATTTTATTAATTGTATAATTATTGTTTTGGTATTCATATTACATTTTAAAAAGAAATATATCATAAAAAATTGGTCCTTTTAAAAATGTGCAATACAGACCTCTAGTCTCTTTTAAGTAAAATTGGTCGACTTTTTAGGACTTATAGATTAATGTGGTGGGCCGGAATGTGGGAGGAGCAATTAACTGAATTATCGAAAAAGGATTAATGAGGAGAGGGAGCATATCTGAAATTAGAACACAAGAGCAGACTAATAGAAAGGGGCTCATGTTTGATACAGCTTTCATAAGAAGTCATTTTATCCTCACAACTCCACCAACATTTGTTATTGTTTGATTTCTTGATAGCAGCCATTCTTTGTAGGTTGAGGTGGAATCTGTGTTGTTTTCACATGCATCTCTCGAATGACCAGTGATATTGGACATTTTTTCATATATTTACTTGCTGTTTTTACTTCTTTGTCTGAGAAATGTCTGTTCACTTCGGATGCCCATTTTTGAATCGGGTCTTTATATTTGGGCCGGGGGAGGCTGGTTGTTTTGAATTCTTTATATATTCTATATAATAGACCTTTGTCTGAGGAGCAGCTTGTAAAATTTTTTCCCACATTGTAGGTTGTCTCTTAGTTCTGTTAATGATTTCTTTTGCAGTGCAGAAGCTTTTAAAAGAATATGTGCTTTTTCTAGAAAATGGAATATTACGCAGCCATACAGAATGAGAAATTTGATTCATTCATAGGAAAATGGGTACATATTGAGGATATACTCCTAAACGAAATAAATAAGTCGCACGTGTAAATACCAAATAGTTTCTCTGGTGTGGATAAACTATAATAGTACATAAGATCCTAATGATATAATCCACAATGTGAAATAGGAAGAAAGGGGATAAAGGTGTAGGGAAAGTGAAAATGGCAGGAGAAAGTGAATAAGGGAAAAGAACAAAAATATGAGAACATTAAAAAAAAAAGGAAATGAAGTGTTTGTGAAGGGGAAGGGGAGGAGGGGTGAAGCGAGGGCAGGGACAGGGGGAAAGAATGAGAGCCAAGGCCTGTCATGTAAAGGTACAAGATCCCCATAATGGATGTAACTGCACTGTCTACTTAAAATGTCCCCAAAAACTCAATGAGAATAAAAAGAAATCATTTTAAACATCATTTTCAAATTATATTATCTTTATTTGATTCATCCACTGAATGATGGAGAGCTTTTAGTAAATATATTTTGAGATGAATTAAATATATTAGCATAGAAAGCAGAAATAATTGGTTTATGATCTAATTCTGTCAAATAATAGAAGAATGAATCTCATTCAAATAATGTTAATGCCAGGAAAAAGACGATATTTGGAAGTGAAGTCCAAGGCACTTGGCTAAGTACTTTACATTGAATAACTTAATTCTGGTAGTAACCTAATGAGGTATAGGTGCTATAATCATCTGTCTACTGAAAGAAAGTCTGTAAATTTTATAAAACACATTGTTAAATGTCAGAGGAGTCTAAATGCAAGTATGCAGACACTGGAGTCTAAATTAAGGAGCATATTTAAAGGTGTGTTTACTGACTCTGGAATTAAAATCAATATAAAACCTATTATTATTACTAGAAGTAAAACTCACATAGCATATAGAACTTATAAGCAAGTATAGCTACATTGCTAATGGTTGAAAGTATTTCACATGCACATGTAGTTATTTCCAATTTAAATATCCTTAATTATGTGGCATTATCAAATATTGAATAACGCAATATAATATTTGGTCCTTTGGAAGTCAGATTAAACCTAGGGTTTTTAGCTACTAACAAAAGCCCACTTCCCAAACTTCCCAGATGAACGTATCTCTTTTCGTTCTTGTTGTTTTTGTTTTATTTGCTTTGGTACCAGGACTGAACTCAGGTCCTTGCACTTGCGAGGCAGGTGGTGGAACCACTGAGCTAAATCCCTGGCCCTGAACTTACCTCTTTAAAAACCAAAGTTAACCCACAGAAATAGAGGGCATATGATGAGCTAAATCTGGCCCTGAACTTACCTCTTTAAAAACCAAAGTTAACCCACAGAAATAGAGGGCATATGTAGGCGTACATAGTTGGCAGAGATGAGATATGCACAACAATTTTTCCATCACTTGTATGTCTGGTCATTCAAAGACAAAAAAATGGCCCTTTCGACTTTGGGAAAAGAACTGTCTGACTTCTGTGAGTCTCAACCAGTGACGACATTAACAAAATATAAGGGTTTTTGAGATAGTAACTAATTTTAAGAACAGATAACATGCAAAATAATGGCTTTTTTCAGTCTCATGTATTTGCTCTAGCTTTTTCCTTTGCTTGTTATATCCTTCCATTGAGAAGACAAAATTGCAAAAGTTACTACTTCAGAAAGTAATTCATTCTCCAGAAATTACTGATGACACTTATAAGTTATCAGGAGAGAAGGAGAAACCTTGCTCTCAGTTATGAGTTCCTTAAATATGTTTTTCAGTGATTTCTTCAAGAAGTTTTAATCACCTCATCTTCTGATAGTGTATCAAAGTGGCCTAATCATAATGGTCCCTTGGTAAGTATAACTGAAGGAATAAAATACACACAAAGAGAAATATGATTCTTGTAACCTGATTTAGGCATTTACATAATCAAGTATTCTTTCATACATTCATGGTAATAGTCAAATCTCTCTTTGATTTTCTAGAAGGGAGACTAATCATTAAACCCGCAAGTGCTTACTAAGCACTTGCATACTCTATTGATTTAAACAGAAAAAAGAACCTGTGAGACAGATCTCTTGCCTCACCAAACTCAAGACTAATTTACTTGGAAGTGAAAAATAAGGACATACAAAACAATATACTGTACAATGAGATGCTGATGTTTTGGTGAGGAAAAAACACAATGAAACTTCAGAAAATAGATGAGGAATAATTACTTATTACTGTAATTTAACTATGTAATGTGAACATTTTATCATAAGTATTTGCAAATTCAAATGTGTTAACTCTCAGATATATATGAATAAAATTTTAGATTTTATGGGCAATGTTACATATTTTACACATCACAAGTTGGACTTTAAAGACCGATTTGTGATTAGAAAACTTTTCTGTCCCTATTTTAGATTTCTAACTTTCTGTAAGAAATGTTTTCTTATCTACACTAAATGTAGTGACT
This sequence comes from Fukomys damarensis, assembly GCF_012274545.1. Lineage (NCBI taxonomy): Eukaryota > Metazoa > Chordata > Mammalia > Rodentia > Bathyergidae > Fukomys > Fukomys damarensis. The sequence continues at coordinate 22,244,472 of NW_022900947.1, read as the reverse complement.
CAGGAAAGCTGATATATCTAACATTAATATCATATACAATGGTTGATTAAGTCAAACTGTGTATGGGTATGGTTAATACAGAAACCTTTAAGTAATGAGCAACAGGGCTCTTTAGTCTATGTCAAATACTTGAAATGATTACAGAGCATCTCATTTTTTTCCTTAATTCTCCAAATAACTACTTATATAACCATGATTGAAATTATTTAACTTTGATATCTTTTTCATAATTTTGTCTTATTTTTCTCATTGCTGATACAAAATACCAGGCATCTAAAGTTAAAGAAGGAAATATTTATTTAACTCACTGTTTGTAGAGGTTCCAGGACTTATTCAGCTGGCTCTAAGGTGGGTCACAGAGGAGAAACAGTTCATGGTTGACCCAAGGTAGCAAAGCAATAAGAGACCTTAACAGTGTCTTTTTGCCCTTTTCATCTTATCCAGACTATTTAGGGAGGGCATCCATCATACACTTAATCCTAGGGCCCTAGGTCCTAGCATTGCACTATGAATCAATTTCAGTGCCATATACTCTAGATCCAGCCACCCCCCAAAAAGCCCCACCCATGACCACATGAGCCTTTGGGGCGACATCTATACATAAACCATAATGCTTTAAAAAGATGGGCAAGGAACATTCAGCAGATATTTTAAAAATGTTTTTAGAATGTAGGAAACTAAGTACACCATTGTTTGGGATATTTAAATTTTAAGCACATAGGAACAGAATTATGTTCACTCGAAAAAATTTTGTGCTGCAGGTGACAGGAACTGTCCTGTGTAATGTCAACAGAAAAGATAATAATTGAAATCATATCAGTAGCTACTAAAAATAAAATAGGAAGACAGGAGAATCAGGCTTAAAATAAGAAGGCAGAATTTAAGTAATGTTAGACAGACGGAAATACAACCAACGTTAAGATAAGAAATGAATTGGTGGACATAGCACCCCTAGCATGACTGCTTTACCCTCTCAGCTGGCACCACTGAGCTGTTCATGCTTCCAAAGCTGTGAATACTTTTTCGGCTCTGGCTTTGCCTTTCCCCCACTTCTATTAGTCTCAAGTATTTTATATGCACACCTGCTGCAGATTTTACCTGTGCATAAAGTCACTGCCTACTATTGGTGGTGGGCACATACAGAGAGGGAGAAACAGTCTCTTTCAACACAGGGAGCTGTGACTCTTTACCTCACCCAACAGGTCCCATCCAATAAGGCCTTTATTCCAAAGTGGAATGATGGCGAGATAATGCATAGCAAATACAAAGTTTTCCACTGTATGTAAGAGGGGTACAGCATTTCACATTATATTTCTCTATTTTTATACTTCTCTTTTTTATTATCTGTTATATTATGAAACTATTTGGTATGACTTAATAGGCTGATTTTGTAAATCACACATTTATAACAAACTAGATTTTGGAAAAAAATACTTTCTACAATATTCTCTTGCTTCTGGGATAGTGAGCCTTACTACTGCTTATTAATTTGTTTTCTTGCAAGTGATTTTGAAACTATAAGGGGTCATTTAGATTTTAAATGAGCCTTATGTGTTTCTATAGACACATTCTGAAAAATTATAAATAAATTTAAAAAGAATTAGAAACTCATTATTTGTAAAAGTACAGATTTATAATACACACAATGAATACTTTTTATATAATGAGCAGTAACCATTGTCCTCTTACATATAATGTTTTGTAAGCTCTAATCATCCTGTATGTACTCTGCAGATTTCTCATTATATTAAGGTAATATAAGATGCTGAGGGAGTTTAAATAATTATAATTTTAGAATATTTATCAAGAAATACGTCTGTATGTAAAGTGTAATATGCTTCAATCAAAATGAGCAACCTCTATTATGAGAAATCCTCATTAGAGGTAGAAATGCTAGGCAGGGTATGAAGCAAAAAGTATTTCCTGAAATAAATTATTTAAAATTATCATTCGTTGTGCACAGTATAACATGCTTCCCTATTTTATACTATCTTTATAAGTATGACATAAATTTTTGGTATTGAGGTTAAGTATAACCCATTTGTATTCATCATTTTTATTCCCAAAAAGTGAAGTTAAAGACAACAATTCATGTAAAACTTCAATCAAGGAAAATTCTATGTGTTTGGGATGAAGGTCAAGACCCAGAATTAAATGCAATGCAGTATAAAGAATTGAAAAGATGGACTGATAGTTGATTATGATATAAAAAGGAAAATAAGTGTGCATAAGATATACAAAGTGAGTGGGCTGAGCTGCTTTATATTTCAACAGGGAAACACTGAGGTCTCTACAGATGAAGTACTTAGCTGTCAAAGTGAAAAAGACAAAAATGAATCATTAATAATCACTAAAAACTTAAGCAGATGCATCAAAAATAAAGGGAAACCATACTTAGGAGAGAATAACAGCATTAGTCTAAACTATTACATTGAGATTTTTTTTCATTGAGTTTATTAGTACTTTTTAGGTATACAGTACAGTTACATTCATTATTGGGATCTTTCACCTTTACATGACAGGTCTTAGTTCTCATTTTTCCCCATACTCCTGCCCTCCCTTCACCCCCTCCATTGAGAATTTTTAAAATGTCTTGATAAATTTATATTTTATTTTTCATTATATCAAATTGTATATATTAATATTTAGTAGCCCTATCTAGATAGAACAATTAATGAATAAACAAAGGAATTGTAGGAACTTGGAAAACTGCAAAATACATTGTAAAGTTGCTGCATTTAATGTTCATTTTAAGGCTGCAATTTATTATGGTCAACAATATTTTTCCTCTTTGAGAGGCCTCAGAAAAAGTAGTGGTTTCTAACTTAGATGTGAGTAGAGCATTTCTGAAGATAAGGGAAGAGGGAATGTGGGTCTCTAGGAGGAAGTGAATGGTTTATACTTTGAAATAGGTAGTGACTCATCCTGTGTCATTTCTGTGGATTCAAAAGATATAATGCAAGAAGGAGAAATAGGCACTGTGCCAAAGGCAAAATCATGCAGGGGTAAGAATGGCTGATGGTCCATAAGAAGAAATGACCCTTAGAGTATCATGCAAGAAAAGCTGGAAAGAATTGAAATGACATTAATTTATTCATTCATTTCATAAATATTTCTGAGTATATACTTCTAGGCATAATTCTGGTACTTAAAATATATCAGTAAATAGAACAGACTAAAAACTATCATAACAGATCTTTCACAAAGGTAAGTAAAATAGCATAAACAATCAAATTCTTTCACTTTATTTTGTTTTTGAAAGTCTCACTATCCCACTTTGGTCTTGAAGTTCTAGGGTCAGGCAATCCTCCTATCTCAAAGTCTTGAGTAGCTAAGACTATAGGTACATGTCACAGTACCTGAATGAATACTTTACTTCTATAAATGCCATGGCAAGTATGGGAAAAAGCAATCAGAACACTAGAAAGAGAGAGAATATAGGTACGGAAGTGTATAGGCAGTATGTGCTTTAGTGAAATGATAAAGGTGTCAAGGAGACAAAGAATGAGCTGTAAAGTTATCTATGGAAGAGTATTATTGATTACACAGTGTGCCTGAGGAACCCCAAGGAGTCCGTCATCTATGAAATGGAGAAAGTCAACATGGAGAATAGTACAGACTGAGGACTGAGGTGTAAGTTGTGTGATACACTAGGCAGAGCATGTGAAAGCAGATGAGTTATTATAAGGACATACGCTTTCCCTAAGCTCTGAGATGAGAGCCTGTTAGAAGCCCATGTTTTAGGATCAGTCTGGCTACCCAGTAATAGATTCTCAGTGGACAGGGTGGAAAGCCAAGAAACATTGCAATATTTTAGGGAAGTGGCAATAATAACTTGGGCCAAGGAAGGAGTAGTGGGTCTTCTTACCACAGTCTATGCCAAGCAGCTTAATGGGGTTACTCAGAGATGTTCATCAATTAAAATGAATCTGGCAGGTGTTACATACATCCTATGGATGAGGAAAATGAAACAAAAAAAGGTTATACAGCTCATTGAAAAGCTTAGAATTAGTAATTAAAAATCCTGAACATGAATATAGTCTGTGTGGTCTAGAAATTTCAGTTAATCATGAAAGAATTAAATTTGGCTCACCAAGAAAAAGCACCATATTTTTTTAAACTTGTCGCTGTGACCAAATGGAAGATTTCATATTAGACTTAATCCTCTATGCCTAAATTTGAGGGTAGAACTTGATTGCTTTTATAACTAGTATGCAGATGTTTGTTTTGCTTTTTCTATTTCAGAAACATATCAATAGTCCTAAATTCATTGAGAAAAACAGGACAAACAAAACCAAATAACCAAAAAGCGACTAGTTCAGTAGGACAGTGGGAAACAGTGCATATTTGTTCTATCTTTAATTTGCATTGGACAAACACATCATCTTATTGGTAAAGATGTATCACATGATGGGGGGATTTAGTTCAGTGGTTCCACCGCCTGACTCACAAGTGCAAGGAGCAGAGTTCAATCCCCGGTAAAAAAAAAAAAAAAAAAAAACAAAAGA
>NW_022900947.1:22192794-22239888 GCF_012274545.1 Fukomys damarensis | reverse complement strand
AAAAAAAAAAAAAAAAAAATCACATGATCACACTTCAGAGATAAATATATGTCATCCTTGCGCAGGGGCCATGCTAATCTTCTCTATAGCGTTCCAATTGTGCTCCCGAAGCGAGCACAGACATAAATATATGTGTTGGACTTCCAATTGTGAAAAATTATAGAAAGGATGAAGATGTACATAATCCCTCTGAAATTTATGGATTCTTTTAGCATTCTAATTCAACTATCAATAACATTGAGTGAGTCCAATATATTGGGCACTGGAATCACATAAAAGAGATTAAATAAACAGCTGTTAGTAGAAAAGGTTATTTACTTCTCATGGCTCTTCATGAATTATTACACTAACATAAAGCAGAAAGGAAGCATTATGAAAAAGTAAAGTTTTTTTTTTTCATTTCCCTACTGAAGGTATTTAATACTTACCACATTTGGAATCACTGCTTATATGGCTATATGAGTCAATACCTCCATATGGATTTCAAAGGACAAATTGTATAATTTGACAGTGTAAAGCTTTCTCAATACTGAAAAATCTGGAAAGAATTACAAGAAAGTATCACTCTAAGTAAAATGTGCCAATTTATTTCATGCCTATTTTATATGACTATTAGAAAAGTAAAAAGCCATATTGACACATTTCATATTTATACTTATTCTTTCATGCTGAACACTTCAGATAGCAACAGATTTTACGTCTAACACATTGTCTCCAATACAAAGAAAATTATATATCTTACCTCATCTTTCAATTGTATTGCTACTGAAAACCAAAGTGGTACAGGTAAACCTGAAAAGTTGTGATTAGAGGAAAAAATGGTTTTAAAAATTCATGCTATTTAATTGCATTAACTGCTTTGTTACATAAATATTCTGTGAGCTTAGGAAAAGAAAAGCCAAAACAGGCTATACAGATAAAGAGCACCTATATAGCATTGTAATATTGTTTGGAAAATATTCCAGATCTTTGGAACTATTTTGTTCAATTCACAGTCATAGTATCACTAATAAGGTGGTCATGGTTCACTGCAGTCTGGAAAATAAATCACATGAAGAGAGAAATATTATGTTCTAGTAATATGATGCCATATTAATGTTTGAAATAGGAAATCATAAAAATCAGAGAGAGAAGAAGCAATAAATGTATAATTATAGTTAAAATGATGAACCCCAGAGCTTTTACTCTTGAATAGAATTCCTGGATAATGATTCAGAGCAATTTCTGTGACTCCTACACCTTGCACCCTTTCTCTCATCTGTGAAATGGGCTCAATAATAGTTCCCATGTAATAGAATTTTTTATTATGAAGTGAATTAATTTTCTTAGAACAGCGCTTGGCACATAATTCTACACAAATGTTTTATTATTATATCTGTGTACCTCTTACAAAATGATTAAAATTTGTAATGAGTGCAGAAATAGATTCCAATAAAAAGCATCTAGGATCAGAATAATATAGAAGATTACTATTTATGTAGGTAGATTCTTAATCACTTTAAGGGCTAGAAACAGGTCTTGTGAAAGGAGAAGATAAAAATATTTTTGAAAGCCTATCATAGGGTAGGTACTACTTACATATTATTTCTAGTGATTATCTATACAGTACAACAAGATGAAGTAATTGCTTTCAGTTCATACAGAATAATACTAAAGAAATACTAAAAATTTTGCTAAGACTTTCTTTGCTTATCCAAGTAATTCATAATTACAGCAATTTAACTTATATCTGATCCTGAATTGTTATCATGATTTCTTTTCATACAGTGAAATAGGTAGTTTCTCCCTGTAAAAAACCACATAGTATTCTATTCACCTCTGTAATGTTAAAAGCTTTGATATTTCATGTAGATTGTTCCTATTTGTGGGAAGATATTGTTTATCAGTTTTATAAAGCAGCTAATGCTGTGCTGGAAAGTGAGAAATGAGAAAAATTTTAAAGCATGGATAAATAAAATAATGTTTGGCCTCATGGAAAAGAAATTAAGGTTTTTCTTTTTAATATCTTTCAAATACTGTTCTTTAATCCCAGAGTCATTTCAGAGTTGAAACTGTAAAGATGCTCAGATATACACAATAGATACACACTTATTAAGGAGTATCACAGTTAGATAAAGGCTTCCCAAGAAATGGAGGAAAAGACTGAATCACACTCATGGAGTAATAATAATAACACATGAAACCCTGGAACCCTTTACCAGACAAGTCACGTAAGTGATACCTGGGCAGGATTTTATCCCTGACCCTCAGGGAATGAGTGAAAAGATGACTGGGGATAGAAATATTTAAATTTGTCTGCACTGTAATATCCAAGCATTATCTGATGAGATATACTTCAATTTAAATTAATTATTGACATGTTTTGTTCCCTTCAGAATGGAGTATAATTTTACGACCAAGCTGAATGAACAATACTGCTGTTCGTGGCATAATAGCACTGCGGAATTTTGCAACACAGTTTCAAAGTTTTGGGCCAGAGCCTTGTGGAAAGAAAAACAAAAAGATTCACTCTTATACTAAATATTTCAGTGAATTTGGTGTGAGTTAAATGAAAGAAGAAAGAATGCTTCTCACCCCTCCGATCCTCCTCTTTTGCTAGTGTCTTCCTCGGCACCAGTGTGCATCCTGAGCTTCATTCTGGCCCAGCACAGAGTCTTCACTGCTTCTGTTCCTGGGTGCCTTCTTGAGCTAGTCTTCTGCGACTTTGGCCTTCGTTTGGCTTTGATTTTGGAAAAAGTCGTAGGACTAACTCAATAAATGCTGCTTGTCTCGTGACTAAGGTATGAACTTCCAAACGTGCCTATATGTTGACAACAGAGGATCTAATCTTTGCCATGTGGGAGAAGGACATTGAAAATGGTCTCGCAAATACCGATATTGGAGAAGAGCAATGTTTTGTATATCTTACTTTTTCTTAGTTTTCAAGGCTGTTTCTTGGGTAGCTGTCTCTTTCTGTCTTGTTCAAGTCTAAGCCTTTCTACTATTATAAGTCAGCCTGTCCTGTACCATATCATATCAGCTTTTTGAAAGTTTGTTGTCGTTGTTTTTTTTTTTTACCAGAATGAAGCACAGTGTACTTACAATTGCTTTGTTTTTACCTCTAGCCTAGTGCAGAAGCAGCTAGTTATGCTACATAAGGAGCTTTCCTTATTTTATGAGCACACAAATTTTTTTAAAAACCTTGTTCTTTTGCTTTCTCCAAAAAGAAAAGAAAAAGCAAACACACTGAAAACAAGTGATAGAAAGCTCACTTAAATAAAAATGTAATCAGAGAGGAAAGGGTTTTAATGGAACATTTAACCTTCTCTGATAAACAAATGTTGTCAAATGAAAGATGTAATTTAGTGGAAATATGATAGCAAAAACCAACTGCCAAATGATTCTGAAGGGGAAAAAATCCTTGACATTTAGAAAGATGCAACTTTTAGAAATAACTTATCAAGTAGTCACATATTCATTTTCAAAGTAATCACTGGTAAATTACAGTGACCACGCGTCTCAGCTACTGCTTGTTCTTTTCTGTAATTGATCATATTCCTCTCATATGTGTGCAGTAGGACATTTTGTATGTTGTTCCTGGATGTATAACATCAGAAAGAAATAGATATGGTGTAGAGATGGATTCTGAGGAAAACATACTTAATGCAAATATAGGACATTAGTGCCAAAAGCATATCAAAATAATGCATGTCTCCAAAGTTAGGAACAATAGCTTGTAAACCTATTTATTTTTCTACAACTGAGAAACCGCTGTTAAATCAGGTGACATGCCTAAGGCGTTTGAAATATAAGAAGGTTAAACTTTACATAAATTAAAATAAGGGACTTAACTTCACTCACCTTTTGCATATCTTACATTAGGAAGAATAAATACAAGAAAAGCAACAAGACTTGTTAAATCTTTCATTTGTTAGTTTTGGACAGATCAATGAAGAAGATGTGTTTATAGCCATATATGTACAAAAATTCCACCTCATGAGCTCAGCTAAAAATGTTAAAGCTGGATATAATTTTTAAGCTAAATGATTTCATTTAAATGTTTGCTCAATTCTTTCTTTTTCAATTCAAGGCCTCACAAATTCCTAGCAAAAATAAAAGTAAATCAGAAGTTTATTGTTCAGAGATATTCAGCCCTTATTTTATCTGCTGACACCAACAAGATGAGCTTTGACAAGATCAGGGATTGTGGGTGTTTTGTGATGCAAATCTCTCCACAGGGAGAGGACCACAGCCATCAAGGGTTTATTTCACAAGGCAGCTTCCCTCTGCAGCAAAGCCCTGTAATGAGATCAACTGTGCCCTTTCTCTGGTCTGGAAAGAGCAATTCCGGTGGGTCACAGCATGACTGATTTGGGTCCTTCAGTCCTCCTAGTTTTCACTGCCTAACAATCCCAGACCCATGCCAAGATTTGCATCACTTATTGAGATGATCTAAAAGAGCAGGACGACTCTACTTTGGTTTAGTTCACTTTCCGGAATGCAGACTGTCTGCCAGTTTGTCTGCTAAAGGAAATATAGGTCACATTTCAATATCAGCTTTATCATTTTGAAGTAATATATTGATCTTTCACACCAATAACTATACAATATTTATTTCATATAAATGAATTAGCCTGTGGACTCCCATTACACTTAGTCCCTACACATTCTCTGTTATAATTCTTTTATTAGCACCATGTTCTACTACATTAAGTGGAAACTATTAATAAATAATAATTTCCTCAACTAGACAATGTTCTCTTTGTTGCCTGAGGCACTGACTTTGTCAAGATTGACATGAGCAACAAGACTGGAAGCATCCTCTGGATAAAATACATATGCAATAAATCTGCCCCCCCATTCCCCCAAATCCTAAGAATCAAGTACATTGTACCTGCTAAATATAACTTATAGAGGAATCATTGTTTTGGATTGAGATTTTACATAATGTTTCAATGGACCCAACCAAAGTGGATTCTCTCTTGCTAGCTGTCACATAACCAAACTGAACTGTAAAACTAGTCAGTTTTCTACGAAAAAAGAAAGCAAAAGTATCCAATCCAATGGTGCCCAGGCATGGTAAGGAAGTCTTCTTTGCTCTAACCCATATATGGAAAATAACCTTTTGTAACCTATCTTAGCACCTCAACATTTTATATTATACTGCTCCCTGGGTCCTGCTTCTGTTTTATTAAAGCTGATCATCCCACGGTGCCTGGTGGAAGGCCTTCCATTTTATAGGTGGAATGCTGCTCAATCATAAATAACGAATAAAAGCTAATGAGTTCACTAAGATGCAAAATGTTAAAATTGTGTTCTGCTTGATGTACTTCACTGTGCCTTTCCTATGCAATTCTTTCTGAATAATATCAAAAGAATTCAATGCCTGTGAAAATACCACTCAAGAAATATAACTGGACATTTCATTTTCTAATACAATAGAGCACAGGACATTTTTATGAAACACTTTTAAAACAAGAATCTTTTAAAACAAGAATCTTTTAAAACACTTTTAAAACAAGTACAGACCTGAAGAAATGTTCATCTGAACACTTATCGATCATGTTCACTCAAATTCTATTGCACATAAAATGATGCAGATAATCAAATATGCACTTAAAATATCAATTTACCATGAAAATTTTTTTTCTTCATTATGAATTACAGATGCAGTTATACAGATAATAAAAATTGTGTCTTTACTAATGACATTAGATGAGGTATGATTTATAGAGAGAAAATTTGGGTGATATATTGGGAAATTAACTGATTATTATCATTGTAAGATTGGTTTTTTTTTGTTTTTTTTTTGGTACCAGGTATCGAACTCGGGTCCTTGCACTTGTGAGGCAGGCCACTGAACCGCTGAGCTAAATCCCCCGCTCTGTTTAAAGATTCTTAATATGAGGCATATTGCAAAATTTATTCCAACTTCAAATATATCTATTGGCTCTCTCATCTTGCCTGCTTTATTTTCTCCTACTTGTCCTATACTATATTTAAAAAGTAAAGTTTACTGCCAATCCTGCTGTTGTACTCATTAAAGCATATTCTCTATTGAAGGCTTCCTTCCTCTCTCTCATTTCTCTCTCTCCCTCCCACCCCGCTTCGCCTACTTTTTTATTTGCTTCTGCTTCCATACCTTCCCAGTAAACACACTATTCTTAGAAACAGGACTACATCATCAAGGTTACTAGTGACAAACAGAGAACAGATGAATTATAAGCAAGCTTAAGCTTGATTAGATCCATGGGGAAAAATCAATGACATGGAAAAAGAACAAAGTTACAGAAAAATAACTGTCATATTCTCAACCTTATACACAACAAAGAAAAAAAGGGAAACAAATAGTGGATTAAAAGGCCAAGTTGACATCAACACATGAAAGTAAAGTGCAAAGTGAAAATGATTAACTGTATAATTGAAGCAAAACCGAACAATTTTACCTTACTGGTTAATTCACCTGAAAGTAATGTTGTACTTTAACCATCCTGAATTGCCTAATAAAAGGATCCATTAATCTGTTGCAAGGGTGAGAGGTGATTTTATTATTTCAAAAATCTTTCTCTGGAAAAGAAACGACAGAGTATTTTTTTTTTTCTTTTTTAAGAAGGGAAGTAACCAGTGGGAAATCTTATACACTGTTGACCGTATTGTTGTCTTGTTTCTTTATCCTTGGCCTGGCTATTCTTCACATCTGTTCATGGGCACACCATCTTTAAATCTTTATCCCCTCCTCTCCTTGATTAATTGGTTGGGGAATGTAGAGTTCCTGATATTCTTAACAATATTCTACAAAATTAAGTCTGCATTTTTTGTTAGTTCTCTTCTTGTTGTCCATACATAATAACGGAAAATAATATTTATTCATTTCCTGCTTCAATTCATACAGAATATCTAAATCTAGATATAAACTGTAATCTATGTAGAAACATGCAAAATGGTAATTATTATTCTAATTTTTTCAAGTAAAGTACTTCACACTACAAACAATATATCCAAGGTCACAGAACTAGGTAGAGAACAATTTAAATTTCCTTTCAAGCTTAGTCTGACCTTAAAATTTCTAATACTTATTATTACACTATGATTTTTAAATTAATTCTAGGATATAATTAAAAATCTTGCTGGTTCTTTTTGAAGAGTAGGTATAGAAAATTTACTCTTTTTTAGAATCAATGACCTTCAAACACTTTTGATGTTTCTTTGAAAAAAAAAATGGAGGATGTGTTCTAATGTATTATTTACTTTATCCCAGCCAGAGCCAGAGAAATCATTTTGAAAGGTACATCAGATTGTCATTACCTCACCTGCTCAAAAGCCTCCAACAGCCTGTTACACTCTGAGTAATATCCAAATTTTTGAACATGCCAAAAAAAGTTATTCACGACTTGGCTCCTCTACTTCCTGTATTTCCTTCTTCGTCCACTCCCCTTACACACTCCCAAAATGTTGCGGAACTTTTCTTTTTTACAGACATGTTTTACCATTCAAGGTCGGAGGTTTTTGACTGGTTACTTCTTTACATCTTCTGATCTTGATGAACATAAGCAGTGGGTACAACCTAAATAAAATACAATGTTGTCTCTGAATTATTACCTTATTCTGTCTGTCTCACAGGTTTTCATTAGGATTATTTATTTCTAATATTAAATTACATCATGCTTTTTTTAATGAACCACCGAAATAAAACAACTCTTTTCTATGGTAAATCAATGTTTCCTTCACCAATGGCTCAACAAAACCTACCACGTACCTGGCCTGTAGTAGCTGTCCATTGTATATTTTCCTATGGATATACAGCAAACTGCTTCTTTATAATAATTATTAACAAAACAAAATTAATTTCGTAGAGTTTAGATGAAAATAATGATAAATCTCATACTGTGTGCTCCAAATTGTATTATCTTATCTTTTTATGAGAAGGGAATGCTTTATTTTAGGCTATTAAATAGTATTATTAAAATATTATAAACTACTAATTATCTTAAAATGATCTCTCCTAAAGCCTTTTACCCATTCACGTGATAAATAATTGGCCATAAACTTGACTCAGACATGGCAATTGGATTATGACATTTTTATCCGTGTAAAGATATTCAGAGGAGCCTGACTCGGATAAAGCAGGGTATGGCATGCTAATACTACCCTCCCAATGGAAAATCTCAGCCAGTCTGTCAGAGGGTGAGCTGCATCATAGAGGCTGCTCTGCTTGTTAATGTGAATAGAACTTAGACCGTTTCAGAGCACAGCTCTATGCAGGTAAGCTAAGGCAAAATGTAAACAAAAAGGAAAGATCCAGGAACACCAAGGAATTACTTCATGGCTTAGCAATCAAGTAGATCGTCCACCTTTCCCTAAAGCAAAATCCATGAGAAGATAAAAATATTCTGATAATTTTATGACATTGGAACTCCTGAAGCCAAGGGAAGGAAATTTCTCTCCCATAATATTACACAGCACTGAACTCTAATCACTTTGACTCTCGTACCAAGCTCAGCTTAAGTCGCCTACGCTGCTCTCAGGAAAGGAGCTCAGTTCACGAAAAAGCACACCCAATATCAAAAGCTGCCACTATGCCCCTCTATATATTCTAGAAATATTGCTAGACAATACAGACGTGTGCAACAAATATCTGAAAATGGTCTGAAAATTCACTTGCAGTTTTATTTCCTCTTCTAAATAGTAGCTCATCATATTACATCAATATACATCTTGCACTATAATGTGATTAATTGGAATAGTAGCATTAATATATTGATAAAATTAGTAATTTAAAACTAGCATAAATCCATCTTCACTATATCAGATTTTCATGGAGAAATGCTGAAATATAAACTAAAATTGATTACCTCATGCAAGAAAAAACAAAACTTCTACTTAAAATACTTGGAGGAAAACAGTACCTCTCAATTTCATAAATTGCACCGGGACTTGCAAATTTCTTAATATCACAGGATAACTTTCAGGGGTCACAATCTATTCTTTATTTTGTTCTGCAAAAGTGACATTCTTTATGATTTCAGAGGTTTTGTGCCCTACCAGCATCTGAACATCAAAACACTACACAAAAATATTGCCACACTATCTTCAAAACTAAAAATTTTAAAAAATAAGTCAAGAAGAGGCCTCTAAAGAGGTTACATAAGGCAAAATGTTGTACATGTGTGTTGGTGTTGTGTGCAAAGAAAAATTCTGATGGAAATTGACAAAGCAGTATAAGTAGAAAAATTCTTCATTCAATCTTCTCCAGAATGATTTTTATGAGAATAACAACAATAAATTGCAAACAACAATCTTTTGAATTTTGTCTCAATCAGAAGAAATTTATCAAAAGACGTTAGAATTGGCTGATGTTTAGTGTGTAATGGCTGGCGTTGGGCAGAGAGAAAGAAATTGCTGCTATTCAGCTCCTCTCAACACCTGTGTCTCCTCTGAGGTGGAGTTCAGTCTGAAAGCTGTATAAAGCCAGATAAAATGAGTGTGGCACAAATGCTACTTAGAGGTGCTATATCCTTTTTGTTGCAGTACGCTAGGAAGTACGTCAATCTGCTGCACCATTTGTGATACTCGTCTTCCTTTAATTATGATAATGATACCTTATGTCTACATTTCAGTGTAAGTTTCCTTTACAACCATGAATCAATTGTTAGCACCACCAACATATTTTTCTCATTCCTTAACTTTTATAATTTTCTTTTAAAAATATTTGTATTTCTTAATACTTCCTCTCCTGGATAATTCATATCTTGTATCTTTTTGCTTTGCCCCCCTTCTTAATTTGAACAGCTACTTTTTTATTATTCACCTATCAGTCATTAACTGTAAGCCAAAATTTAGTGACTTAAACTGACAAACATTTTTTCATAAATACTGTGATCAGGAATCTCTGAAGTGGGTATTTTTGTGAGCAGGTGTCTCAGGAGACTGCAGTGCCAAGATTTTAGGCTCATTTAAAGACTTGACTATAGGAAAGCTGTTTCTAAGCTCAGCTTATGGTTAGTGTCAGGACAGAGTTCTTCCCTGGTTGCTGGCTGGAGATCTCCCTTGTACCATGTGGGCCTCTTTATTGGCCACGCACATCCTGGTTTCCCTCTGAGCAAGTGATCTGGGAGATCAGGAGAGAGTGCCCTAAAACTCAAGCCACAGAAATGTTCAAATCAACTCCAAAGTGACACCTTGTCATCTCTGATAAAATATTAAACAGGAGTCACTAAATGGATCCCCCACACAAAGGTATGAATACCAGCAAAGGAGGATCATCTTAGAGGCTGTTTATAGCAAGTTGTTTTCTTGATTTTTTTAAAGTGTTGCTTATTTTTTCCTTCATCTTTCTTATTGACTTTCTTCTCTAGTTTTATTTTTTTCTCTCCTTTTAAATGGATAGTTCACTTTCATTTTAGTATAATGAACTTGAGCATGTAAGTGCATAAATGGTCTTCTACTTGCTAGTTTACTTCATCAAAAATATATTATTTCATATATTTTACATACAATGTTTTCATCATCATAATTTATAGAAACAACAGCTTTGAGTAATGTGTCCTATGTCAATACCCCCTTGTCTTTGTTGTATTGTACGTTCAGTAAAATGCCCTTCTGGTCTAGTGTGTTCATTTTATTATGCATGTGTAAAATGAAAAATTTACAATCCCCTTTGGTTGTGAGTCTTGATAGCATGACCTTTCCAGATTCAGCAGTGTGGTTGGAGGGACTCTTGTGCTCCATTTGTTCATGAACAGTCTCAGTCCGTGATTGCTGTACTCATTCAGATATCAGTAACACTCTGGACTCTGCTAAATTATTTTCTTCTACGAGGCACATAATCATACCAATAATGGATATCATTTCCTCCCTTGAGGTGTATGTGTTCATGTGTTTGAAGAGTCCACTTTTTCCGAGTACCATTTTGTTACTGGAATATGGAGCCTCGATAATTTTATTTAAAGGTGACAAAACTTGATTACATTTGATATAATTGGTTATACTTGATACTTTTAGAAAAAGCACCAAAATGCATTTAGACTCTTTTCTAATTAAATGCTTCTTCTCACTAATGAGTGTTAGCATGAGCGACTCAGTGTAAGAGATGTTTAAGGTCTTCAGCAGAGCTTTGGAAATGCTTGGATTTTAGCAGGAATGATTCTGCTTTCATTTCTGTGTCCTTCAAAAGTTATTTCAACTCTATGAGGGTTATTCGCCAAAGGCACAAAAGGATAATAATTTTGTATTATTGCAGTGATAATTAAGTACCTGATAAATAATAGATGACTATTAGTTATAGTTAATATTACTTTTACCTACTTATATTATTGAATGTAAAACTCTTTTTGAGATTCTCTGGTTTTAGATTGAAATTGGATAAAAAATAAATGGTAGAAAGTTGTTTTCCTTCTGTGTTAATGGTTATTAGGGAAATGTTTCCTGTAATGGTTCTCAGACACATCTTTTTGCCTTTTCTAATATTTCCTTGTTATTTTTTTTTTTTACCAATCAGTATTAGGAAGAAGAAAAACATACAGCAGTTGAGTATATTTCTGAACCACTGGATAGTACAAATTTTGAAACATTGCATATATTTGCAACCAAAAAATTAGTGTTTCCTTGCAGCTTGCTCTATGTATGCATGCAACTTTGCTGCAACAAACTGAAGCTCTCACTAACACTCTTAGGCACCTGGATTCTCTTGAGGACACAGGGAGTGATATTCTCACATCGAAGCTCTCAGAGGAATAACTTTTAAAGAAGTATATGGAGAAATTTCTTTGTAGCTCTACTTTAACTTTAACAACAGCAACAATGGATATTTGGTTTCAAAATAATGTGTTAATTTACTTTAAAGAAAAATCACAAAAATAGGTATTCAATCAATAAATCAATAGTGCAATTTGGAAACAAAGTGTTTGTAAAAGGGGAGAGGAGGTGGGGGGGAAGGGAGGGCAGGGACAAGGGGAAAAAATGAGAACCAAGACCTGTCATGTAGAGGTACAAGATCCCAATGATGAATGTCATTGTACTGTATACCTAGAATGTACCAATAAACTCAATGAGAGAAAAAATAGTACAATTGAGGCAAAAATAAAACAAAAATCTTTCATCAGACCATATAACCAAATAGGATGTTGACAAATCCTAGGATATTAGAGTAAAACTCTAATGAAATTTTTGTTAAAAATGCATTAATAGCTATTTGAAAGATTTCCTAAAAACAACTTTGATATAGATATTCTAAAATAGAGGAAAATTACTATTATATAAGAAGTATAATTGTTTATGCATAGCAAGACATAAAAAGTCAGGCTACTGCTAAGGAGAGATTTGATAGATATAATAAAAATATAAACTAATGTATTAGTGAAGTCTAAAAATTATTAAATAGTAATATCTAGTAGTGATGCGGAGAAAGTTTTGATTTTACAAAACCAAAAAGTTAACCAGAAAGCAATAACAAATAAATACATCAAACAAACATAAATACATTTAAACATTTGAATAGTAATAGTGAAGATCTGTAATTTTAAAAAAAGTGCTACTTTAAAATGTTAAAACTTCTATTTAAAGTTCTATAATTATAGTAATAAATATAATATTTACTATTTTAGTGCGCAGAAAGTGAACCTCCCTCTCATTTATAGGTGTCGTCAAAGTTTGGCAGCCTAGGAAAACACATCCTGGCCATAAACTCTAAAACTGATTGCAGCAAATTCGATACATAAAAGCTTTCAGTAAAAAACTTTCTTACAATGAGTTTTTCTTTCATGGAACAGTGGAATGGGAGAAATGGGTGTTGAAATTCTGGCCTATGAATACTTCTCTGACTATGAATGTGTCTGAGGTGAAACAAACAAATAGAATCTGAGGATTCTCATACTCAAGGGAATACTGGCATTATAACCTAAGTCCAGATCTTCCTGATGTTACTTAATGATTTCGGCAGACTGAACACCAGATAATTCTCTACTGCACTGCTTGCTCTTGAGGGACATAATATTTGAATCATTTTCATGAAGCATGTTCTCATTACATGTACCAAATAAAGGGGGTTTACCCAAAATGAGATGCTAAGCATCAGGCTTCAGTTCATTCTTTCTATTAAAATTATATTATTGTAGATATACATAATTGGATGTATTGTAGTAATGTATGCAGTAATTAAATTATCTCTAGTTATCAGAAACTGCAATTTTGTCATTCTGCTTTTATTTTTCTGGATTAACTCTGTTAATACCTTCAATTGATTATAGCACAAAATAGATGACTTTGGTGCCTGTACTCCCTTTGTTTCTTTAAACACAAATTTCCTTTCTGATCAAAATTACCTGAACTTTTCTCCCATTTCTTATTCTTATTTAATGAGTTAAATTATTCTACAGTGAAGAGTATAACCTCTTCTTGTACCAGATATCTTCCTGTTCAGTGGTTTACACCAGTCACTTAAATTTTCCCCCCGTATGTTGCTTCTTAGCTTAATTTTCTTGTCTTTAAACAATCCATCCTAAGATAATGTTATGGTTTCAACATTTAATATAACACCAACATTCTAATGACTACATTTCTGGCTTATTATTTATATATTCCTTTATTTTGTTTAGGTATCCAACTAATCATGTTATGTAAATCAATCACACATTCATTATCTTGAATTATCTGATAGCTATAGTTCCTGATTTTAGAAATTAAAATAACTGGTCAGGTGATGCTCAAAAGTTCTACCTCAATATCAAGTTTTTATTCTAATTTAGATTGAAAGATACCGATAGAAAGAACTTCTGTAAATAGTCTGAAATAAAATAGTTAAGATGAAAGAAATGTCACCAGTCCTGCTTTCCTAACTCTGATCCCCACACTTATGGGCTGGAATAGCTAAAGATAAACAACTTGAAAGAGAATGCAACCTTTGGGTTAACATTATACTGTCTTGTGACCATAATTTGTGATAGAAACTGTGGGAACTAGAATGTCACCTAAAATAAGGTCCTGATTGTAAGATTCCGGGAAAAGACAGATTGTCACCCAGCCCAGGGTCGGTCATGTGGCACAGCCTTTGATGCAGGCAGACTCTTTGCTACCAAAATAAACATTTTTTTCTTTGTTTTACATACATCTGCATCTTTGTGTGGCATTTACTAGTTCCTTCTGCAGCAATACCTTGAATGTGGTAATTCCAACTGACTCGATTACAGGGAATTTCCATGTGCTCTCCCTACCACCTGATAAGTTTACTGGATGCTCCTTTGCCACTATTTACCTGGCTATTTAGCTATGCATTTCGTATACACAGTGTAGAACTCAGTAAGTTAGGAAATCTGTGTTCCCAGTATTTTTTATACAGAGCACTTCATGAATTTGCATGACATCCTTGCACAGGGGCCATGCTAATCTTCTCTGTCTTTTAAAAATTTTAATATATGTGCTGCCGAAGTGAGCACTTCTCCCATTTTTCTTAATTGAACTATCTATACCATGTTTGAAATGAGGAAGATGTAGTGAAATTCCACTATCCTGAAAAGCCAGCTGTCCTAGGTTCTTTTTTTACCATTTATGTCCTGCATGTACTTACGTATGTTATCTAAAATTAAATTCATTACTACTTGATTCATGTAGTGGTTAACTTTATATGTCAAGTAGCTGCACCACATTGTACAAATATTAATCTAGATTCTTTGGAAACATTTTTGGATAAGTATAACATTTAAATCAGTGGACTTTGAGCAAAGAAAACCTTCCATAATGTGGTGATCATCCCATCATTTGAAATATTTAATAGTATAAGTCTATCCTCTCTGAGTAAAATAAATTCTAAAGATGGACTGTAACTATTCCCTGGGTCTTCAGCCTGTTTTTCAATCCTGTAGATTTTTTTATCCAAGTCTTCAGAATGCTATAAGCCATTTCCTGAATCTCAGTTTTTCTCTCTCTCACTCATTCTTCATTCTTTCTCCCTGTCTGTCTCTCTCAAGAGCTTCCTTTGGTATGTTTCTCATGACCAGGAGACGTTGGTACTAATAGTGGACTTCATATCAACTTCACTTTTGGACACATGATGATTAATTCCCAAGAATAACTCTGTACTAAATCTCTGCACAAAATTGTTATTAAATTATTGTTTATAAATTTAAAACAATTAGGAAAAGAAAATGGCTGTAGAAAGAGGCTTGACAAAATTTTCAAGAAGACTATTTTCTGGAAATTTATACTGACCACTTTAAGGATGGTGTCAGGGATTGGGATAAAATGTATAATTAAATGTTTCATAAGATAATCTTTCTCTAAAGGAATTAGCTAATACCTAAATTTCTTTGTGTCATCTAATCAGTTTCAACCTAATCATGTTATTTTTTTCTGTTTTTCTGATGATTGTTACAAAAAGGCATACTTTTTTTTCTGAAAAATTGGTTTTGACATTTAAAGATTCTCAATACTTCGTTTTGAATATTTAGTACAGTCTTTAACCAAGTCAGAGAAATAGCCAGGGATTTAGCTCAGTCATTCCTCCTCCTGCCTCGCAAGTACAAGGACCCGAGTTCGATCCCTGGTACTAAAAAAAAAAGAAAAAGAAAAAAGAAAGAAAGAAAGAAAGAAAGAAAGAAAGAAAGAAAGAAAAAGAAAAAACTTGAAAGAAAAATAAAACATTGAGTTTTTATTCTAACACATGACATCAAAAACCCTGATATTTATTTTGTCTTATTATGTGCAGATATTTTCCTCTCCTTGAAGTATCCAGTACTTAAAATAGGGTAATAACTCTAAATGAAATAGTATAGGAAATAAGCCAACACGTGGAAACTAAATGACGTAATATATAATGGAGTATTTTTATAAAAGTAGGTACTGAGGAAAGATGTTGACAAAGCTCTTAAGAGGTCAATGAGAATATTTTTGTGAAGATGAAATTTAATCAAAAACCTGAACAAAGTGAAGAAGAAAGCCATACAGATATATGGGGATGGAGATTTCTACTTAAAGCAAATAATAGATGTGGCGATTATACTAAAAATATATGAAATAAATATGATACAAGTATGAGTATCTAACTTCTGTCATTCAAAATATGATTATACAGAGAGAGGATACGTTTGGAAGCCAATATTATTTTTTATTTTTATTGAGTTTATTGGTACAATCTAGGTCTACAATATAGTTACATTCATTACTGGGATCTTGTACCTTCACATGACAGGTCTTGGTTCTCATTTTTTCCCCTTGTCCCTGCCCTCCCTTCATCCCCTCCTCTCCTCCCCATTTACAAACACTTTATTTCCATTTTTTTCATTTTCTCATATTTTTTCTTTTCCCTTATTTCCTTTTCCCTACCCTTCCCACTTTCCCTACACCTTTAGCCCTTTTCTTCCTATTTCACACTCTTAATTAATGCATTGGGATCTTGTGTACTATTATAGTTTATAAGTCACACATGTAAATACCGAATAGTTTCTCTGGAAGCCAATAATTTTGAAGCAGAAAATACATTTCCTAAACTCCTTAACTTTAATTCAAGCATATTAAGAGTTAAGATTGTTGAATATTTTGTTGACTAAAATTCTATAATAGCTCTCCTTAATCACTCTGTAATTCTCTCTTCCTTAAATGTGGCTATTAACTATGTATATGAGGGTCTGTTCAGCCCTATGATTAGGTTAAGCTGATACAATTGAGTTTAAGAAATGGACATTCTCGAGTGGACCTGATTCAACCAACTGTGTCCCTAAAGGGGCTGGACTTTTCCTTACTGAGATTTTGCAGTATAGGAGAGATTCAAAATGAAAATTTTCCTGTGCTGAATTTGAAAATAGAGTCAAGTAGCAAGGAAATAGGCCACTTCCGGGTGCTCAAAGCTTCCACCACCTGACAGTTGAAAAGAAAATGAACACCTCAATTTTTCACCTGCAAGGAACTGAATCCTACTAAATGAAATGCGTAAGCCATTTAAGTAGAGGTTGAATATCCAAAACAATACAGTTGATCACATAGGATAGGAAGCATTCCATCTCAAAACAGGAAGTCTCTGAGAGGGACCATCATCTCAGTTTTTATTAAAAAAAAAATCCTTCTCACAAGAGCTACTAGAGTCCCACAAAAAACTACTTTTACCTGTTCTGAGAACAACACCTGCAATGACCTAAGAACCTCTGTCAGGCCACACCTCTCAGAGATTCCACCATCTCCTGATACCACCAACCTAGAGACAAAGCTTCTGTGCTGGAGAGTGACAATTAAGCTGTGTTGCCAAATTAATTGGGTTGAGATCCTGCAGGAGTGTTAGTAAAGTACATCTCTGGGTGAGTCACAAGGACACGACTTTGGCTCATTTTCTAGTCCCCAATTCCTTCCTCTCTGATGCTGTTCCCCCGATCTGCTTCCTGTCCACCGTGAAGTGAGTAATTTTGCATCACTACACCCTTCAGCCATGATTTTCTTGTTTTGGAAACAGCCAAACATAGACTAAATACTTTGAAATTATGAATCTAACAAAAGTCTTTTAATTTGTTGGTATTAAGTATTTTGTTTAGCAACTGGAAAGCTACCTAATATATGGATATATATTTAAACCATGTCTAAACCATAGCCATGATTTCTTAAGTGAATCCTGAGACCCAAGTGAGAAGAAAAGACCGTTTCCTC
This sequence comes from Fukomys damarensis, assembly GCF_012274545.1. Taxonomy (NCBI): domain Eukaryota; kingdom Metazoa; phylum Chordata; class Mammalia; order Rodentia; family Bathyergidae; genus Fukomys; species Fukomys damarensis. The sequence goes on along the minus strand of NW_022900947.1, from coordinate 22,222,287 downwards.
AATTCTAGCCTTGTTGTATTTTGAACAAAAAGTTTAGCCATATCGTGGCTGTACCTGCAGTACTGTAAGATAACAGACGAGTACTGCTTTAGGCCTCTAAATTACAATAATGTGTGGTAGAACATTAGAAAACTAATATAGCTAAAAATAACAGAATTTTCCCCATAGACTTGATCCTGACTATTATTGCTCTATGTATAAAGTATTATAGAATAGGCAAAGTTTAAAAGATTATAAATAGGTGTGTTATGACAGGAATTAGAAATAAGTAGAAGCAAAAGAAATCAGATATATATTCATCAAGAGTTGAAGTTCAATGGCATTTTAAATATCTAATAGAGCCGGGCATGATGGAAGATAGCTGTAATGGCAGCATGTGGACAGCTGAGGCAGGAGAATCACCATGAGTTCAAAGCCAGCCTGGTCTATATAGCAAGACACTGTATTAAATATAATAAAATCTTATAACTGAGGAGTCTTAAAGGATATTTATATTACTATGAATTTGGATTTGTGGAATATCTTGTGTTTGGGGTGACTATTACTCTAGAAGAGATGGGAGACCATTCCAAGTAAGCTTGGCACTTCAGCCAAGAATTATTTAGATTTATTATGTCACTTGACACGAATAAGAGACATCAAGAATTGAGAGTTGATAAATTAGAGACATTGGGCTCTGACAGTCCTGTGTGAAAAGGTAACACACCACCTGCCAACATCACCAAATGACAGACTATCTTACAGTGAGCAAGTTTTTTTGTTTGTTTGTTTTGTGCGGGGATTGAACTCGGGTCCTTGCACTTGCAAGGCAGGCCACCAAACCACTGAGGTAAATCGCCAGCCCACAGTGAGCAGGATTTTTAAGGAAAGATACATTAGAGATCAGAGGATAAACAAAATGCCACAGGGGATTTGAGGACCATTCTCCAAAATACTGAAAATTTATGTAAAAGAATTCAAACACTTAGCATAAAGAAATCATGTGGAGCAAAGATGAGAAGTATAAAAGATCAATCACTTTTACTAAACAGAGATACCATTACTTACACGTGACTGCTTTATTATGCTGGCCCAGTGTTAGTTGCTGGGATAATAAAACTCTCTATTCTCTATCTAGAAGATTAGGGCATCTACCAAAGTTATGAATGCAATGAGGAAGATACGTGGCTGCTGCCTATCAGAACCATGCTGTGAATGATTGTGTAGCATCAGTAAATACACACTCTATGTACATACACGGACTGTGTGCAGCCACATGTACCTGGCATTCAATAATTCTTGTTAGTCAATTCAGTTTGCTTTCACAAAGCAGCCATAGAATTTTGATTTATAAAAACTTATTTCTCATGGTTCTGGAGAATGATAGCTCCAAGATCAAGATGCTAGCATATTTGGTGTCTTTTGAGAGCTTTGCTTTGAGTTTGCAAATCACTGACTTTTCGTTCCAGACTCTCAAGATAGAAGTTAGTGGTTAGCAACAAGTACTTTATGATTTTTTTAAAAGAGCACTCTAATTTAATTCGGATCCTACTGTTACTGTTATGACTGAGTTACCTCACAAAGGCACATAAATCTTGGGAGTACCTAGTCTTTGGGGTTCATAATAATTATTTTTATGTATTATAATTTACATATTTTATATCCTCCATTATTTAGTTTTAAATCAAGTGGTGCAATGAAAGATCAGTGAGTTGGTACTTTTAAATTCTGATAACATTTAAAAGCTTGGACATCATATTTTGTTTACTCTGATCATTTATATTGTGGTAAAAATAGAAAAATCAAATAATATGATTCATTTAAAAATACTAACATAAGCAAATTCCTATCTCAAAATCATTATTATGTAACCTAATTATAGGTGATTGATTCATTTTCTATTTATCAAAGAGAAAGCTAAAAAATCAACCACATTTAGTTGCAGTCAGTCTTCAACATTTCTTTAAACAAAGGTAAGCAATACTTGGTTTCTAATTCTAGTAGCATTTAGAGTCAGCGTGGAGTTTTGCAGCTCATTAGAATGCTGTGCTGGTGAGACATTTTCTTCTGTGCTCCTTGATGCTAAGTTCAAGTGTTCATATTTTCTACCTTGCAGTCTTGAGCATAATAGGTACTTCTGAATTTAGTGTTTTGGAAGGCAACCAGGTGACATTAGATATCATTAGCAAGGGGTATTTCACAAACTCTCACCGAATAAGATAATATTCCAGCTATCTTTTTAACTCAAAATAAAATCTCAGCAGTCTCTATATGTGTGCATTAATGTCTCTGTGTTAATGCTGATGATTTTAAAAAGTGAGAAACATAATTCATATTTGTCCTATATATATCCAATCATTGTTTATGAAAAATAAAATTCAATTTTGAATATATGTAGATTATCACATCTTATCATAAAATCACTAGATGGATTTAATATTAGAACAAGAAACTTCCAGGACAATTTTCTTATCATAATAAATAACTACTAACCATAGCATTTCCAATCTTAGTTTTACATGATGTTTATTACAATATCAAAAATGGATTTTGAAAAAAATCTTATTATTTCTACTAAATTCTAGGAAATAAGTCCAGTGATTTTGAATGAAGATTTGCTTCAAAGAGGCATATATATTGAAATATACTTGTTAAAATTTACTACCCATAAATGTTTTTTATTTCTGTTTCTCTTATATATTGTGACGTTTTAAAATCTGGTAATTTAAATGGATAGGAGATATTTTAAAAGAGTAACATATTTATGAAATAAGAACAGTTTTATTTCAGTGTCAGTTTGTTTCTTTATATGTTTATAATTAGCAACTAATTATGCCTGAATCAGCCAGTGGTTTTTGTTTGTTTGTTTGTTTGTTGTTTTTGTTTTTTGAGACAGGGTCTCACTATGTAGTTGAGACTAACCTGGAACTCACTGCGTAGCCCAGGCTGGTCTCAAACTTACAGCAATCCTCCTGCCTCAGTCTCCCAAGAAATTTTTTAATTTTAATTTTTTTTGTTTTCATCACTTTATCGTTTAGCACATCTTTGCACCACATAATGATTTAGCTTCCTCATAATGAGTTCATACATGTATATAACTCATCCTCTTATCCTCACTCCTTCAATTTTTGGTCTCATTTTCTTTTGTAAATGATCCCCCCCTCTTCCTCTCTCTCTGTCTCTCCTATTATCTACCTTTTATTCTCCTCTGTATATTTCGTGTTTCTCACATAAAAGAAATCATGAGATATTTAAGGTTGTGTGTCTGATTAATTTCATTTTATAATATGGTCTCAAGGTGATTCCCTTTTCCTAGAAATGACTCAAATTTATCTTTATGGCAGAGTAGTACTCCTCATATATAAATACCACATTTTCATTATCCATTCATCTGTTGATGGACATATAATTCATTTCCAAATATAAGCTATTATGAATTGTGCTAACTGTATGGGTAATGGGTCAAATGGAATTTCTGATTTGGGGGTTTTTTGTTTTGTTTTGTTTTTTAATTATCTCTGTACTCATTTGCATACTGCTTGTACCAGTTTACATTAATAATACAAAAGGGTTTCTTTTTTCACACAGCTTCTCCAGCCTTTGTCATTATTTGAATTTTTAGTGATAACTATTCATTCTGGAGTAAGGTGCAATCTCAGTGTTGTTTTAGATTGCCTTTCTCTAGTAGCCAGAGATATCAATTTATTGGCCTTTTGTAATTCTTCTTCTGGGATATGTGTCATTTCAGTTGCTAGTTTCAATTGATTGTTTTGGGAAGACATATGATTTTTTGAGTTTTATTTTATATAGTCTAGATATTAGTCCTCTGTTGAAGAAATAGCTGGCAAAAATATGTCCCTTTCATTGAGTTGTCTCCTTTTTGGTTATTTCTTTTGCTGTAAAAAGCTTTTAAACTTGGTAGGATCCTATTTATTGATTCTTGGTGCTTTTTCTTGTGCAAATACAGTTCTTCAGAAAGCTCTTGTCTGTGACTAATTTTTCAAGAGTTTTACATATTTCATACTCCAATAGAATAAGTATTTCAGTTTTTAAATTTAGATATATGATCCACATTGATTTTAATTTAGTAAATGGGTGAAATGTATGGGTCTTGATTCATTTTTCTGCATGTGGATAGCCGGTCTATCCAGCACTGTCAAGGACCAGCAGAGAATTAAGGCCTAATTGGCTCCTCTGTGAGAAAAAGAGAAAGGCTGCCATGAAGTGTGATTGCACATTTGGGAAGGTTATGTAGTTTAGGTTAAGTTGTTTACAAGCAAATGTACTAATAGACATTGGAAACCAGATGAATCTTGTGTTACTTTGATTGCTTGTACTGTGTTTGGTGAATAAAGCAAGGTGAGTGGCTCCTCTGCCTGCTAGAGATTCGAGCCCCTAGGATCCCTGCATGTGAAGCTGACTCCCTATCTCTTTTTTTTATTCACCTTCATTTGCCCCTAGGTCAGGGAAGAACAAAGTAGTGACACAGTGAATGACCAAAAGCTGATGGCTAATGGCAAAGTTTATTTCTCACCCAGGATCTTTACAGTACAGTTTCAAGGCCACACACAAAAGCATGATCACAGTGGTTTGATGATTAACAGCAGTTACAAGCAGTGATTAATAGCAGGCATGAGCAGATACATATTGTTCAAACTAAAGACATAACATCTAGATAAACAACATCCGCTTATGACTAAAAGGGAGTGTAAACCAGAAATAGGAATAAAGAAGAGATAAGGAGGTTGTTTGTAGGTCAAGGGACATTGCCCCAGCACGTCCCCTTCGGAACACTTGTGCCCCGGTGAGAACCAGCCTTCCGGGACTCGGAGTCAGCCCTTTGGCCCTCCGTCCTCTCCTATCCCAACATCCTCCAGCTTCTCTTTTGGCCCCTTTGTCAAAGATCAAATAACGGAATACGCTTATGTTTATTTCTGCATCCTCCGTTCCATTTCACGGATCCATATATGTTTTTCTACAAATCTCATACTGTTTTTATCATCACTGTATCTTTGTAATGTAATGTTCAATCTGCTTTGCTATTGTTGCCCAGGGTATCTTTTGCTGTTCTAGAGCTTTTCTGATTCTGTATGCATTTTACGATTGTTTGCTTTAGTTCCTGTGAGTGATGATTTTAATTGGGATTGTCTCAAATCAATGAAAAATCAAATAGTTAATATTATCACTGTTGAATACTTTTTTATCCTTAGTGGAGGTGTAGTTGTTGCATTTAGTAGATATGTGTTGTATGTCAATATTGGTTTGTCAGTGTTTATGATTATAGATATATTTTTTATGGTTAAAGGTGGTTAATTAGTGGTTCTTGGAGTATGACAATATCTAGATTATCTTTGATGAAATAATTTTGTTGATTTTATGGCTATTGGCAAGATGGATAGTTGTTGTTATTAATTGGCTTTCTCTGCATGTCAATGTTTGGATTGCCTTTGTGTCAATAACAATACTGCTGCCCATTCTTAGGGGAATGAATACTAGATTACTTATCCTGAGGCCATCTCACATAAATTAACACAGGTGGTTCAGTGCTAGGACATAATCAAAGGCTTATAATTAGCCAAGACAAGAATGCATCACTGAAAAGCAGACACTACCCGAAAAAAGTCTTCATATTAACAACAAAATGTTTCCACTCTAACTAAGCTGCAAACCTCAGCACTGAATAAATAAATAAATATGTAAAATTAAAAAAAATAGAAACATGGGAAGACAAGACAAAAACAGTCCTCCAAAAAAACTCCAGACTCTCCCAAATCTGACCCATGGGGTATCATAGGGGAGGAAATCAAAAGTTGCATAGCTGAATTGTGGGGAATGGTAAAAGAGGGGATAAAAAAATCAACACGGTACTTGATGAGATTAAAGAAATTATAACTAAGCAGGTAATTGATGTAAAAAGCAAAACAAACAGTTGGTTTACAGAATACACTAATAGAAAGCTAGATGAGCTAAACAAAATGATATAAAACATGACAGACAAGTTTAGCAGATCATTAGAGTTTATGAGATAGGTCCAAGCAGAAGTCCAGGAAATTAAAAATTCTGTTAAAAGTATGGTCAGCATAAGTGACCAATGGGATGACATAATGTCAGAAGGAGAAAATGGACCCCATATCAGTGACCTTAAAAAGAACAGAAGAGAACATAAAAAAATGGATCCAATCTTTAATACATGACTTTGAAAAGACTAATCTAAGATTGATTAAAATTAGTGAATAATCAGAAGAAAACAAAAATGACATAAAATAAATTTCTGTAGAAATTGCAGAAAACTTTCCAAATATAAGGAAATGATTTAACATAAACAAAAGTGATCCAGATCCAGAATCAGAAAAGAATCTCTCTCTATGACACATCACACTTAAAATCCCTGCAGTCCAACAAAAGGACAAAATCTAAAAGCTATTGGGAAAAAGCAACTAATAATTTATAAAGGTAAATCCACTAAAATTTTAGCAGAATTCTCACAAATAACCTTAAAGACTGGGAGAACTTGTTTCAAGCTATGAGAAAAACAGCTTCCTAATCAGTCTGAAATAACCCACAAATATATCTCACGAAATTGATGGAGAAACAATACCTTTTAAACAAAGAGCAGCTGAAATTATATTTTTACAAATCAAAATATATTGCTGTAACTTTCTGGTACATGAAACTTCATGGAAACTGGAAAAGAAAGTACCTATGAGGTATACACAAAATAAAAAGAGAAGCAAATGACTTCCCACACACACACACGCACAGAGAGGCAGGAAGTGTGGAAATAAGAGACAAAATTTATGAGATATAACAAAATGTCAAAATAATTTCTCTCTTATCAGTAAATTGCTTTAAACATCCAATCAACAGGCATGGAAATACATGACCCAACTACAATATCTGCTCTCCACAAGAGACTTTTCTTTTAATCTAAGAATGTACATAGTTCACATGTGAAAAGATGAAAAAAATAATGAAAAATAAAAACCAAAATAAAGTAAATGTGGTTATATTAATATGAGAGAAAATATACTTTAATGAGAAAAAAAATGGACAGAAGAGACACAGAAATGTATTTATATTACTGAAAAAGGAAATTTAAAATTTAAGAATACATAGCAATTATAAACATGAATGCACCAAATATCATAGCCTCATTATGCAGACATTGTCAGAATTGAAGGGAGAAAAAGACAGCATCATAATAATAGAATATGTTAGCACTGCACTTTCAATAAGAAAATAGCAAGATAGAAATATAATATGGGAATAGAGGATGTGTAGAACAATAAAGCCCAGTTGGTCCTAAGAAATATATAGAGAACACTATTCAAAAATAAAATTTAAGCCCATCATGGTGCTCATGCCCATAATGCCAGCACTAGGGAGTCTGAGGCAAGAGGATAGCCTGGAGATCCAGGCCAGACTGGGGTACAGAGTGACTTCAAGGGAAACCTGCACTACAATATGAGATCCTGTCTCAAAATAAATAAATAAATAAACAAATAAAAGGAAAGAAGGAAGAAAGAAAAAAAAAAGAAAATATACACATTTTTTTTTCAAGTGCCCATGAAGTTTTTAACAGGTTAAATTACAGAATCTAGGTGCACAAAATTTTTCCTAATAAATTTTCAAAATTTGAGTTAATATAAATAACTTCCTGGTTACCTGAAGTAAAATTAGCAATTGATAGCAGAAGGTAACTGGAAAAATAAATAAGTATATGTAACTTCAATTATAATTCTTGTAAATAACTAGTGAATCAAAGAACTAATTCAGGGCTGGGGATTTATCTCAGTGGTTCTCCAACTGCCTTGCAAGCACAAGGTCCCAAGTTCGATCCAAGTACAAAAAAAAAAAAAAAAAAAAAAAAAAAAAAAAAAAAAAAAAAAAAAAAAAAAATAATTCAAAGGAAAATTTAAAAATGTCTTCATTCAAAGGAAAATGAAATCATAGCACATGAAAATTTCTGGTATGCATTAAAAGCTGTGCTAAAAGAAAAATTTATAAATTTGCATAGTTATATTAAAAGAATAAAAATCTCCAGTCAAAGTTACAATTTAACAAACTAGAAAAATAAGAACAAATTAGACCCAAAGTAAGCTGAAGGAAAGAAATTAGAATGATTAGAAAATAAATAGAATAGCAAAAAAGCACACACAATCAATCAAACCAATAACTTCTAAAAATTAAGCAAATCAACAAAGCATTAGCTAGCATTAGCTAATTAAGAAAAAAATAAGAAAAGAATAAATAAAGTTTGAAATGAGAATGGAAACATTAATACCAGTTTTGGAAAATAAAACATGTTATAAGACAATACTATGACTAATTGAGTGCCGATAAATTAGGTAACCTAGATATAATAAATTTCTAGAAACATTGAACCAACAAAGATTGAATCATTGAGCAAATAAAGTAAAAGGAGAACTTTACTTTAGAGAATAAATCTCTGAATTGGTCATTTAAGAATGCCATATAACATAATAACAAAAATGGAGGCTTAAACAAACAGACATTTATTTGATAATAGTTCTGGAGACTGTGATTCAAAAAGCATGATATTGGAAGTTTTCCATTTTTGTCATAGTTTTTTCTCTGGAAGATATTGTTGCCTTCTTTTTGGCTTTGTCTTATGTAGAGAGACTGAGATCTCAGGTAGTCTATTATCTTGCAAATACACAAATCTCATCACCTTAGTGTTAAAACCTGTAGCCTTTTTACCTTTGCCTCCTAAAAGGTACTATTATGAAATAATGTCACATTGGGTAGTGACTCAAATTTTGGAAAGCACAATACAATCCATAACCATCTTGTTTTTCATTGAATTTATTGGTACTTTTAAAGCATAAGGATCTTTAGTAACAAAATATCCCAACAAGGTAAAACCTACTAACAAATGACCTCATAGGTAAATTTTAATACACATACATGCCTAAAACGGTCTTACACTTTTCCATAAAATTAAAAGGACAAGATATTTCCTAACTAATTCAGTGAGGTAGCATTATTTGGTAGCAAAGCCAAAAACAAACAAAAAAACCAAAAAAAACAAAAACTAAAGCTAAAGACCATTACTTATTAATTGAAGGCAAAAATACAAAGTATTAGTAAAACGAGTACAATTGCATTTCAAAGGCTATACATTATGAATGAATAGTATTCATTCCTGGAATTCAGAGATGGTTCAGGATTCAGAAATTAGTCAATGTAGTAAATTTTACCAAAAGAACACAGATAAGTTGGTCTTCTTCCTGTATGGCAAAGATAAACAAGTACAAAGAATTAAAACAATTTCATTCAAACTGGTATAAAAAATTTAACAAATTTTACAAAGTAGATAAATTACTTGTACATTGAAAACCATAAAATGTTACTGAAAGAAATTTATTTAAAATGCTAATAAGTACATTATTCATTGACTGGATCCTTATACTTACATTGGTTCTGAGTACTATAACAAAGAACCAGAGAAGTTGACTTATACACAATACACATTTATTTCTATTGGTTCTGGAAATCTGAGAGCAGGGTGTCAGCACGGTTGGGTACTTAGTGGTAAAGACACAGGTGTCTTGTTATATCCTGTAGGAAATATGGTAGAAATTTCTTTGGAGTCACAGTATTAGGTGTATTTGCCATATTCATGAGGGTTCTACCCTGTTCACCTACACAACCCAAATGCTCTTATCCATTATCAAACTCTGACAAAGATTTTAACATGTAGACTTTGGAGGGACACAAACACTGGGAGTATAACAAGACATAAAATAATCTTCATTCAGAGCAATCCCTATCAGAATCCAAAATTCGTATTTTGCAGAAATAGAAAAATCTAATGTAAACTTCCTGTGAAAGCTGATAGTATATTAAATGCCCAAATATATTTCTTAAAAGATGAAATAAGATGTAGGTCTGATGCTTCCCTATTTCAAAGCTTACTACATATCCACTCTACAATAATTGCAACAGTGTGATTGCTGAATAAAGACAGTCACAGAGCAATAGAGCAAAGTTGTGAGCCTGGAAATCACCACCACAGTGGTTAATAACTTTTGGATTGGTTTTCAAGTCTATTCAACGAAGAAAGGCCTTCTCAACTGATGGGGTTGGAATACTTGGATATCCATACAGAGTGGAATGAAGTAGAAAACACAAACCTTTCATAGTAATAATAATGAAATAAACAATATGGATTAAAGGCAGGCAAAATAAAACTTGTAAGAAAACACATCATGATTTTTCAGTGTTTTCTAGCTATGATGTGAACATCATAGGCAGTAACAAGGAAAAAGATAACTTGAGCTTCTTTAAAATTAGAAATTATTTTTACCTCAAAGGCCACTATGTGAATTTTCAACCCATGTGAATGGAGAAAATATTTGTAAATTTTTATATAATAAAAAGAACATGTTAAGAATTCTTTCAAATCAACAACAAAACAACAGCAATATCAATAACAACAAAAAAACGGAAAATGTTACAAAGACTTAAATAGGCATTTACCTAAAGATGATATACAAATAGCCAATAAACAATATCAAGAATGAGTAGAGAAATTTAACTTAAAATTATTAGGAGTTTTCCTCACAGTAACATTAAGTTTGTTATGATAACAAGGAAAATAAACAGAAAAGGTAAGTTTTCGCAAAGATGTGGACATATCAAGCCCATGTGCATTATTGGTTGGAATATAAAAAAGTACCACTGCTGTAAAAAAAATGCAGCACTTGCTCATGACAATTAAAAATGGAAATACCATATCATGCAACATTTTCACTTTTGTATATATGTGAAAAATTGGAAATTAGAAATAGAGCAGGTATTTTTATACCATAGAGCATAAAATAGCATTATTCATGATAGCAAAAATGTGGGAACAACTCAAATGTTTATGGCAGATGAATGGATAAACAAATTTTGGTATCTTCATACAATGAGATATTCAGCCTAAAAAGAAATGTTGTTCGGATACATGCTTCAAGTTTTATAAACTTTGAAAGCATTAAGCCTCGGAAACAAACTAAGCATGAAAAGGCCAATATTATATGATTCCACAAATTGGAATCAAATTCATACACTTAGGAAATACACTGTTGACTGCCTGAAGCCACTGGTGGGGGAAAAGAAGGAGGTATTCTTTACTGGGTGCATAATTTGCTTAAGGAGATATAAAATTATAGAGATTGATAGTGATAATGGCTGAAAAACAATATGAATAAATTTATTGACAAGTTTAGTCCTTAAATAATAAAAATATTAAATTTTATAGTATATATATTTTACCATAATAGAAAATAACTTCCAAATGCCAAAAAACCCTGTAAGTTTTGAATGTAGATCATGGAATATAGGAAATTCATTATATAATTTTCTTTCTTTTTTTTGTATGTGTGAAGATGTCATAATTTAAAGTAAAACCTCAATTGATTCATATTTTAGTTGTGAATTGTTTAAACAATTTACAGATATCATATAAAGCCTAATTTTTAGTAAAAACCACGTAAAATAAACTGATCAATAAAAATGAGCTACAAAACAAAAGATAGAATTTAAAAACTGGCTGTGGAAATCTTTTAATTTTATTGATATTATCTATTTCAGAAGATGATATATATCTCATAGTATTTTTAGGATTCATTTTTTCTCGTGGTGGTGGATGGGAGAAAGTTAGAAAGTTGGATTCATGCATAAGTCCAACAAAGTGAGTCTTATACATTTTTGTTGCACATCTGTATATCCTGGGCTCTGAGCGCTGTACTATTGCACCCCATTGCACTGCACAGTAAGCTCAGAGCAACTGCGACAATATCCAGCAGGCACATGAGCTACTTCCACTATTTGTTTACATCTGCCAATGTTTATACTGTGAGGTCCGCTTGTATCAGAAATTTCGCAACTCAACGGTTCATAAATCCAGAATTTACCATACAAAATAAGGACAAATAATAATAGGAAAAATATGGGGGAGGAATTGTAATCCAGTGTGGACAATGTATCTAAAAATTTATCTTGACTTAGTACAAGTGTTTTACATATTTTATATGTTCTTTGGTCTATTAGTCTGACTTTCAATTTGTATATGAATATTAACTTTATAAGACCTTATAAATGAATCTGATGAGGGAAAAATAAAAGAGGAGTCAAGAAAAGGGGGAAAATAATTGAAATGTGTTATGTACATGTACTAACTTCTTACAGTGAGTGTAATCACATGTAATGTAAACATGTACTGAAAAAGTTTAAAAAATGGAAGCCACTTGAACTCTAGGAGGTGGTTAGGATGTAAGAAAAGCATATGAGATATAGAATTGTGCAATAAATTAGTATACCAAAAACTTACAAGATTTTTGAGGAATAAAATTCAAGAAATATTCTTGTATACATGTGTATACATTTACAAACATGCTTCTCTGTGATTTGTCCTTGGGTATTTTGTTGGTAGAACATCAAATTAGAATCTGAAGAAATGTATGAATTGTACTTTAAATTTTTTATTTTTATATGCAGTTTTTTGAATTCAAATACTAACAAAGTTTAAACTTTTCATTTCATTATAAATATATTGAACTAGAATAATTAATTTAAAATTGCATTAAGTAAATCAGAAGATTTGTTCAATTTGATTTGTAGGAGGGGTGATAAGTTCAGCAGCTGGAGATTGAAATGTCTATAAACATAATATTTCTATAACCAAAATTTACTCTGATAAATCATGGTTTGTAATTAAATGTCACAAAATGGTAGACATGTGACTGTCTTTGCTGGGGAAGGGATAATGGTAAAGTGTGAGTCAGTATCAGAAAAGATAATGTGGGCCACGCTCATTTCAGTTAAAATTTCTAAAAATGTTTTCTTTGTCTAAAGTTTGAGGAATGCCACTATATATTACTATGAAATTAGAATTATAATCAAGGTTTACATGAATTAGATCTTCATCTTTCACTGATAAATGTATTCCTATGTCACAAAATCTACAAGAGAGAATGTCTTAAATTTGGTGTTACAAACTTCATATAATGAAAAGAGAAATAGTTACCTTCTTTATTTTGTTGTTTGTGTTAGTATAAACTTTTTTGTTAAATATTTAACATGAATTCATAATTTTAACCAATCACTGTAGGTCTTTAAAATTCAGTGAGATCAAAATAACTAGAAGAACATGGGATACTTGGAAACATATTTTGCTTCTCTGGTGATTTAAAATTCAGTTAAATATAGAAACATTTGATAGGAAGATTCAATTTTTAAACACAGTTTAGTAATATAATTACACTTTACACTATGAAGAAAATTCATCTATATACTGAACTCATATATTTAAACTGAAATTCAATTTGATTGTAAAAGTTTATAACCAAAATATGTGAGCCATTGGGACTTCTAGTCCAACAAGGTAACAAAATAGTTGATTTAGGATTAGAATCTAATAAAATAAAGTTAATTTTCTTCTGCTTTACTAGATTTTATTTACATAGGTTGCTTTGTCTATGAATTCTGTATAAAGGCCTCAAGGATCTTTGTTAAATTCTATGTTTTAGAAACACATTTATATTTGGTGTGTGCACTTTCCTCTTTAGAACACTTTGGGAAGATCTTCCAATTTATACATGTCCTTCACAAGTTCATACGGTTTTCACAAAATGTGGAAAAAGGATGGAAGCTTAAGGGTGACTGAACATAATCCATTATATTTCTGAGAGCAAAAATGCACAAATTGCTCTCATGTCTCTTTAAATTAAATTACATGCAGCAAAGACTTCACTTTTGAGATTCAGGCAAAATGCAGCATCTCATTTCTCTAATTAGTTGCCTTGTTCCTACTTCTGCTTCCCTGGCATCTGTCCACAAGCATGTGTCACAAGCCCAAGATGAGTTTCTTTTTGAATGACAGGCATATTAGTAAAGATATTCCACTAAAATTACAGAAGGAATGTTGGAAGAAATAGAGAAATTTAGGAAACTTTAGGAAAAGGAAAAATGCTAACATAAGCTTTGTTTTCAGGATACTTGCTAATCTCAACTATTTCTAATGTGATTTTTAAAGTTTGCCTTAAGGTTGATACTTAAAATAAGAGGATGTTTGTATATGAAGGGTGGCAGGAAAAGAGAAAATGGGAAAAGAATAAATATTTACCCAATTTTTAATTTGTGCAACTATATCTATTCAGTTCCTCCCCTTCATGTCTACATATCTTTATCTATTTATCTTCATCAAGTATATCCACATAATTTTTGTCTATGTGCTCCTAAAGGTAGATATAGTTATGTTGGTAGAACATGCACAAATAGAGGATTGAATTACTTAAACATAGTAATTTCTAACTGTATGTAAAGACAGACAATATCTTTGTAATGGTCATGGTATGTTTTCCTTTAACACTTTCTTTTTTAATACAAATAATACAATAATGTTTTTAAGCATTTACTGACATGAATTCATAGTGGTTTTCTAGTGTTAAACTCAGATGTGTTAATAGATATGAAGCTGGATGGCAAAATACGATGGAGATTTCATCCCATTTGAAGGAGAAATAGTAGAAAAAATTAGTGTTGGGTTCCTTATTATCATTTTTACCCAAGTTCTATGATACAGATTTTCCTTCTTCCTGGAGTCCATTTGTAGCAAATGCAGAAGACTGCAGAGTTTGATTCTGTAAGAAAATCACTGCCTGTGACTGAAAATTAGTGTTTACACACTTCACCGCCACACAATGCACTTTAATTCATCAACTGGTTCCAAATCTGAAAGTGAAGCATTAAAGGTATTGAAAGCTACTAAAGTTTCACTTAGAAGGACTTTGAAACTACTAGTCAAAATGGAATAAATTCATTTCTGTTAAAGGTGTAAAACTTTGAGAAAGAGTCTAAAGTGGCTGCTATAAAATTTAGATGGAATGCAAGAGGTACAGGAGATGCATAGAGGCCAGTTATTTTGAATAGATGACTAAATAGATTAATCAATTAATATGCATGCTTAAAGATAGTATCTAGCTAAGTAGCATGTTTATTTATTTATTTATGTTTCCTAAATCAACTGTTTAGAGTAATTCATTATAATTCTGTGGATAACTAATGAGCCATATGATTTTAATAATGTGCATGACTGGCATGTTTATTTGTTCAATGCCAGCATTCAAATAATATAGGACACTATCTGTTACACACATTTTTGCAGAGAAAAACCAGAGAAAATTTTGTCTCATTATGTACTGTTTAAATTATAGGCTAGATTATGTAATAGCAAGAACAGCAAAATATTTTCATTCACTAATTCATTTTACAAGGCCAAAAACTATTGAATTGATGGTTTTTTTTAATCTATCTTCCACATTTTTTATGTTAGTTTTTGTGTAAAAATGTTTTCCTCAAAGGGTTTGCTGGTAGAAGGATTTTTCTACCAGTTTTCATGTACTGATGTATTTTATTTTTGTGATTGTAAATATTTTTTCAATTTTAATTGTCTTGAGAAACTATATAATTCATTGTTAAATGTAGCAACTCTTTGAGATGTTGCAATTGAGGAAAATTAGTGACTTACTTCAATCTATGAATATATAGATAACTTTTTCCTAGTTAGCTAAAAAAGTGAATTTGAAACATGAAGGTAGGAAAAGTTGGCTATCAGCTTTCAACACAAAAGTGCATTCATAACAAGAATGAATAAGATAAAGTCCAAAGCAAAAATATTTGTTTTGCAAAATAAAAACTTTTTGTTAATTTTAATAATAATAGCAAAAGGTACCAATTGAATAAGACTAGGTTGAGAATGTAGAATATGTAATTTTAATTGTGTAATAATATTAAAAATAAATTATTTAAGTACATTGTATATGTAAACATTTAGCTAAACAAATTAATTAAATATATGAGCATTGTAAATGTACATTTATCAAGAAAGACAAGAATAACTATAAGATGGAACGAGCTTCAGAAAGAGGCCTGCCCCATAACATCAGTCAGTGTGCACTGATCCCAGGGAGCAGCAGTGTGGCCCAGACCAGTGTAGCTGCAGGCAGAACTCAGTGAGGGATTCAAGTACTAGAGCAACCATGGTTGAAAAGAAATAACAGCCTGTCTAATTGGGTTTTTCACTTCAAAGTGCTTAATGTGCAGACAAAATTATAACAGCTAAGCTGATAATGTCACTGACCTTGTTTTCTGGGTGTTCAACAACTAAAGTTAGGAGACCAAAACTAGAAAGGTAACTGGGCTATGCAGGCAGCCAATATTTTAGCCCTGGCCCCTCAACTTCAACAATATCCACAACACAAAGGAACCATTCCTATGGGGTCCTTCATCTTTAGTGGGTCACTGAACCTCCTGAGTAGGGAGCTTGCTGGGCACCAAAGGACAAAAGTATTGTGTGCCAAAGGAGGGTTACCATGGGGGAAAAGTCTCCCATGCTTTCTCTGAAAGCAATATGGTCAAACAAAGCTGTAAGCCATACTGATGGCTGACACTGACAAGAGTTGAGAGGCTCTATGCATGGTTCCTAAATAATGCCTAAAGAGACTTAACTTACCCTGATAGATAGTAAGTAAGCTCACGTTGATTGACACAGGTCTCACTTTAACTTGGTCTTAAACACCCAACAGAAAAGAATAACCAAAAAAGGTATAAAATACTACTATAGTAATAAAGCTAGATATGAAAAGGGGCTCCAGTCACTGACCCATTTTGGCAGTTTCCAGGTCTACTAGTATTTGACCATGGTTATGGATCATTAGGAAAAAAACCTATGGTAAAATCTATAAGAGCTTAGCTAGAGTGTTAGCTTTCTTAGCAAAATTTATTCTTCAAATTGTCTCTTATCTTAGAGCTAAAACTAGAGAGACTAATGACAAAGTATGAGACTTATAGATAACCTCTATCAATGAAAGAATCTAAGACCAGGAGGTTCAATTATTATTTCAGTATCTAAGTGTGACTTTCTCCCTAACCTGCCCTTTCATTCTAGTGTGCTCACTCTTAGATAATGCACATTCTAATATCTTAAAAGTTTTGTTTATTCTTGCCTACAGGCTGCCAAACTCCAAGTGGTCACACAAATGGAACAAATGACAAATGTGTTAGGCTTCTTTTACTTTTTTCAGATAGATCTTGTAAACAGCTCTTAACTGCTAAACTGTACAAAATGACTTCTATATGTTAGATTCTGAAGTCCCCTGGACCTTCTCCTTTATCCTCTTTGTGGGCTATGTTCATAGTCACATTCATCCTGCTGACCTTAAAATTTGGCCCGTGCATTGTTAATTGTTTCTATCTCTGTCTCCTCTAGACTTAAAAGCTATGCAGCTACTAAGATGACAATGCCAAATGCCTACCAAAGGCCGTTAGATAGACTACAGAGTAACTCTAACTGCTGATCACAACTATGACCCTCTTCAGCTGGAAGTAGCCAGAGCTGTCTTCACCCTTTGCCCCAACACAGCAGTGGAGGGTACTTCTTCAGAGGAGGCACTATTGCAGATAGGTAAGTTAATTAGGTATCTTGTAGGCAGTTAGACAGGGCTGCCCTCAAGGAGCGAACACAGCAAGGATCCCACATGGAGGACAATCAAGACACATTCTCTGATGGCCAGAATTATAAAAGTAAGAGAAACTACTATAGCTTTGGGCTTCCTCTGGGGAGAAACAGCAGTAATTGATATTCTAAATAGGTATTAATCACCTGGGTGCCAGGCCAAGGTCTTAACACAGCCTTTCCAGGAAATATCCCTGACCCCTGCCCTTAAAGGAAATCCCTTTAATCTTTCTACATGATTTATTCCCCCATTTAATTCCCATTTAATCAATGTTACCTGGGTGACTATACTGTAATCTTATAGTTTGGTCATGATTTTACCCCATCTAGTGCCCACCTTATAATTTTCCATTGGGTCTTATAGTTTTGTCCCACTTTGTATCCAACTCACCACATGGCTTTACTGTATAAAACATCTTTGAAAATTAGGTTGAGCAGGCAACCCACTTTCTGGTACCCTTCTGTCTCTCCTAGACAGCAGCTTTTCTTTCCCGCAATAACTTTTTTCTGCTCTTAACCTCTGTAATTCCTAGAATTTATTCTTTGATTTTAGAGAATACAAACTCACATTTCAGATGTCTAGCAGGTTTGAGAGCTACATCTCTTCCTCCTATATCACTAGGACAGCTACCAAACTACTGCAATTGAAAGAACTTAGATAAATACACATAGGAGAACTGAGTGAAATGCTTGTCTAGGAATCAACATGATTTTTGTTTTTGGAGTTTCTCTTTTAAAAGACTTAAAATTGTGTCAGGCCCTTGCCATAGTTCTATTGTAAATGATGAGTATTTAACCCTTCAAATACTATCACTTGGAAAATATTTAAATGAAAGCCCTGAATTCATTTGATGTGATTCTATTTGAAATGTCTCTGCAAACTTTCTAGCCATAAAGAAAAAATAATACAATAAAATTGATTTCCCTAAAAAGAGATAGAAAATATAGAAGAAATGGACAGATTCCTAGATTCATATAAATTACCAAAGTTGAAGGAAAATGACCTAAAAATTCTAAATTATCCAACATCAATCAATGAAATTAAAATGTAATTAAAAACTTACCAACTAAGAAAAGCCCAGGCCCTGATGGCTTCACTGCTGATCTCTACATGACACTCAGAAAGGAGCTACTGCCACTACTGTTTAAACTCTTCAATGAAATTGAAAGGAGCACTACTCCCAAATTAATTCCTGGAAGTAAGCATCACCTTGATCTCCAAAGCAGAGAATGACCCAACAGAAAAGAGAACTAACTACAGGTCAATCTCAATAATAAATATAGATGCAAAAATCCTTAATAAGATAATGGCAAATAGAATGTAGAAGATCAAGAGGATCATAAAGCCTGACCAAGTGGGATTCATCCTAGGGATGCAGAGATGTTTCACTATATGAAAAATCAATCAATGCAATACACTATATTAATAGACCCAAGGACAAACCATATAATCATCCCAATAAATGCAGAAAAAGCTTTCAATAAAACCCAACACATATTCATGATAAAAAATCCCTAGAGAAAATTGGAATAGATAGTCTCTACCTTTCAAAGACATCTATGAAAAACTGATAGCCAATATCATACTAAATAGTCAAAAACTTAAATCCTTTACACTAAAATCAGAAACAAGACAAGGATGTCCACTATCATCACTCCTGTTCAACATAGTTTTGGAATCATTAACCACAACAATTAGACAAGAAAAAGAAATAAAAGAAATAAAAATAGGAAATGAAGAAGTCAGTTTGTCATTATTTGTAAAAGATGTGATACTCTGTTTAGAAGATCCGAAGAACCCCACCAAAAGTCTTCTAGACTCAATAACCAAATTCAGTAAAGCTGCTTTTTCTGCACACAAATAACAGATTCGCTGAGAGAGAAATGGGGCAATTAATTCCTTTCACAATAGCATCCCCAAAGTTGAAATACCTAGGAATCAATCTAACCAAAGAAACCAGAGATCTCTACTCTGAAAACTACAACTCTCTGAGAAAAGAGATTGAAGAGGATATTAGAAAATGGAAAGATATCCCTTGCTCCTGGGTAGGAAGAATCAACATAGTAAAAATGGCCATTTTTACAAAACTCCTATATATATTCAATGCAATCCCAATTGAAATCCCAGTAGCATGCTTTAAAGACCTTGAGAAAAAAAGAAAATATTTATTCAGAATAAGAAGAGGCCTAGATCAGCAAAATCAATTTTAGGCAATAAAGAGAAGGTAGGGATTATCAAAATCTCCCACTTGAAACTATACTACAAAGCTACTGTGATTAAAAAAAAAAAAAAAAAAAAAAAAAAAAAGCATGGTACTGGCAAAGTAACAGACCTGATGACCAGTGGAACAGATTAGAAGATGCAGAAACAACTCCAGACAATCAGCCACCTCATCTTCAACAAAGGATCCAAATACACTGGAGGAAAGATAGCCTCTCTAATAAATGGTGCTGGAAAACCTGGGCTTCAACTTGCCAAAATTAAAACTAGACCTATATCTCTCACCATGCCCTAAACTAATATCAAAATGGATTAAAGATCTAAATATTAAAACAGAAACACTAAACCAACTAGAAGAGAGGTTAGGTAGAACCCTTGAAGACATTGATGTAGGAAAAGATTTTATGAACAACACCTCAGTTGCCCTGATCTAGCACAAACAATCAACAAATAGATGTCTTCTTAATCAAAAGCTTATTCACAGCAAGAGAAAAGACCAACAGTGTGAAGAGAACATTGTGGGTTCACAGTGTGGGAAATATTTTCACCAGCTCTTCCTCAGACAAAGGTCTACTATCTAGAATATATAAAGAATTAAAAAAAATTAGACATCCCAAATTTAAAGACCCAATCAAAATGGGCAACTGAAATAAAGACGTGTCAGAAAAAGAAGTAGAAATGGCAAATAACCACATGAGAAAATGTTTAATATCACTGGTCATTCAAGAAATACAAATGAAAGCAATGTTGAGATTCCACCTCACCCCAGAAAGAATGGCTGCTATCATGTAATCAACCAATAACAAATGCTGGCTGGGCTGTAGCGAAAGAAGAATACTGCTCCACTGCTGGAGGAAGTGTAGACTTGTGTAACCACTGTGGAAATCAATATGGAGATTTCTCAAAGAACTAGCATTGGAAGTCCCATTTGACCCAGCTATTCCCCTGCTGGGTATCTTCCCTAAAGAATAAAAGTAATCATACCACAGTGATATATGTGCATCCATGTTCATAGCAGCATAATTTGTAATAGCTAAAACTTGGAAACAGCCCAATTGCCTGTCAATAGGAAATTCAATAAAGAAAATGCTTTTATAATAAAATGGAGTACTACTCATCCATAAAGAATGAGAAAACAAGAGACATTTAAATGGATACACACTGAGGTGACACTCAAGTGAAATAAATAGGGCACACATATAATTACTGAGTAGTTTCTCTAGTGTGAGAAACTGAAAGTGTAGATAAGGACTAAAAGTCATAATAGATAATTTGAAACAGGAAGAAAAGGGACAAAGGGGAAGGGGAAATGGAAGGAGTAGGGAAAAGGAAAGAAGGGAATGGAATTAATAAGAGAAAATGAAAAATAATGGAAAAGAAATCTTTGTAGATATGGAGGGAGGAAGGGGTGAGAGGAATGGGGAAAAAATAAGAACCAAGATTGATTATGTAAAGGTAAAAATCTCCAACAATGAATGTCATTATATTGTATACCTTAAATGTACAAATAAAATTAATTAAAAATAACTATAAGATGGAAAGTGAAAATGGACTCAATCCAGTAGTGACAAATGACACATAAATTAATTAGTTTCATTCTCTTATTTTACTGCATAAAGTGATTTTTTAAAAAATGTACATGTGGAAGAAAAATGGAAGGGCATGATTCTTTGCAACTGTTTCTAACTAATATGTTAGCATCAGTGACAATGAAAGCAAAATCAAACATATTGTTAACAGATCATTGATGAAAAGCCAAAAATCAAAATAAGAGATGTTAAACAAGATACATCTCAACTAATTGCATTGAAACCTGGATCTAAAAATGATTTTCATTTGTTTTATGCATGCCTTATATATGTAGCATGAAAGTAATTTTACATAATGTTTTAGTGTATGCCTGTGATTTTACAGGGGTAGTCTATTACATATTTTTCTTTTATGGAATTAAATGAATAATAAAATGTTTCAAAATTGGAAATTTGGAATTCTGTACTTGGAATGCTCCACTTGTAAGTGATCCTCTGCATGTGCCTTTTTTTTTTTTTGCTCTGAAAGTCTTTACATTTGCTACTTTTTCTTTATCAGGCCCTCAGTTACCATGGAAAGAATTCCTGACCATTCTTCTGTAGAGGACAGATGGAGAGAAAGCCTCTGGGTATGAAAAAATGGTAAAGCCTCAAGCTGTTCCAGAATGAAGATGATACCATCCAAAGGTCCAATCCCCAGTCATTTAAAATATGGAAAGGGAGATACTGTGTTCAGAGGTCACCTTCTATTAACAAATTCAGTCCTAGAAGCATAGGTGAACCTAGTCAATACCAAATGGATCAGAAATATGCCAGATCAGCTGATCCCTGCTCTGCTAAACCACAGGACTGTGAGGAAATAAAATGGTATTTCTTTAAGCTAGTATATTTTACTGTAGTTTGTTAAATGACAATAAAATATATGTAGCATTCTATAGTCAAGCTCAGATGCATATTTGATTTTCTATAATCCAGACTCAAATTCCTAACAGAGATCCTGCCTGCTTTTTATCTAAATTCCAGAGAGTTTTGTATGAGCACAACATTGACTACCCAGACAATAGATTGAGAATCGTGTCAGTATAGGTCCAATTTGATGCAGGTACTACTTTTTCAACACATGGAAACATTTTGTTCTCTAATTATTCCCCGTTATCCTAAGTCATATGTCCATATAACTTAGTTTTTATTGTTTTAAAAGAACATTTATTTTAGATTTAAGAATAAATAGAAAAATCGTGGCAATCCATATCCATATAGAAAAAAATTTAAATCTTACTGGACAATGCTTGAAAATATTTTCAAAATATAAATTTTTTGAAAGGACACAGGATAAATATCGATGTATGGATGAAATATTAAGATAAATATTTGGAAAGACTTTGAAATGATTAATAGATACATAATTACTAATCTCAAACAAGAACGCAAATATAAGCAATCACATATGATAATGGACGAAATTTTAGTTGACAATTCAATGGGCAGAAAAATAGAAAGCTATTACATGCAGACATTATTTATCTCACCATGGAGGGAACAGAAAGTTTGACCATTGCATGGACTGATGAATGTACACAGACACTGGTCTAGGCTCAGAATCTCTCTGCTGTTGGCAGTTTCTTCCAGGAATCTGAATTTTTGGCAGTTTCCATAGTTCCATACCTTTAATTGACAGTTGTTTCCAATTGTCCAAAGAGGCAGGATAGAGCAAAGGGCTTAGCTGCTATTTCCTTAAGTAAACATTTTCATGCTTAAAGTCACTTATACTGTTCATGCCCTGTGGGGATAATGTCCCTTCATGGACCATCATTTGCAACACTTGTTAGCCTAAAGTTTTCTTATCATTCATTTTTAATAGATTAGATAAACCTCTTCTCCGCCAAGAGTTCTTGCTCCGATTGTGGTACGTTACTACATTTTATCTATCTTTTTTATAATGTCCATGATTTAGAGGAGAAATAGCAGTGCACATATCCAGTAGATATCTTGAATTGAAAGTCCTTTGATATTTACAATATATTTACTTCTCATGAGCCGCTTTCAGAGGACATTTCATAACATTATTGCATTAGGTAGCAGTGTCATTTTCCTCTGCTATGGGATACTCTCCATAACTCCTAGGCCCCGAGATTTCTCCCCATTTCTTTGCCTCTAGTTTCTGTTTACTTTATGTATTATTCTGTCTACATTTTCCATCCTTCTCCTTGCATCTCCACAACAGAATATGAAATAGCCTGACAACTGGCTTTAGTTTTCCTAAATTTTAAGGAGAGCTGGTTACTTTACCTTCTCTACAGTAATCTATGACTTTAAAGGCCTAGGTTCCATTTAATCATGAAGAGAAGAAACAATATTGGGAAATATTTATGAGTACATTTACCTGTTTGAAAAGGTAAAAAATGAGAACCAAAACCTGTCATGTAAAGGTTTAAGATCCCAAAAATGAATGTAACTGTACTGTATACCTAAAACGTACCAATAAATTCAATGAGAAAGAAAACATAAGAAATTAACTTGATAGATGTAATGTGAATTTTGTAAACAAGATATCACAATGTATTTCTTAGCAGTTATCAGTGCTTATACATGTAGAAAAATTTGAATTATTTTGTAGATAGAAAAATCCAAGTGAATAAAGATGAGCTTTTGATATAAAATCAGAGATTCCTAAACTCAACAGTCCTGCAGACTTTACTACAGATAAGCTTTTTATACACTGGAAATGAATAATATTTCTTCTCTTACTGCTTTATGATTGCTTATTTCTATTTTCCATTTTTATTTATTACTATATGGATCCATAGAAATTTAACATTAATATTTTTTAATTTACTCAGTATTACATAAGATATGCATCATGACATTTTAAGATATTAAAATGGTAAATATTTGATTTTCATTATTAATTTTGGCTTCTTACAAAAGCATTTTTTGTGGTAATCCAAGTTGGATTATTTGTTTCGTATGAAAGCAGCATTGTATATTATCAGTGTGTCATATAATTTTAGGATTCAGCAGGGACAATTAGCTACTGAAAATTTCTGAAATTGTTGGAGGCAAAATAATGTATTGTTCTAGTCCAAGATATGCTCAAAATAGGTCTTTGTCTAGTGAATATTGGGTCATATTTCTTTCAAGGAAAATGTAATTATCCATACTAGTTTCACATATCTATAAGTTACTTAACTGGATAAAAATGTAAACATAACATTTTTTTCCTTTGGGGAAAAAACAAGAGGTAACAAAACAATACATGTAAAAAGTATTACATATGTCATATACACTTTAAAATATTTCATAAAGCTTAAGATGGTCCTTTCTTAGTAGGAAGCTAATGTCTTGTCATCTTTGATTTTCAAGATTCAATGCACGCTTTTGTTTATCCTTATAAACTACCCTTACTCTTTTAAAGCTTTATAATTATACAAAAATAACATATGTAGAGAATACAAAAAGGATTCTGAGGTAACTTTCAAAACTTTTGGTTGCTGAGTATAGTGTTGAAGAAAAGTCTCTTCATTCTGAATGTTCTTCATTTGCGGATTACTTGATAATCTGCATATAATTTATGAACTTAATTGTAACAATGTATTTTATAACAAAATATGTTTTGGTATTTGGAAAAAATGTTAGCAGATAACTATATTTCTTTAAAAATCAATAATGCTCTCAGTGATCATATTAAATAAAATATCTATAATGACTACTTAAAATGCTATGTGTTTGGGAAACTTGAGTTATATAATATCGGTTTTAAAACATTAACTTTAAAATTTAATTTAGTATCCACATTTCACTAGCTATTACCATTTTAAAATATCTGTCTGCTTGAAATATAGCTTACAACAGGGAATAACAATATTATGGTGGCACACTTTGAAAGGTAGGCAATATTAAGATGTGATATATATTGACTTCCCCATAATGATTGCATTTAAGTGGTTTTTTTTTCCCCCATTAAATTTATTGGTACACTTCAAACAATAGTTACATTTATCATTGTGATCTTGTACCTTTACATAACAGGCCTTGGTTCTTCTTTTTGCTCCATACCTCTGGTCTCCCTTTACCCCCTTCACCCTTCCCTATTTACAAAGGCTTTGTTTCCAGTTTTTCCTTTTTTAAAATATTTCTTCTTTATTTCCTTTCCCCTCCCCTTCCCACTACCCCTTTGGCCATTTTCTTCCTATTTCACCCTCTCAATATGATCTCTTGAACCTTCATTGCACTTTTATTTTTTTACACCAGAGAAACTATTCAATATTTACTCAACCGTGTCCTCTTTAATTCACTTAAGAGTATAGCCTCAATGTGCAACCATTTAGCTATAGATCTTTCCAGTTTCTCCTTCTTTACGGCTGAGTAGTACTCCATTTTATAGAAAAGCCACATTTTCTCTATCCAGTTTCCAGCTGATGGGCAATTGGACTGTTTCCCAGTTTTAGCTATGACAAACTGTCCTGCTATAAACCTGGGTGCACATATGTCACTGTGATATGATTCTTTTAATTCTTTTGAAAAGATACCCAGAAGAGGGATTGCTGGGTCAAATGCGATCTCTAATTCTAGTTTTTTGAGGTATCTGAATATTGATTTCCATAGTGATTACATAGTCTGCAATCCCAACAAAAATGGAGAAGGGTCCCTTACTCCCCATAACCTCACCAGCATTTGTTATTGGTTAATTTATTAATAGAAGCCATGTTTATCAGACAAACAATTAATAACAGCAAATAAATATATGAAAAAATGTTCCACATCACTAGTCATTTGAGAGATGCAGATGAAAGCAACACTGAGATTCCATCTCACCCCAAAAAGAATGGCTGTTTTACAGTTTGTAATAGGAAAAACTTGGAAACAACCCAAATGCCTATCAATTAGTGACTGCATTTAAGTTTTGCAAATATACATTAGTACAAATTTAAACATTAGTAAAACATATGTTGAAAGTTATGAGATGATATTTTCAATGGATACACATCATTCTGGTGCAATTCTAAATTAAAAGAAACAGAAACACTTCAAATAATATTTAGAAAACTACATGAAGAAGATGGTAACATATCACAAACCAAAAGAATACAATGCAAAATCATGTCTATGGTTATTTTATGTGGGTTAATTCCAAATATAGATTATTTCATATTTCTTACAAGAAAACTCTGAAGTAATTTTTCCATTTTTATTTTAAAAGAATATATACCGATGAGGGTTTTAGAACCAGTAAGAATGTAGACAGATGGAGAGTAGAACCAATAGTCATATTGACAGACATACACAAAACACACACACACACACACACACACACACATGGAAAGAGAGAGAGATTACCAGATGTATGGAGTCTGAGAATTTCCATGATCTGCCATCATTAACTAGAGATCCAGAAAATTCAGGGTTATAATTCAAAAGCCTAAGAATCATAAAGCTGATTCCAGTTTGAAGGGTTGAGAACCAGGACTGCCAAAGGCAGAAGATTGTTCTTGCAACTCTGTCAGTCAGTCAGATGATTCAACCTTCTTTTCCATATTTGTCCCATTTATACTTTCAAAGAATTAAATTTTAGTTAAAATATATTGCTAACAGTTGATCTTCTTTACTCATCTACTAAGTGAATTGTTAATCTCTTCCAGAAAGACTTTACAGATGCAGTAAGAGATGCTCTCTGACCAGTTATCTGTGCACCCTAGGGGTGAGTTCATTCGACACATGAAATTAACCATCATAGAAAGTCATAAGGTTATCCTGAGAACACAAAAGTTTTCTGACTATGCTCTAAGTGTGGCCTTAGTCTGATCTGAGTATTTAAAAAGCTCCCCATGCAATATCAGAAAAAGTTTCTGGGATCCACTTTGTGTCAGCCTCACCAGGTAGAATACACCTGAAAATGCTGATATAGAGTCTCACCAGTGTGAAAGGAGGTGCATGGAAAGCTCATTTCTTAATGAGAGGCAACAATATGAAATCACTTTTCTCATATCCATGTGAAATGAGGTCATATTGAGAAACTTGCAGCATGATCCACAATGCACTTAAAATAAACCAATATAAAATGAAGCTTTGCTGCATAAGCAAGCTTTCTTGTACCAGTATCATTTTTTCTACCAATATTATTTTAACAGAGGAACTAAAGAAATAAATAAAACTAGAAAAATGTTGCTTAAATGATTTTTTCCATTTACAGTAAGCTTACTTCAAACATTGAAGGAGCCAACAAATGCAATATTGTAAACAACAAACACATTTGCTTAAGGGCACCACAAGCTAACAGCTCATCATTTGTATCCCTGAGATTTTTCACATTTCAGGTCTGTCTTCTTCCAATCTTTCTGCTTCTTTATTCATTTCCCTGGCATTTTCTCACAACCACCTACTTCCCATTGCTTTACATTTTTTTTTGACTCTTCTTTCTTTACTACAAAAAATAATAGCCTTCAGACTATTTTCTTGCTTATCTGCAGTGTTGTTTTATTGAAAACCATGAGTTAAGAGGACTGAGACTTGCTTAATATGAGATAATGTCTTAAAGAAGTTTCTACAAAGAACACGTGGCACTGCTCTTTAAAAGCAAATATTTCTTTTAAGGATCAGCTCTGCTTGGGGTCATCTAATGGCTCTTAGACTTGCTTTGTCAGGATTTTAGCTGCTGTCTCACTTAGCTTTGGGTATAGCTGGAAGCAGGTCAACGTGTGACTTATGCTGCAATAAAATGTTCCTGTTATTAGCTTACCTTGGCCCTGTGTGTTCACTGCTGACTCCACGATACTTCTAATCAGAGTTCTTAATTCTTGGTTATTGAAGCACCTGAATATCTTATTTCAGGAGCTTTTGTAACCAAATAATCAAAAGTAAACAAATTGTAAAGAATTAGCTCACTTATTGTCATACTTATATTCTCCAAGATTTGGGAAAATTTTCCCCCTTCCTTATCTGGTCACAATTTTTGTTCCACTGTCATCTTCTCTAAGATAACAAATCCTGAAAATAGTCTTCAAAGCACGGCTCTGTATTATTTCTAAGTAAGAACATCTTCTTCTCATGGCATAATAGGCAATCCAGACATCCCTGGGCATTCTAAGTGAGATATAAAGCAGGTCAGCTTCTGAGTTTGAAGAAGATGAATGTGGTAAAACACCATCTTGGTGATGCTTTAGTTCTCTGACCTTGGTTTGCAATGAAAAGTGATTTCAAATTCAAAGCAAAGTTAGTAGAGCTTCACAGCAACTTATTAAACAGATGCATCACGCTTGCATTTTTTCCACTTTTTGTGCCTGACCCTATCAGCATCCAGAATTCATCACCACAGCCTAAACACCCTTTTCCTTGGTCACTATCTAAACACCTCTCCAAGCTTTTAGGAGGCTAACAGCAGATTCCTAAGCAGCCTGTAGAACCATTGTACTTCCTCTCTGAATGATATCTGATGCATATCTGCTCATGTTTAGGGATCATATATGCTCTTTCCTTGATGAAGCCCTTTCTAAAAGTTATTGGCCCTTACTCGGCACTCCTTGAAATGTTTCTAATACATCAAGTTTCACACTATTTTGTAGGAGCTTTTGTCACCATGCTTGCTTTCTTGTCAGACTGCAACATTAATGAAGGAAGAAGAATGTGCCCTATTGCTATTTGTATTTTCAGTGTCTCTTACGGCAGTTTATAGTAGGACTTCAACCAAATTTTGCAGAATGAATGAATGAATGAAAGCTAGCCGATGCTTCCAGACTGCATCAGCATGATTTTACTGCAGCAATTGGTATCCAGTAAAAATTTATGTTTTCCTTTGGATTTGCTCCTGATTAGTTCTGCAAGTTCATTCAAATAATCTTTTTTAGCAGTGTGCTTGTTTGCAATGTAAGATGACAGCAGACCCAGCCTCACAGACTAATTATAAGGAGAAATGGTTACAACGTTTGCTATAGTGTCTGAACTAATGGTGGAACAGTGGCAAGTATATCTGTGCATTTTTATACATTATATGATACATTATTCATAAATACTTAATGATTCTAAAGGATTTCAGTTTGTTCTACATAACATTAAATAAGGACACACGTATTCATATATATTACTGGTAATAAAAAAGGACAATTATTCTCCATATAAATAAGAGCTTTGTTGTTGTTTTATTTCCCAACGGGAACATAATAATGAACAAATGTTTTCCTTACCTTCTTTCTGTTAAAAAGAAACTTTGTGAAAAGACTTTTTTTTTTTTTTTTTTTTTTTTTTTT
>NW_022900947.1:22173813-22192742 GCF_012274545.1 Fukomys damarensis | reverse complement strand
TTTTTTTTTTTTTTTTTTTTGCTGTAGGCTATTTGTTTTGTTATTGTGAAGAACACTCCCTACAATTTCATTGCAATAATGTAGTGTTTAGGTAGAAAACGTCTCTCCGAGACCTCCGGTGTTAAGAGGCGGTGCTTTTGGAAGCTAATTGGATGGTGGAGGCACTCACTATGGCTGACTTTCTGTTTGGCAGTGGGGCCCAGCTGCGAGAGGAGGGCACACTGGGGACTTGGCAGGAGGGCTTTATCGCCGTCCCTGGCTCCTCCCTTCACTCTCTGTTTCCTGCCCGCCATGACTTGAGCTGCTTTCCTCTGCAGCAGCCCTACCAGCATGCTGCACCAGTCGACCATGGACTGAAACTGAGCAGAGTGAACCTTCCTTCCTTTAAGGTATGGATATTTTATCAGTGATGAGAAATTGACTACAATAAATAGTACATGTTTTTCTTTCATTTCTAACACGATCATCATTTCTCTAAAAAATGTAGGGATTTAGTGGTTTCAGTGCATGATTTCTAGGTTTCCATTCATGTTAACATATTAAACAGTACTTTTTGAGTAATTATATACAAGACAATTATTGAAACTTCTACTGAATATACAGTAATTATTTCTCTGGGAAATACATTGAAATTTAGAGAAGGAAGAATGTATAACAGGAGCAATCCTCTCAATAACTGAAGAGCATATGGATATTTCTTTACTTGACTGGCTTCCTGTATGTAATGGGCCCTGACCCTCTCGTGTTCTATGTAATTTCCTTTGGGGTTACTGCTAAGATGCTGGGATCTGTTTATTGTTGTTGTTGTTGTTTTTTGAGACAGGGTCTCACTATGTAATTGAGACTGACGTGGAACTTACTATGTAGCCCAGGCTGGTCTCAAACTCACAGAGGTCCTCCTGCCTCAGCCTCCCGAGTGCTGGGATTACAGGCATGCGCCACCACACCTAACTTACGTTTTTTGTTTCATTGGGATTTTTTTTGGTTTTTTTGTTTTTTTTTTTTTCTTAGAATGCTGGGATCTGTTACAATTTTCAAAATACTTTTCTGTCTCACTTTTGCTTCACTATACTTTACTGATTTAACCTTTCAGTGGATAGCATCTTTTTTCAGTCTTTTGCCCTCTTTCTGTTCACATAATTGGTTTGATTAGTTCTTGCTAGGACTTACCTTGGCCCCTAAATATGACATGCCATCTTTCATATGTACTGTACTAGCCTGTTTCTAATATCTTGTTACTGGTCACAGTAGTCAACTATGTGCACCCTTTTCCATCTCCAGCTGCAGTGGTTTCATGTTGGAAACTTAAAATTAGTTATCATTTTAACTTATGCACTAGAAGAGCAAGAAAACTTTATCAGAACTTTTCTTTTTTGCCCAGTAAGCTATTTTTGACAAATCTATCGTCCCCTCTAGCCTTAAAAGTCTTTTTTTTAACTCTTCCTAGTAAAATGATTAGAAAAGTACCTGATTCTAAATTACTATTATGTGAATGTTATTGAAAAACTGTTTATAAATTACATGGATAAATATCAACTCAGCAATTCTGTAAGCAATCATCTTTAAAATATTGCTATATGTTATATCTTGCAAAGCAATGAACATATTTTTTCTTAGATTTACAGTGACGGAAGTGAATGGACAAAACTCACTTATGCATTTACTGAATGTGACTTGCATAAAAACAATTCCTGTAATTCTGCCAAATAGTCCATTGTGGGGAAAAATCCTGAAAACATTCCTTGGGGAACAAATTTGAAACTCTGCCAGGCACTTATGCTTCTATGAATACAACTGAGTAGCCCTTTTGCAGACAAGAATGCACTTTAAAGCAAACATTGTACAACAGTGAATAGAAAATGAAATCACAGTCAACTTTTGGTCACTAGTAAAGTTAAATTACATAAAATTTAAATTTTCTATACAACTCTATTTGTTTCTATGAAGTTTCTCATCTTTCCAAAGGAACTAAAGGATGATATTTCCTCATTACAAGACAAAACATTATTTTAAAATTCCACTTTGCTACACACATTAACCACTCACAAAGGCACATTGAACTATATGTGTCTTGTAGAAGGCAAGCTTTTAAATATTTATGCTTGTACATCCCTACTTCTTGCTGCAAACCTTCGTTGCTAAATTGGGCAAGGACAGCATTATGGTTAAGGCACAGACTACACTCTAAAGCCAGATCACCTGGTTTTCTATAGAGTTTCTACTATTGAATGGGCATATGATTTATAAAGAAATTAATCAGCCTTTCTCCAGCTATATTTCCTCAGCAGCAAAAGGATTATAATACAGATAATACTTTGACTCAGAATGCCACTTTGAGAAATAAGTATGTTAAAATCTATACAATACATAAAATAAGGGTGGAATACTTAGTAAGTCACATTTATATAATTCTCAATAAAACCTCCGATTGCTTATGGCCAATACACTTCTGCATATCTAAATTCTAAAGTGTTTATTTTCAGGTTTAAAAGTTAATTATATGAAACACTGGATTGCATTGTTTGTTATGTATATGTACTACTCATGAGTATATAGCATTCACTCAGAAACATGGCATTTATTGTACCCACAATATTCAAGTGAAATAGCAGTGAACAAGTGTATAAAAATTAATACTGACTTATAGAGAACATAAATTATATTTTCTACAATAAAATTCCACATTGAAATGTAATAAATTGAAAAGTGGAGAAGCTACACACAAAGTATATCAACAATGCTATCAGACCACTACTAAGCACTGGATAGTAAAGTATTTCTAAATAGGAAAAGCATAGTAAAACCATTGAACTGCAAATTGAAAGGTAAATAAATGGCACTGATTCCATAGGAAAAAGGAGAAGAAAATGTTTTTGTCACTCGGGAGAACAGTATATTCTAAGGAGAAAGGATCTGAGCAGAGTGGTGCCCCATGTGTCTTGAGAATCACACATAATATGAAGCGGGACAGTTATAAAGCTGACAATATTATTTTGAGAATAGATCTTGGAGACCATCTACTATCATATAAGTAAAAAATGATTTCCTTATTTTCACTAAAGAGGCATTTGGAATTATAGCCTGGGTCTTTAATGACTATGTGAACATAATCTAACCATGAAGTTTATGACCCACTATTCATTTTCCTCATGTGGCAGAAATACATAGTTACTCACAAATCTCTAACTAAATCTCTAATTTCTGGATTCCAGAGAATAGCTCATGATCAATATCTTTTCCTCATGGCAAACTTGTATGTCAGTTTATAATAGACTTGTTATTTTGTAGTAGTAAAAGAGAGAAGACCATCTTCACTGGACTGCTGAACATCCAGCATGGTTTTCTTTATTATCCCACATGTTATAGGAAAAAGTTATGTAATGCCAAAATTCATATATTAATACATTAAATCATAACCACCACCGCATTGGTTCACGACTGCATTTGGAGATAGAGTCTTTAACGAAGTAAATAATGTTAAATGAGGTTATTGAGGCTTCCCTAATCTATTGTGAGTGGTGTCCTTACAGAAGAGGAGATAAAAATTCAAACAACACGGGGCAGACTATGTTTAGATACAGTAAGATGATGCAATCAGCAAACCAAGAATAGAGGCCATTTGAAGAAACCAAGTCGGCTAACACCTTGGTCTTAGATATCTGGCCTGCAAAACTTTAGAAAGCAAATTTCTGCTTAAACTGTAGTGGTTTCTTTAGCCTTAACCAACAGTCTTGAAGGTTTCTGTGTTAAAAGTTGATATTTTTTACAAAAAATAATGTGAGAGAACAAAATATCCCAAAGGAGTAAGTTTTTAAAGTTTTCTTTGTGAAGCAAGTATTCTTCTTGGCTTCTCATTCTTCAGATTTCTTGAAAACCTTTTATGGCTTCCATCTTTGCCAGTTGCTAATCCCCATTTTTTTATTTTTTTGTTTCATTATTGATTTATTATAATAATTCTATATACATATAGAGCAAAATGTGTTTCAATTATCAAATTAGGTTATGCGCTGAGGTTTAGGATTGTTAATATACTGACAATGAGTTTTAACACAGGCTTGTTTAAGTCATCCTTGGGTGGTGTCCATAAATTTTTAAATTTTAGGAGGTATAACACATTAAAGACTTTATTATTTTTTATAATAAAATTTCAAATAGTTTTTTCATAGAGCAAAATTGGGAGAATTAAAAGAATGTTTATTGTTCTTATCAGAAACAAGCTACATGCAAAGCTTTTTTATCAAAATTAAAATTTGTCTGCAAAAAATTTTTCCAATTCCTAATTGATATTTATTTTTTCTTAATGAATATAATATGGAATTATGGTGGTTACCATATTTTCCCCAAAACACAATACTGCTATATAATTATGACTAATGTAGCTGCTATTTATTTTCAAAAAGCAATTTATGTTAAGTATGTTATACAATTATAAATCTAAGTAAATTCTTCAAAAGATATCATTATTTAAGTTTCTATTTGTTCCTAATTACTATTGTTTGATATAAATTAGTGTATCATGAAATTTGTGGTTTCATCACTATTTGTACACTACATCTACAACTGATTAATTTTTTGAAGACCTAGCCTTAGCATGGCAAGAATTACACTGCAACTATAGTTTTTTTTAAAATTAACTTTGCCACGTGTTATTTTTCCATTCTTTAAGTAACCATATATAATTACTTAAAGAACTTTATTCTATGTATACTAAACTATCATAAAACACAACACAATATCACCCAAATCAATGCTAATTATTTTGCCAAAGGACAAGGATAGTATTTCAAAATGTCGTCTGTGACTAAAATAAAGAATTTTTCAATATGTATTGAACTTGTGTGAGTTGTTGGAGATAGCAGTTAGTGAAAATAAAGCACAAAAAATTGTATTAACATAATTAGGAGTTGATTCATGAAAATAATAAAATCTTGTTTGCACGTGTGCAAATTTAACATTTATCACTGTCAAAGAAACCAAAATCTCATCAGTCACACTTCATTTTCTGTCACTGAACAAAATTTTATCAAATAAGTTAAATTGTATAAATTAAAATAGAAATTGATAGATTATCATGAACATAAAATTTCCAGCTATCAACAGAAGTCATTTGTACATGGATATAACTATAACTTGCCTTTTTAGATAATTTTGCATGTTGTTCTTACTTTGATGTATCAACTTCTAATGGAAAGTGAAGCATTTAAATTTCTCAATATATTCTTCTAGTTCTCGTGGCTTTGCATAGCCAAAATACCAAACTGAATGCTTCCAATTCTTATTCTTATTTTTATGTATAAATAGTTGTACGTAACATTTCTCCCTGAAATATTTTACATGCATTAAACTACAAAAACTGAGAAAGTTGGCAGTGAGTCTGGTTCTTTTTATTTTAGCACTGAATGAAAACCTTAGCGTGAAATTTGCATGGAGAAAAACATTTCCCTAACACTGGCATTAGTCACCATTATACTCCACAACCAAATCAGCTGCAATTAACAATGATCTCTTAGTAAAGTGTGATGTAATTCAATATGAGATCATATTTTTTGAAGTTGAAAATATGGTACAAAAAGGGACAGTGGGGAGAAGTAACAAACACTTTAAAAGACCACCACAGTTACACAGACCTGACAAATGTGTTTAAAAGGTGCTAAGTTTTTGTTGACTTGCTACCTTGAGTATTTATCAAGAGGTTCCTCTCTACACCAGTTTGTAAGTTTGAAATGTAATAAAATGAAGAATATATGTGTGCTTATAAAATATTGATATTGAAATCAACTCAAAAACAATTAAAATGTATAATATAATGACTAGAAGATCTGTTTACTGATATACAATTGAATATGATCCATGTTAAAAACATGCAGCACTGCGAACAGTAATTATGGAAACAAGAGTGGATAATTACAATCAGCACCCAAATTAAAGAAATAAATAACAACAATGTAAGGAAGGTCTATGATAGACAGGAAACATTGTAAAATCATATCCAGGGAGCAAAAATACCCAAATCAGAGAAGTTTGATATGAAAGGAATATATAAAATTTACAGAATAGGTTAAATGTTTTCAAATCATGATATTTGCTTTTCATTGGTAGTTTCTTGAGAGACACAGACAAAGTGATTTTTTAAAGTATGTAAAATTGCCAATTTTGAAATTTTCCTTGATCTCATGATTTCATTCAGATGAATCACATTTTATAGAAGTTATAAAAAAAAAACAGATTTGGCAATTTACTAGAGATGCCAAGAGAAAAATACTGCAAAAAGGAAACTAAATTTGATTGAATGATTATTTAATTACACCACAAGCAATTAATGAGAACAAGTCTTCAAAACCTAGAGATATTCACAGTAATAAATGTATAGAATATGGGAATTTAAGTGATAGAATAATATCTGTTTTTCAGATCATGAAGGAAAATAAATGGTAAAACATTTATAAGTTGGCAATAGGCATATTTTATTATTTTTATCCCAACATTTTTGTGGGTCCTATGTTATAAATTATTGAAGCCATGTTTATTGGATTAGGTGGAACCTTCTAATAGCTTTCTTAGGTCAATTATAACATGATGTTTGATGATGTACTTTTCTGCTTCATGCTATTTTTTTTTTCTCAAAATAAGGTACTAAACTTTCAAACTGATTTAGAAAGTACTCTGTGTTTAGGTCCAGTTGAATTTTTCTGTAGATCCTCACACACATCTTCAGCTACAAGAGGTGTTAGTAGTTTACACAGAAATTTCATATTTTTAACATTACATAGAACTTTCTAAGCTTGTATTTTTAGTCTGGATGAATTGTTTCACCCTGAATAAGTCTTCTGTTATTTGTTATTTCATTAACATTTCTCTGGAAATTCTTAGATCACACTGATCTGTCTGACACAAAGATGAGTTTAGATAAATAATTTGGGCTTCTCACCTATACCTGTGACAATTCATCTCTGAATTTCACTTTCCTATTATGTAGGAAGAAATTTGTAATTTAAAAATATGTTTTTTGAATAAAATATAAATCCTGCTTCTTCTAAACAAACTCTTGAAGGAGGGCACGCGATATCTGTCTGTCTATTTCAGATGTTATTACAAAATCAATATTGCATTTTTCTGGAAGATTAGAATTTAATAAAAAATATTTTCAATATAAAACTGTGAGATTTATTGTTTAGCACTTAATTCTGATATTTTAAAATATTACATTTAATTAACTGTTTTTCCTAACCTATTTTGGCTACACCACAGCTTACCAAATTAAAGTTTAGCTCCAAAGTCTAGATATTTAGCTTACAATTTTGTCTTAATTCATTGTATAATTTATATTTTTATCTTTCTTTACAATAAATTAGAGTATTTTTTTAATATCAAGATACATCAAGGCTTATAATGAAATCAACAGTTCTTGCCTTGGACAAAATTTAAATACTATATACATACATGTACATATATATATACATACATATATATATATATACATACATATATATATACATATATATAATTTCTCATTCATTAAAGCAAAATATGTATTTTAGCTACCTTACCCACTCTTCACACTTTTATTCCCAACATCATTTTTGGGTTGCAGGTAAAATCCTCAAAGGATGGAAAGCCTTCCATTTCCCAGTGCATAGGCACTGCACATTGTAGTCCCTTCTCCATATGTTTACTGTACAGTTCCCTCTCACCTGATGTGGGTGGGACCTGTTAATGCGATTGTACATCAGCCCCTCCCAAGGTGGCAGAGAGTAAGAGAAGCTTTCAAATATAATCAAGGTTCTAAGTTGATAATGAGTCAATCATAAGGGAGATCCTCCTGGTAAGCTTGACTAGTTGGGAGTTATCATTATCCCACAGAAATGAACAACTAAATACAAATTTTGAATAAACCAAATTAATTTTAAAGAAAAAAAGTGGGCAGGAAGGAAGAGAGAGATTGCTTAGAGAGGGTGGAAGGACACACACACACACACACACACACACACACACATACACACATATACATATGGGGGGGTGCGTGAGGACCTATTTGCCTATCAGTAATCCATGTGGCAAGGAACTGCAGGAGCAGCCAGGCATTAAAAGATAAACAAGGTTTACTAGTAAGAACATGGCAATATCAGTGGTAGAACATCGCCATAGTTTGAATCTGTCCCCAAAATTCATCTTAGATTCATGTTTAAGAATCTTAAGATTGCAAACTGAATCTCCAGGTGAATAGTACTGAGAGGTAAGAGATTGGCAGCGCCATTATGAATAGATTGCTGGTGCTGTTTCCAGAGTGGGTTTGTTATCAAATTAAGGTTGTGTCTCTTTTTTGCTTTTTTAGCCCTTTCTCTCCTCTTGTACCAGGGAATGACACATCAAGAGGACCTTGGCTCCCCCATGACGTGGGACCTTCCAGACTCCAAAACTCTAAGAAATATATCTGTCTTCTTCATAATTCACCCAGTCTCATGTATTCTGTTAAAATGCTAAAAAAAAAAAAATGACAAAAGCAAGCCACAAGGAAATTAATTCTCACAATAATCAGAATGAGCTTGGAAAATCAAATTCTCCTTCAGAGCCTCTGAACGGGACACTTTTAATGGGTCCTTCTGAGATCCTGAAGAGAGGACCCAAAGTGTGAGATGATTCGAGAGTGCTGTTCTAAATGGCTGTTTGTGGTGAATTGTTTTGGGTTAATACAATAGGAAAACAAGGAAGTATGACAGAGGTAAATGCTTGAGACCTTGTATTAAAATCTGAAAAGCTATTATACTTAACCATTTAAGAATATGGTCAGGGATAGTTTTCAAGGTTAAAATAAAATCCTTCACAGTTCAAAATCTTTTGTTCCAATATCATCTAGATTCTAAGTTTGCTCTTGAACCATTCAGCTTTCTAGTCTGATTGTTTTGTTTTGTTTTGTGGGTAATATATATTTAAAACACACATTTTATTTCAATTTCAATCAAAAGTAATTATAACAAGGAAGGTGTGGTGGCTCCTACCTGTAAATCTAGCACTCAGGAGACTGAGATACAGATGTCCTGTATGAAGGCTCTGCGTTCAGTCCCCAGCACTACTAAAACAGTACCACCAACAGCACCTTAACATATCACATGAATTTTTCTTCCCATACCCTTCAAGTTCTCCTTTGGAACTCCTTGTGTTGTTGCTGTCACACATTCCATGCCTGAGTACACTATAAAAACCTACTATATAGTTACTATTATTGCTCTATATAATCAATCATATTCTAAAGGGTATAAAAATTATTTTAAATCTAGAGATTGAACTCAGTGGTTGAGTGATTGTCTAGCAGGCTTAAGGCCCTGGGTTGTTTCACCAACACCAACTAAGGGAAAATTTTTTAAACTTCTAAGTCCCACATTTATACCTTTGTTTATCTTTTCCAGAGCTTCTAATTCTTTGGTGAAGTCCCAAAGTTTTATATAGCATCATTGTCCGCTGCCTAAGGAGCCTTGTTTAATATTTACTATCCTGCAAGTGTGTTGGCAATGAATTTTCTAAGCTTTCACTTGTATGGAAAAGTCATTATTTTGGCTTACCTTCTGAAGGATACTAACCTGTACAAGAACATTCAGCACTGACAATTTTTCTTTCTATATTTTGTAATGTTTCATTTTATTTTAGATTTGATTACTTCTGATAAGAAATCCTTTATCCTTTTCATTTTGTTCCACTCTGAAATGTTTAGATATAATTTTATTATTTTTGGAATATGTTGAAGATTTTTCTCTCTCTTTATTTTATTTTTTCTTTTGGTACCAGGGATCGGACTTAGGACCTTCTGTTTGTGAGGCAAGCAGTGGCACCACTGAGCTAAATATCCAACTCTAGATTTATCTATTTTATATGATTTCTTAATTAAAATAACCTTTTTGCTCATATATTTTTTTTTTCAGCTTATTTTCCTCAGGATTAGTTGATTTTGAAGCTATGGGTTTTGAATTTTCATCTTATTTAAGTAGGTTTTTGTTTCTATTTTTTTGAGTCAGGGTCTCACCATGTA
Organism: Fukomys damarensis; assembly: GCF_012274545.1. Classification (NCBI taxonomy): domain Eukaryota; kingdom Metazoa; phylum Chordata; class Mammalia; order Rodentia; family Bathyergidae; genus Fukomys; species Fukomys damarensis. The sequence continues at coordinate 22,182,721 of NW_022900947.1, read as the reverse complement.
TTTGAGACTGACCTGGAACTATATAGCCCAGGCTGTTCTTGAACTCACAGCGATCCTCCTGCCTCAGCCTCCCGAGTGCTGGGATTACACGCGAGCACCACCATGTCCGGCAATGAGTAGGTTTTAAATATTTTTTTCTTCAAAATGTTTCTCTATGTTTCACTCTTTCTATTTGGAGCTACAATTATGCATCGATCCAACTCCTGTATAATATAAAATAAGCCAAGACTATTTATTTTCTTCCAATATTTTATTCTCTGTGTACTTTTGCTGGTTTCTCTTTCTGTACCTTTAAATTCATTCCAACTTTATTCTGCAGTTCTAATTCCATATTAATTTCACTGAGTCTATTTTATTCAAAGTAATATATTTTCCAGAATTTTAAAATAAGATTAATTTTCTCTTCCAAAACTCTCCCTTAACTCTCTCTACCTTCATTAACATAGAAACTATATATAGTATAAATATTTAACATTCTGTCAATTTCTTCATTCCTATTATTTCTGCTTTGTTTCTATTGATTGAACTTTTGTCCAAATTATGAATTATTTTTCCTCTCACAGTTGGCATGTTTTGACTGAAGTCCTAGTATTATCAAGTAGATGTTACTAGCGGGATTCTGTTGTATTCCTTTATGCAATAGTGCACTTTATTCTGTTCAGTTAAATGAGCAGAAACAGTCACATCTTTTCACGCCTTAATTTTAGGTTTGGTATAGGGTAGCTTCAGGGAAGATTTCAGTCATGAAGTTATTTATTGCTGTTAAGAAAGCAAGGCTTCTGTGTGGATTCTACAGTGTTCCATATGTTATCATAATGTTTCTTAACTGGTTGATAAAACCACAAATTATTCTAACCTTCGTGAAGCTGTTGACTTTCCCTGACTTTTGTATATGCATGCATTTTTCCTCACCTTAAAATGCTTTCCGTTCCTATCCGATAATTCAGTGTTTAATCTTTGAACACTTGTCTGATCCCTGACACTCTCTCACCTCTCAACACAAAACATGACCATTTTGTAGTGGTCACCAGACTATAACTCCATGAACTCTCCGGTCCATGTTGCTTCTCCTATTTACGTTGTAGCTCAGAAGTTGCCTCCGGGTGAACTGATCCTTGGTTATTACTCTTACACACAAGGTGGTAATTCAATCCGTTGCAGCCATGATTGTAGACCATTGTTGTTTTCTAGGTTATTTAAGATACAAGGTCAAACATGAACCTCATCATTCAATTCTTATAAATATTGTGACTTATTTGAACTACAAGTGAAATAAAGCATTGTACCTGAGATCGTGAATTTCACTAGTATGGGAAGAATGATTTTAGATGAGCAGTGGAAATATTCATGGATGATGAGTGTCTCTTACAATTTTTCATTAAGATATGTTCAGTCTTCAATATATGCTCATTAATTGATTTAATGACATGCATACAAGTATCAACAGGAAGAATTCCTACATAATTACAGTAAGCTAATATATTCCAAAAAGTATTCTTTTTCTCTACAAAATGTGAAAATCATATATTTTATTTCAAATATTATATTTCTAGATGTTTGAAACGATTGGACATGAAGTTTTGTTTCTCAGAATTTTTTGTATTTAATGAAGTTGTCTCAGATGTAATTCTAACTTTCCATATAGTCTCTTTTTATTTAATTTTACTTATTCTGTCAATCATTTAGAGATTTTTTTTTTACAAGTTATATTTCAGTCATATTACATGAAAGGATCTTTGGGCTAGATTTAAAATAAACTTGTTCTGTGAAATGACAGTAAAAAATCAGTAAAATAAAATGTCATTGCATACTGCCTTATGCTTTTGTGGACAGGGATGATGAAATTTACTACTACATATGTTCTTTCACGAGCAGGTTGACAAGGGCACTGGCCAAATTTTTGAGATCTTCAACTTAAAATTATCAAAACAAGAAATGGGATAAAGAGGATCAATAAATTAGAGTCATTAATGTGCTTTAAAGTGACAAAACATATAATAAAAATAATTGCTAAGGAAAACCAGTCACCATGATTTATATATTTTGTGTGCATGCATGCAACACATCTATGAATATCTGCCCTCTTCTACTTGTCACAAATAAATTGGTAAGTGCTACAGTTTAGAACTAAATGTCCCCATTCAGAACTATTTCATGGTGGTAAACCTTTAAAAGTGTGGCCCAGTACTAGGTCTGTAGATCATGGTAGAAATACCCGTAAAGGAGATTGTGGGACCTACATCTCTTCTTTTGTTCTGTTTATTTTTTTAATTCTGCTCTGTTATGTAATAATTTTTTTCTATCACTTGAATGCTGCCATTGCCATCTGGAAACTACACTAGAAGCCTAAATGCAGTGAGTTCTCTGAATCGTTGGCTAGAACCTCTAACATGAGGGGCTAAAATGAACTTTTTTTCATGAGTTAGTTGTGTCAGATATGTTACAGTAACAGAATGCTAACTCAGTGAGCAGTAATAAAAATTCTTAAACTATGCCAAATTAAGCCATACAAGGATTAATTTTTACTATTCTTGAATTTAGTTTCTGTCTTTTTTTTTGGTTCTTTTTTTTCTTTTATTGAGTTTATTGTTACATTTTAGGTATAAAGTACAGTTACCTTCATTATTGGGATCTTGAACCTTTACATGACAGGTCTTGGTTCTCATTTTTTGCCCTTGCCCATGCCCTCCCTTTACCCCCTCCTCCACTCCCCATTTATAAACACTGTATTTCCTATTTTCATTTTCTTATATTTTTCCCCTTATTACCTTTACCCTACCCTTCCCACTTTTCTTACAACTTTAGCTCCTTTCTTCATATTTCACATGGTCACTTATCTCATTAGGATCTTATATACTATTATAGTTTTTCACACCAGAGAAACTATTCAGTATTCAATATGTATCCATTTCCTATGAATGACTTTAATTCCTCATTCTTTATGGCTGAGTAGTATTCCATTTTATAGAAAAAACACATCTTCCTTATCCAGTTTCCAACTGATGGGCAAATGGGCTTTTCCCAAGTTTTAGCTGTTATGAGCAGTGCTGATATAACATTGGTGTGCATATATCTCTGTGGTATGATTCTTTTAATTTTTTTGGAAAGATACCCAGCAGAGAGATGATTACATCAAATGGCACCTCTAGTCCAAGCTCTTTGAGGTATCTCCATATTGATTTCCATAGTGGTTGCACCAGTCTGCACTCCCACCAACAATGGAGAAGGGTTCCTTTCTCCCACACCCCCCCAACATTTGCTATTATGTGATTTTTTGATAGCAGCCATTCTTTGTGGGGTGAGGTGGAATCTCAGTGTTGTTTTCATCTGCATCTCTCAAATGACCGGTGATGTGGAACATTTTTCATATATTTTCCTGCTGCTTTTACTTTGTTGTCTGAGAAATGTCTGTTCATTTCACATGATATTTGGGGGTGCTGATTGTTTTGAATTCTTTATATATTCTAGATAATAGTCCTTTGTCTGAGGAACAGCTGGTAAAAATTTCTTTCCCACATTGTAGGTTGTCTCTTAGCTCTGTTGATGGTTTCTTTTGCAGTGCAGAAGCTTTTTAGTAAGATGAGACCCCAGTTGTTGATTCTTTCTGCTAGATCCTGTGCTACTGACGATTTGTTTATAAAGTCTTTTCCTATGCCAAAATCTTCAAGAGTTCTGCGTAACTTATCTTCCTGCAAGTTGAATGTTTCCATTTTAATATTTAAATCTTTAATCCACTTGGATTTTAATTTAGTGCATGATGAGAGATAATGGTCTAGTTTTAATCTTTGGCAGGTTGAGATCCAGTTTTTCCAACACCATTTATTAAAGAGGCTATATTTCGTCCAGTGTTGACAGTCAGCTCCTTTGTCAAAGATGAGGTACCTGAGTATATCTGGAGTTGTTTTTGTGTCTTCCAGTCTGTTCCACTGATACTCAGGTCTGTTTCTTTGCCAGTACCATGCTGTTTTTATCACAGTGGCTTTGTAGTACAGTTTCAAATTGGGAATCATTATACCTGCTGCCAAGTGTCTGCCATGTGCCTAGGATGGCTTTTGCTTTTCTAAGTCTCTTCTGGTTCCAAATGAATTTTTGGATTCTTTTTTCTAATTCTGTGAAATATAGTGTTGGAATTTCAATTGGCATTGCATTGAATCTGTATAGCAGTTTTGATAGTATGGCCCTTTTCACTATGTTGATTCTTTGTACCCAGGAGCAGGGGATATCTTTCCATTTTCTTATATCCTTTGCGAACTCTTTTTTTCAGAGTGCTGTAATTTTTAGTGTAGAGGTATTTTGCTTCGTTTGTTAGATTGATTCCTAGATACTTCACTTTTTTGGATGCTATTGTGAGAATAATTTCCCTAATTTCTCTCTGAGTCTGTTGTTTGTGTACAAGAAGACTATTGATTTTGGGGTGTTTACCTTGTATTGAGCTACTCTGCTAAAAGTGTCAATTAAGTCTAGAAGTCTTTTGGTAGAGTATTTTGGGTCTTGTATGTGGAGTATCATATCGTCAGGAAATAAAGACAGCTTTACTTCTTCCTTTCCTATTTTTATTGCTTTAATTTCTTTCTCTTGTCTAATTGCTATGACTAATGTTTCCAGAACAATATCGAAGAGGAGTGGTGATAGTGGATATCCTTGTCTTGTTCCTGATTTTAATGTGAACATTTTCAGTTTTTGGCCATTTAATATGATGTTGGCTGTTGGTTTTTCATAGATAGCCTTTATTAAATTGAAATATAGACCTTCTATTCCAATTTTTTGCAGGGTTTTTATCATGAATGGGTGTTGAATTTTGTCAAATGCTTTTTCTGCATCTCTTGAAAGGATCATATGATTTTTGACCTTGACCTTGTTAATATAGTTTATTACATTTATTGACTTACATATGTTGAACCATCCTTGCATCCCTGGAATAAATCCGACTTGGTCAGGATATATGATCTTCTTGATTATCCTCTGTATTCTGTTTGCTAGTATCTTATTGAGGATTTTTGCCTCTATATTCATTAAGGAGATTGGCCTGTAGTTCTCTTTTTTAATTGCATCTTTCCCTGGTTTGGGAATCAAAGTGATACTTGCTTCCAGGAATGAGTTTGGCAGGATTGCTTCCCTTTCAATTTTATTGAAAAGTTTGAAGAGTAATGGCAGTAGTTCTCTAAATGTCTTGTAAAATTCAGCATTGAATCCATCAGGACCTGGGCTTTTCTTTTTTGGTAAATTTTTAATTACATTTTCATTATGATTGATTGTAATTGGGGTGTATAAAATGTTTTTATCTTCTTTGTTCAACATTGGCAATTCATAAGTATCTAGAAATATGTGCATTTCTTCTGTGTTTTCCATATTGTTAGAGTACAGGCTCACAAAGTAGGTATTGTTTATCCTCTGGACTTCTGTTGGATCTGTTGTGACTTCATCTTTTTCATTCCTAGTGAAATTAGTAATTTCATTCCTAAAAGGCATGGATATTAGCCTTTTCTTTCTTTCTTTTCTTTTTTTTTTGATAGGGTTAGCTAAGGGTTTATCAAGTTTATTCTTTCAAAATACCAACTCTTTGATATGTTCATTTTTTTTGCATTGTTTTCTTAGTTTCCATTGCATTGATTTCTACTCAAATCTTTATAATTTCCTCTCTTGTTTGAGCTTTGGGTTTTTCTTGCTCTTGTTTTTCTAGGAGTATAATATTCATCATTAGGTTGTTTATTTGAGTTGGCTCTATTTTCCTAGTGTGGGCATTCAGTGTTATGAATTTTCCACATAGGACTGCTTTCATTGTGTCCTATAGATTCCTGTATGTTGTATTGGCATTTTCATTTTTTGGAAAAAATGTTGGATTTCTTCTTTAATTTCCTCTGTGATCCATTGATTGTTCATGAGAGTGTTGTTCAATTTCCATGTGTTTCTGAAATTCCTAGGGTTTCTTGTGCTATTGATCTCCAGCTTGATTACACTATAATCTGATAATATAAAGGGAATAACTTTGATTCTTTTGAATTTATTCAAACCTGTTCTGTGAGCTAGTATGTGATCTATCTTGGACAATGACCCATGTGCAGCCAAAACAAATGCATATTCTGATTTTGTGGAATGGAACACTCTATAGACGTCTATTAAGTCCATACTTTCAAAAGCTTCGTTCAGTTCTAGTATTTCATTGTTGATTTTTTGCCTAGATGATCTGTCATTTTGTGAAATTGGGATATTTAGATTTCCCCACTACAATTGTATTAGTGCTTATTTGGTTTTTCATGTTTTTTAATATTTATTCTGTATAGTTGGTGGTGTTAATATTTGTTGCATATATGTTTATTATTGTCATATCTTCCTCTTGAATTATTCCCTTTACAAGGATTAATTGGCCTTCTTTGTCTCTTTTTATCAGTTTTGGTTTGAAATTCACTTTGTCTGTGAATAAGATTGCTACCTCTGCTTTTTTCTGGGCTCCTGTCACATGGAGAATGGTTTTCCATCCTTTCACTTTCAGTCTATGGGCTTCTATTTTGCACTAGGTGTGTTTCTTGTATGCAACATATTATTGGATTTTGCTTCTTAATCCACTCTGTCAGTCTATTTCCCTTGATTGGTGAATTGAGACCATTGACATTGATGGTTATAACTGATATGCACTGACTTATTATTCTCATGTTACTGGCCTTTTGTTAACTCTTTTTACTTTTTCACTTTCTCCTTTTAGTTTCTTGCCTTGCTTCTTTGATTTGTTCTGTTGGGCCTTGTGGTGTTGTTACCTTCAATGTCTTTTTCTAGGATATTGTTTAGAATTGCTTGTAGTCCTGGTTTGGTATTCATGTAGTTTCTCAGGTGTTCTTTGTTATGGAAGTATGTTATTTCTCCATCTATTTTGAAAGAGATTTTTGTAGGATATATTAGTCTAGGTTGGAGATTGTTTCCTTTTAGGACTTGAAATATCTCACTCTAGTCTCTGCTTGACATAAAGGTTTGTGTTGAAAAGTCTGCTGTAATTCTGATGGGCTTTCCTTTGCATATGATTTGTTTCTTTTCTCTTTTTGCTTGTAGTATTTTTGTTCTTCTGTTCGGTTTCTGGGATCTTGATTTTTATATGTCTAGGTGTAGATTTTTATTGATTGTGGCAAGTTGGAGTCCTATGTGCCTCACTTATCTGTATGTCAAATTCTTCCCCTCTATTTGGGAAGTTTTTTGTCATTAATTCTGTAAACAACTTTTTTAAGTCATTTGTATTTTCTCCTGCTACTTCATGGATTCTTATCAGTCTCATGTTATTCTCCTTGGCATCATCTAGGAGTTGTTGGATCGATTTCTCATGATCCCCTACTGCTTTTAATAGACCTCTCTTCATGGTAACTGACTGCAATCTTATCTTCTATATCTGAGATTCTATCTTCACATTCTTTTTTCTGTTGCTTACACTTTCAATGGCGTGTTTGATCTCCTAGATACCTGTTTGAATCTGTTTTATGGATTCCATTTCTTTCCTACGTTGGGCATATATTGTTTCCATTTCTTTCTTATGCTGGGCCTTTATGGCTTCTATCATGGTCCTGAGCTCATCTATTTTTTTTTTTTTTTTTTTTTTTGCTAGTTTCTGTTCTAGAGTCTCAAATCATGACTTTAATTTTGCTCACCATCTCTGTTTATCTGAGAAAGTATTTCTATTTTTAATTTTTCTAGAGCCTGATTGATCTGTTTTGTTTCTTCCTGTGCTTTGAGTCCAGGATGTCCTGGTGTTTCATTATCAGCCTTTTAATCCTCATTTGCCCCACTGTTTGCCATTGGTGAACTGGAAGTCTGTCTTTGTGTCTTGCTTAAGTGTTTTCTCTTTTGTTGTTGTTGTTGTTGTCAGGCTGTCCTTAGTTTAGATCTGGGTTATCACCCAAATCTTCCTGATATAGTTGTGCCCTAGCTTCTGGGTCTGTAATGACCCATAAACATTCTCATCATCATAACATCAGAGAAAAAGCTCATCAAATCACCCACAATCCTTTATCCCAACTGATACAATCAGCAACACAATATGATCAAGCACAACTTGGAAACTGACCACCTGTGGTCGTCACTAATCTATCACCCTTAAACCATGTGAATTAAATTGAAATCAAGAAGCAGTCCAAGGCATGTCTGCAGTGAACAAACTTTTCAACATAGTATATTTACCATTTAGGATGGGGGTCAGACAGAGCTAGGATGAGAGGAGTAGATAAGTAAAAGAATTGGAGAAGGTTTCAAGTGAAGCCAGAGGATATGGAATGACCACATAATCTTTAGGAAATTGCTAAATTCAAAAGGTATAGACAGTGTAGAAGTATAAGGACAAGAATATATTCCCTTAATAGTAATAGGGGCTCACTTTCCCTGGAAACCACTGACCCTTGTGTGAGGTAAAATGACAGAAGAAAAGAACATAAAGAAAAGAGAAAAAATAATAAAATAATAAATCTGAGTTAGTGCAGGAGCAGAAACAGAAAGGGAGATGAGGTATAATATGGTGGAGCAAGAGACTGAGTTGGAGAAAGAGGAAAGAAAAAAGAAAGAATTTGCAGAGTGGAATGAGGAAAAGAAAGAAAAAAATGGATTTGAAGGCCTTTTTTCTGATTATATCATTCTTGTCATAATATACAACTTGTGCAGCCATGTGCAGTCCCAAGACCCCTGATCTCAGTTAGTTGACGGCAGAACTCCACAATGCAGACTGACCTCAGGATGCAAGGCCCAGATTGAGTTCCTCAACCTCCTGAGTTGTTGAACTCCACACAGTTCTACTACAGGCTTTCCATGCCCTTTCTTGAAAGATGTTCAAAGATGGGAACTCAGAAAAATACCCTTTATGGCCACCTCTGTCTCTGCAGAGTGGGTCCAAAGACTGACACAATCATCAGGTCTGAGAGTGGGGGGCGGTTGGGGGGTT
>NW_022900947.1:22076755-22173790 GCF_012274545.1 Fukomys damarensis | reverse complement strand
GGCACCTGTGAGGCTACCTTCCTGGCACAGGAGTGATGGTGTTGGCCCAGCAGAGGAGGGCATGGCTACCCATCCCATGGACTGGGCCCCTAGTTTCTGTTTTTATGTGATCTAGTTACAATAGGATGAAACAATCAAAGAAAAATATATTGCTAGATAAAAAGCAGGTGATAATAAATGCATATTAAATTGAATTTAGATTTTTTTTCCCCAAAATCCTTTGACTGGAGTGAGAACAGTAGATTGAATCAATATAATAAGGTGCCAGACTGACAGACTACTTACATACTGACATTTTTAGCAAAGTTACTATAAAGACATGGATGTTTCCAGCAATACCTACATAGACACAGTTAAATACTAAAAGAGCATGATATTGAAACCAAACCCTGGACTCTGATTCTGTGGAGATGAACTGATTTGTGTGCAAAATTAAACCCAGTGGGTTTTGTTTACAAATTCATGAGTGTTCAGTGTGAGGGTTAAAGGGTAAATATGTTTTTTACTGTTAAAATATTTTTTCAAAGCAACGTAGAATAATCTTTAATCAGTGATTTAAATTGTAAGTTCATCTGGTTAGTAATGAATATTGTTTCTTGCTGCAGTGAAAACCATGTTCTGTTTCAATCACAGTATCTAGTGAACTCTCTACATCAGTGTCAGTAAACTAATATATATTTGGTATTTTATATCCTATATTCACATTTTCAACACAAATAATTTTTAGGTTAGTATTTTCTCAGCTACATGTAGTGCTGAAAGACTTAATCAGATTGGTAAGACTATGTTAACATGTATTCACTTAATATTTATGTATTTAATTTATTTTTGAGTCAGTTTAGTCTTTTGAAACAAATAGTGACATTTATTTTTCACAGAGTAAGTGAATTATTTAATATATGATGTTCTTAAGCAATACTTGCACAAAATAAATGTTACAGGTATGTTATCACTTGAGTGAACTAAGGGCATGCTATGTTCAGGGAGAACTTATATGTAATGGCAAGCACTAAAACTGTTTTAGAAATTATAAACTGAAATATCCATCAGGCAGTATTAAAAACATATCATAAAAACACATGAGGAAATGACAGAGGAGCCTGGCCACCCCTTGAGACTCTCTGGTAGGCCCACCCCTACGACCTGGCACCACAGAGGAACCCAGCTGGGTAGGGGAAAATACAGTGATGTTTGTGTCCACTCCCCTGTGAATAAGAGAATGAGTGCCTGCCTCTCTGAGGATTCAAAAACTGAAGCTGACAGGAAAAGTGAAGAAAATCTGTCATAAAGGCACGAAACACTACCATAGTTGGTAAGTCAGAGTAACCAGCACCTCACATCAGAACTGTCTAATTTCAGGGAAAATACAACTGGAACCTACAGCAGAACCTTGCTGAGTTCAATCCAGCAGGAGGACAGAGATCTCAACCTGGGCCTTGCAGCCAAAATTCAGTCTGAACCTCAGGAGATAGATGCTGGCTTGCTGAGACCTGCACACTCCTGCCCACACTGTCTATTGTGTCATCAGAGGTATACCATGAAGGAGGCCCTGTATTTTTAATTGTATTTTTTATTTTCAAAGTAATATTCTCACATCTTGAATCCTTTAAAATATATTTTTTTATTTTCTCATTTTTCCCTTTTTAATATTCTTTTTCTTTTCTTTTCTTTCTCTCACTCTGTCACTCTTTCTCTCCCTACTCGACCTCCATGAGTCTCACTTTTTGTTCCTATTCCTGTCTTAATTCAAATTATTTTCTTTCTTTTCCTTTTCTTCTGTTTCCTTCTCTCAATTGTCAGTAGCTTTAAAAGAGATTGATTATATTCTCTATACTCCCTATTGCTGCTTTTAGTTTGCTCTGTTCTTGGGAATATTTTCTTCTGTCTTTTCCTCTACTCTTCAGCATCTCCCTAGAGTGTGTGTGATCTTCCTGTCTGCTCTGACCTCACTTCTAACCTTTCTTTATCCTATCTCTCTATCCCTCTGCCTAACTCCTTCAAAATCCACATCCCAAAGAGTAAAGTTTCTATACTGAAGTTTATTCACATATTTTGAGCTGGTCCTCTATTTTTATCTCATTCACATGGTTAAAGGTGATAGATTGATAACTACTGCAAATTGTCATTTTCTACACTGTGTTTGATGCTATTGTGCTGCTGATTGTATCACTTGGGCTAAGGTGTTGTGATTGATCTAAGCAGTTGGCTTCCCTGATATAATGAAAAAGAGTTTGCCTCAGAGATATTAGAGCCTCAAAACCTAAAGACCAGCTATATCTGGAAGATTGAAGTATTAACCCAGGAATTAAACCAAGGACAGTACCAATGACAAAAATAGAAATGAGAAGGCATTTTAAAAAGACACAAACACAGATTTCCACCCCACCAAAGGTAAACTCTGTGGGAAATAAGGTGGAAAAGTTTGACAATCAACCATCTGGACACCCTGAACCAATAGCACAGGAAGTAAAAAAAAAAAAAAACAACAACAGAGAAATGAAGCTTTAGAAAAATTCAAAAAAGAAATAATTTTCCACAGAAATAATAACCACAGAAATGGTGAGAAGAATGAAAGACATGATTAGAGACTCTAGAACAGAAACATTAAAAAAAAAATAGATTAGCTCAAGACCATGATGGAAACCATGAATGCCCAGCACAGGAAAGAAATGGAATCTATGAAACAGATCAAAACAGATATCGAGATTAAAAACTCTTTAGAAAGCATTCACAGCAGGATGAATGAATATGAAGACAGAATTTCAGATATAGAATTAGGATCGTAGTCACTGAGCATGAAAAGAGAGATCTCTTTTAAAAAGTAAGGGACCATGAGAAATCAACCCAACACTCTTAGACAATGCAAAGAAGAATAATATAATAGTGAAAAGAATCCAGGAAGTAGCAGGAAAAAGTACAAATGACATAAAAAAAAAAAACTGTTCAAAGAATTAATGACAGAAAACTTCCCAAACAAAGGGGAAGAATTTGACATTTAGACAAGTGAGGCATACAGGACTCAAACTAGCCATGATTACACCTAGACATAATAATCAAGATCCCAGAAACCCAAGAAAAGAACAAAATACTACAAACAAGTAGAGAAAATAAACAAATCACATGCAAAGGAAATTCCATTAGCATCACAGCCGACTTTTCAACACAAACCCTCAAGTCAAACAGAGCCTGGAGTAAGGTATTTCAAATCCTAAAAGAAAACAACCTCCAACCTAGACTGATGCAAAACTATTTTTCAAAATTCATGGGGAAATAAGGTAATTCCACAACAGAAAACATCTGAGAAATTTTATGAACACCAAACCGGCATTCCAAAGACTTCTAAACAATATCCTGGGGGAATAAAAAAAAAAAAAAAAAGACCACAACTTAATAAGGGCCAACAGAGCAAATATACCAAGCAAGGCAAGAAAGTAAAGGGAGAGAGGAAAATAATAAAAATAAACAAATAAATAAATAAATAAATAAATGAAAGAACCAACAACAGAAAGATAACATGACAATGAAAAGCCATTACATAACAGTTATAACCATCAATGTTAATAGTCTCAATTCACCAATCTAAACAAACAGGCTGGCAGTATGAATTAAAAAGTGAAATCCAAAAATATGCTGTATGCAAGAAACCCACTTAATACCCAAAGAAATTCATAGACTGAGTAAAAGGATGGAAAACATTTCTCCATGTGACAGGAGCCTGGAAAAAAGTGGGAGTAGCTATTTTATTTGCAGACAGAATATATCTCAAACCAAAACGAAGAGAGACAAAGATGGTCACTACAACCTTGCAAAAGGAACAAGTAGAACCAATGGCAATCATAAATATATATGCACTGGATACTAATGCACCTGACTATATAAAACAAATATTAATGGACATGAAAAATGAAGTAAGCACTAATATAATTGTAGTGAGGGACCTCAATACTCCACTGACACAAAGAGACAGATCATCTAGAAAAAATATCAAAAATGAAATAACAGAAATGAACCAAGTCTTAGAAGAAATGGACTTAGTGGATGTCTACAGAGTGTTCCACCCCACAAAATAAGAATATACATTCTTTTTGGTTGCACACAGGTCATTATCTGAAATACACCACATGCTAGCTCATAGAACATGCTTTAGTAAATGCAAAAGTATTGAAATTATCCTTTGTATATTATCAGACCATAGTGCAACTAAACTGAAGATCAATAGCCTAAGAAATTGCAAGAACTTCACTAACACATGCAAATTAACACCCTGGTGAACAATCACTAGGTTACAGAGGAAATTAAAAAATAAATTAGTTTCTACAATTAAATGATAATGCCAATACAAGAGACAGCAATCTATGGGACACAATGAAAGCAGTTCTATGAGGGAAATTCATAGCAGTAAATGCCCACACTAGGAAAACAGAGAGAGCTTGAATAAACAACCTAATGCTTAACCTTAAGCTCCTAGAAAAAGAAGAGCAAGACAAACTGAAAGTTTATACAAGGGAGGAAATTATAAAGATCAGAGCAAAAATTAATACAATGGAGACTAAGAGGATAATACAAAAAAATGCAATGAATCAAATAATTGTTTTTTTTAAAAAATAAAATCAATAAACCCTTAGCCAATCTTATCAAAAAAAAAGGAAATAAAAGACTCAAATTCATGCAATTGGGAATGAAAAAGGTGAAGTCACAAAAGATCCACTAGAAATCCAGAGGATTATCAATACTGACTTTGAAAACCTATACTCTAAGAAAATGGAAAACACAGAAGATATTGACAGATTCTTAGACACATATGAACTTCCAAATTTGAACAAAGAAGATATAAAATCTAAACAGCCCAATTACATTCAGTGAAATTGAAAATGCAATGAAAACATTACCAACAAAGAAAAGCCCAGGCCCTGATGGCTTCACTGTTAAGTTCTACAAGACATTTAGAGAGGAACTACTGCCACTACTGTTTAAACTCTTCAATGAAATTGAAGGGAAGCAATAGTCCCAAATGCATTCTTGGAAGCAAGCATCACGTTGCTCTCCAAAGAAGAGAATGACCCAACCTAAAAAGAAATTCTACACCAATCTCAATAATGAATATAGTTGCAAAAATCCTTAATAAGATAATGGCAAATAGAATGCAGATCAAGAGGATCATACAGCCTGACCAAGTGGGATTCATCCTAGGGATGCAGAGATGGTTCAATATATGAAAAAAATCAATCAATCAATGCAATATACTATATTAATAGACCCAAGGACAAAAACCATATGATCATTCTCAATAGATGCAGAAAAAAAAAAAACATTCATCAAAATTCAATACACATTCCTGTTAGAAACCCTACAAAAAACTGGAATAGATGGTTTTTGTCTCAACCTGATAAAGTCAATATTGTTCTATCTATCTATCTGTCTACCTATCTATCTATGATATAAAGTCAATATTATTCTAAATAGTCAACAACTGAAAACTTTCATGCTACAATCAGGAACAAGAGAAGGATATACACTGTCATCACTCCTCTTCAGTATAGTTCTAGAAATGTTAGCCACAGTAATTAGACAAGAGGAAGTAATAAAAGGGACAAGGGTAAAAAATGAAAACCAAGACCTGTCATGTAATGGTACAAGATCCCAATAATGAATGTAACTGTACTGCATACCTGAAATGTACCAATAAACTCAATGAAGGGAAAAAACAGAATAATGATAGGGTAGGAAAAGTTAAACTGTCACTTTTGGCTGATGATATGACACTCTACATAGAAAATCCAAAATAATTCAGCCAAAAGGCAACTAGACTTAAGTGCCAGATTTAGTAGAGTAGCAAGATATAAAGTCAACACTCAAAAATCAATAGCCTTCTTGTACACAACTAATACACTCACTGAGAGAGAAATTAGGGAAACAATTATTTTCACAATAACATCCAAAAACGAAATATCTAGGAATCAATCTAATGAAGGAGACAAAAGACCTCTATACTGAAAATTACAGCATTCTGAAAAAAAAAAAGAGATAGAAGAGGATGTAAGATGGAAAGATATCCCTTGCCCCCGGGTAGGAAGAATCAACATAGTGAAAGTGGAGATACTTCCAGAATTTTTATACAGATTCAATGAAATCCCTATTGAAATTCCAACTGTATATTTTACAGAAGTTGAGAAAACAGTGCAAAAATTTAGTTGGAAACAGAAGAGACGTATAATAGCAAAAACCATTCTAGGCAATAGAGAAATGGCAGGGGGTATCACAATTACCAACTTGAAACTACAAAGCCTCTGTGATAAATGCATTGTGGTCCTGGCAAAGAAACAGACTTGAAGATGAGTGCAATAGATTAGAAGATGCAGAAATTCAAGGTGTGATCATGCACAGCTGTTCTCACAGCGCTAGGGAGGCTGAGGCAGTAGGATCGCTGTGAGTTTGAGATCATCCTGGGCTACATAATGAGTTCCAGGGCAGTTTCAACTAGATAGTGAGAGGTGAGACACTGTCTAAAAAAATAAACAAACAAACAAAAAATGCAGAAAGTACTACAGACTCATCTACATCATCCTTGACAAAAGAGCCAACCATTCTCACTGGAGGAAAGATGTCCCCTTTAATAAATGGTGTTGGAAATGAGAATGAAGTCCTATCACGTAAAAATACAAGATCCCAATAATGAATGTAACTGTACTGTATACCTAAAATGTATCAGTAAACTCAGTGAGGAAAAAAAATGGTGTTGGAAAAGTGGCTTTCAACCTGCCAAAGATTAAAACTGGATTCCTATCTTTCACCATGCATTAAATTAAAATCTGAGTGGATTAAAGATTTAAATATCAAAACAGAAACGCTGAACTTACTGTAAAGTAAATTAGGTAGAACTCTTGAAGATGTTGGCATAGGAGAAGAGTATGAACAAATCCTCAGCAGCACAAGAACTTGCACAAATAATAAACAACTGGGATCTCATTGTATTAAAAAGTTTTTGAAATGAAAGAGGAACCACCAATAGAGCTAAGACACAACCTACAATGTGGGAAAAAAATTTTACCAGCTGATCTGCAGAAAAAGGACTACTATCTAGGACACATAAAGAACTAAAAAAATCAGAACCCCAAAATACAAAGACCCAATTCATAAATGGCCATCTGAAATGAACAGAAATTTCTCAGACAAAGAAATAAAAGCAGAAAATAAATAAATGGAAAAATGTTCAACATTACTAGTCATTTGAGACAGGTAGATGAAAACAACACTGAGATTCCACCTCACTCCACAAAGAATGGCTGCTATCAAGAAATCACACAATAACAAATGTTGGTGGGGTGTGGGGAGAAAGGAACCCTTCTCCATTGTTGGTGGGAGTGCAGACTGGTGCAACCACTATGGAAATCAATATGGAGATACCTCAAAGAGCTTGGACTGGAGGTTCCATTTGACCCAGCCATCCCTCTGCTGGGTATTGTTCCATAAGAATTAAAAGAATCATACCACAGTGATATATATGCACCCATGTTTATAGCGGCACAGTTTGTAATAGCTAAAACTTGGATACCACCGTGCCCATTACCTGGAGATTGGGTAAAGAAAATGAGCTGTTTCTATAAAATGCAATACTACTCAGCCATAAAGAATGAGAAACTAGAAACATTTACAGCTAAATGGATGCACAGTGAGGCCATACTCATAAGTAAAATAAATAGGACACATGCGTAAAGAGTGAATAGTTTCTCTGGTATGAAAAACTAAAAATGTAATTAAGGTTCAAATGGTATGACTGAGGGTGTGAAATAGGAAGAAAATAGCTAAAGGGGAAGTGAGAAGGGAAGGGGAAAGGAAAGAAGGAAAAGAAAACAATGCGCAATAATTAAAATAAGGAAACAAAGTATTTGTAAATAGGGAAGGGTGTAGGGGATAAAGGGAAGGCATGGGTATGGGGAAAAAACAAGAACCATGATACCTTATGTAGTTAAAAGATCCCAATGATAAGTGTAGCTCTATTGTTTGCATTAAATGTACCAATAAATTTAATGGGAAAAATATGAGGAGAAAAATAAAGAAGAAAAACTCAGAATTAATATTTTCAACAGGACTGAATTCTAAATATGAGTATCTGCAGTGTCTTGCACACATAGTGTAACCTAATTTTTTAATTTAGCTAAGCTTTCCTTTCTAGATGAAGTGTATTGAAAAACAATGATAAAGTTAAGATATTTCACAGGAAGCTTATGAAAAGCATGTACTTGTCATTTTAGCTCTCAGAATAACACCGTGCATTTGGCAAGAAGCAAGTCTATAAATGGCAGCAAAAATGGAGGAAAAAAGAAAGTGATTCTTCTAATTGCTAAGACACTATTTGTATTTGTGTCTTTTGGAATCTTTTTCTCTTTTATGTTTTTGTGAATTTTATTTAATTTTTCCATTAGTATATGTTCAATACATAATGTTTACATTCCCTGGAGTTGGGACATGACCTAACAAATTTTAATTTCCTTTTTCATTCCTTTATCTTCTTCCCTTCCCCAATGTGCTCAAAACAATCCTTTGACATAGGTAATGCTGTTATATTTTTAGATAATGGAATGAAAGACCTTGCTGAACACATCACAGCTATAAGAACTAGAGTTATAATATGACATTGTGAATACAGAGTCAGTGTTTTAAAATACATACTATAAGGGTAGCTAGAGAATTCTGAAAAAGAAAAGCAATGAATTGTGACTTGCTCTATCACATGCAAAGTGAATTTTAAGGTTTTATAATTAAAAATGATACACTGCTCTGCACCAACAAATAAAAAATTGAAGCTAAAGTATAGATACAATTATAAACAAATATTAAGTATATGCAATTAATAGCATTTAGTTTTAGTGAGAAAAGGATTATTATTCACTTTTGGAGATTCTTCATACTTGGCTGACTTTCTGAAAATAATGTTCATTATATTACTATCTCAAACCTCACATTAATGTAAGCTCCAAAAGGGGCAAAGATTAAATTCTATAATTATGGAAACAAAACATAATAAATAATATTAATTTTAATTAAAATTCCAGAATATTCTATTGCTTTCTACACTTGTTAAAATAATTAAATGTAAAGAAAACATTTACAATTAAACTATTGTAATTTGAAAATATATTGAGTATAGCATGATAAAAATACTACAAACAAATGTAAAGGTCTGATAAGAAATGGAGGCATTTTACAGCCATAAAATAGACAAAACAATAACACTCTGAATATAAAAAGAGCCCCCATAAATTAATTTCAGAAACAATTCAGTGGAGAAGTTGTCAAAGGTAGTTTATAGAAACTCTCAAATATATTAAAAATGTTCATCCTCTCTTGATAAGGAAAAAAGAAAGGGAATTAAAATAGTCTCTTAACTTATTAGAAAGGAAAACAGGTAATCATTTGATCAAAGTCTATTTTAACAGGTGCATTCATCCATTATTAAGGAGATTGTGAATTCTGAGAATATATACGGAGATCGTTTTTGCCATAACCATAAAAATAAAAATTCATTCTTGCACATAACACTTCAAATCGGAACTGTAACAACTTATACAATTGAGGATATTTCCCATGATGTACATGACATTTTCTTAGTGCATCATTGTTTGTAATTATTGAATCTAACTGGAAACAATGCAAACATCCATCAAAAGGGTAATGGATAAATGAATTATGGTAGCTCCATAAAGTGGGATAATATGGAAATTAAAGAGCAGAGAAAGCAGCTCTTATGGGCTAATGGGGAAGATTTCCACAATATGGAAATATGGAATATTTCCAAATATTTTTGCTCAGTGCAAAAATAAAGGATTAGAACAATATGTATAATATTTTATCTGCCTAATGCAAATAATTAGAAGAGAAACATTCCTGCCTTTTTTTGCAAACACCTTAATATATGTTTGGGATGATCACTAAAATGTAATAAATATTATATGAAATTATAACAAAATATTCTTTCTTACTACAAAGTTTGGAGTGAACTTGTGTAATGAGATCAACAATAAAAGATGGGCTATTCTGAAAACAAATTTAGCATATGTGATTGTTTGAAGTTTCTCTTATATAATTATAATAGTTTTACTTACAGTAAATGTGATGAAAATAATTATCCTTAGACTTTTAGAAAATAACACAATGTCATATATAATTAGAATGACAAATTATTTTATGTACATCATATCAAAATAAGATGAGAAAAAAAGAAAAAGAAATAGTTGCATCCTTAAATCACAATAGACATAGATTTATTTTGACTCTACATTGGGCGTGAAAACCAAAATGGTTAGCTAAATTGAGAAGACACATTATAAAGTGTACACAGCATTGCAGGGCTGTGGTAATTAAATTAGTCACATGAACTTCAGATAACCTTTTCTTTTCTAAAATGTAAAGCAATGAGTTCGTTAAATAAGTATAAAGATTTGTCAACTCTTAAAGTATTTAGTTTTGTGTTTTCAAGTCACAGTTAATGTCAAATAAAAGACATAAGGATAGTGTGTATTACCATTTTAGGAAAGGATATGTTTATTTTCAAGTTTTTAAAATTATATTAAAATTGTAGAGACAATAAAGGCAAACATTTCCAAGTGATTTACACAAACAGTTTACAGTCTGTTCTGCCATTGTAGTTATGATTTTTAAATGTTCTGTGCCAGTGTCTCCATAAATCGCCAAATGTTCCATTAATAATGCCACTTAAGACATTTTTTTCTTACTTTTAACATGTCTAACTGTTAACATTTTACTTGTTTTGGAATTAAGCTTACCATTATTCATAGTCTCACTTTCTTTCTGTTTTTCGGTCTCTTGTCTTTTTTCCTTGTCTATTTCTGTCTCTTTTATATACACAGGCATACATAAAGAATGCTAGCAATAAAGTATTGTAGAAGCTCACATAAGTGGGGGAAATGATTTTTCTCAACTGAACAATAATATAGTCTTTAATTTGCTCATATTGTTGTACAGAGAATTGTGACATTATGGCATTTTGTATAACTTTAAAGGACATTTTGTGACAGTAGCTCAATAGTTGATACAAGAGTTTTGAAGTGCAAATAGATAATTTTTTTCTATGAGTCAAAGGGACCGAGCATCTTAACCAACACCACCTGTGACCCATGACCAGTTATCAAGAGAGCCTGCAGGGTCATGTGAGGATCCAGGCATCAGCAAGAGTGTCAGTTGCAGAGGTAGAAGTCATGCGGTTCTGAAGTTGTTTTATTATCAGAATTATAGAAGAGACCATGCTTTCATTTCAATGAATTTTCCAATAAAGAGGACCTGATGCAGCGAAAATATGTGAACTTATAATTTGTTAACAAAATAGACAAAGAAATATGTAATATGTGATCTATACAATTTGATGATTAGAATTGGATACTTGTGCTTTACATAGTAAAAATCAGAAAAATGTGTATTATTTGTGAATACTCTCAACTAGCATTGGTGATTTTTAAAAACACCTGACAAAGGAAATTTTGGGGACTATAGCAGAAAGATCAAGTATAGAATTAGAACAAAAAAGGCTAAAGTTACACATCAGATTCAAAAATGGAAAACATCCCCAAACTATTTTAAGGGAAGGCTTCAGTCACACATTTGTATGAGAAAGTGGTTAATTTTACTTTCATTGATTTATTGCTAATAGTACTACAAAACTTATGTTTAAAGATATTTTAATAATCTACATATGACTTGCATTTAGAATACTTATTACTGCCAGTTATTATTTTTATCGACTAATTCATTATATGTCCCTTGACATATTCATAAATTACAAGCACAGTGCTTAGAATTAGAAAATGAAAGAATTAATACAAAATTGTACATGCTTTTAAACAGTCCACCTCTAGTGAGCTCTAGATGGCTGTGTTTGTCGCTCAGTGTTAAATAAAACACCTGCCCAGAATGTACATGATACTAGGTGAGATTTCCAGTACTGTTAAAGTAATAATAATATAATAAATAAATAAAAATAAATTTCAAAATCAGCTCTAAAATTAAAATGTATTTCTGAAGTTATTCTAAATTGTGGTAATTGAACTGGTTACCTGAGTATGCACTAAAATTAGCTCTCTTTTTTTGTTTTGTTTTTTGTTTGTTTGTTTGTTTGTTTTGTTTTGTGTTTTGGTACCGGGGATTGAACTCGGGTCCTTGTGCTTCCAAGGCAGGCCACTGAACCATAAAATTAGCTTGTATTATAATTGTACTATGCTATTGTTAAAATAGAAGTGAAGGCTGAAATGATTTTCACTGAATTCATAATTGGAATGTATGTTATTCATACTTTTCTCTAATGTTTTAGTGCAGTTAAGACATTTTGATTCTTACATTATGACTCTAGACTAATACCTCATACAAGTAATGATAAGCTTAAAAAATAAATATTCACTTTATTCTAACTAATTCTATTCCCTTTAATATTATCACATTATTTGTGCTAGATGCTATAATAAAAATCAATGTAACACACACACTATACCAAACATGGCATTCTGATAGTATACATACCAATATAATTTTCTATGAAGTAAAATATTGTTAGTTACTTTTAAGAAACTTGTAAAATGTTAGGTGAGATGAAACAGAGCTATCCTAACTGGACTGTGTTGAGTGTGAGTTCTTCAATGGGATCACTTAATTACGGCAATCATAGCGGAGTAGACGCTGGGATATATATATTTGTATGGTTTGACATCATGACCGTGACTATGCACACCTAGCTTCCTTATTCACATTACTTTTTCTATTCTCTGTGGATCTCGACATTGCAATAAAACATACCTGAAGTCTTTGATAATTCAAGGAAGAATATTGACAAAGATAAATCTATAAAAATCATATGGGGAGAGGAAGGAGATAAATCCTAATTGAAATTGAAGGATAGCTTCACAAAGAATGTGACACATGTGCAAAGCAAATTGCCTTGTAACTATATTAAAATAAAAACTTGACATCCTCATAGCCTGTAAAATGCTACGTGAATTATCAATTTTTAATTGAACCAGACAGTGAAAATTCAGAAATAAGACCAAACATATTTTTCTATCCTCATAGAGCCTAGAAAATTTTCATGTGTATTAAATGAGTAATACATCATAGGCAATAACATAGGTAATAACAAAGGGGAAACAAGGGTGTTAAATATGACAGTACATCCTTTGGAAAAATAATTTCATTGACTCTCATTTACATATTCTTGTTACTGGAAATAAGGAATGTTCAACATCCTCAGAAATTAGAGAAATACAGATTAAAACTTCACTGAGATTCCATCTCACTCCAGACATAAAACGCATTCTCAAGAATTTAAAAGTAGATCAAAATGACAGTGGGGATATAGTGTAAAAGGAACCTCTTATCTTGTTGGTACAAGAATAAATTAGTGTAACCATTATGGAAATCATTTTGGAGTTTTCTCAAAAGTCTCAACATAAAAATAAAATTTCACCCAGCTCTGCCTCTCCTGGGCATTTCCTGAAAGAATTAGGGACTGCATGCTATACTGACATAGTATGATAGTATGTTTTTATGTTTACATACAATATAATAGTATGTTTACAGCAGCACAATTCACAATAGCTAAGCTGTAGAAACAGCTGAGATGCCTGTGAACAGATAAATGGAGAAATTGTATATTTTCAAAATGAAATGTGATATATATAATATATCTTCACAAAAACGATGATATATATGATTGCTATACTGACATAGTATGATAGTATGTTTTTATGTTTACATACAATATAATAGTATGTTTACAGCAGCACAATTCACAATAGCTAAGCTGTAGAAACAGCTGAGATGCCTGTGAACAGATAAATGGAGAAATTGTATATTTTCAAAATGAAATGTGATATATATAATATATCTTCACAAAAACGATGATATATATGATATCTCTAGGCAGAATTAAAAGCCATCATGTTAAGTGAAATTAACCAGTTTCAGAAAGTCAGATATTATATATTTTCTCCTACATGATAAATCTTAAGAATAAATAAATTAGACTGTAAAGTGGAGAGAGGACAGGAAACCTGGAGGTAGATTTCTAGAAAAAGGGAAGTGGATAAATGGGGGGCTGGAGAAAAGGGAGAAGGGTAATGTGATTGAAATTGAATAGTATATGTTAAATACACACATAAGCTGTCTTAAATAAACCTTATTATCATCTTAAAGACTAAGAAATTACACATACATTCAAAGATGTTACAACCATTACTTCAAATTCCTCAGCTATACTTAGCATCTTGAGAAAACCTTTCAAAGATATGTTCAAATACTGATAGTTGTAGGAGTTCAATATGATGAGATAATTGACAATGTAGATGGTAAAAGGGTTTTTTTTCCTGAATTTCTTCTCCTAAATGAGGAATTTATGTGTGAGTTTGGGTTGCACTGTCCATACCTCCAAGATCTCTCACTTCTGAGTTTTCATTGTTTGACTTTTCTCTGTGGAGAGATACTCCACAGGTATCCTAAAATGTTATGCACTTTAGACACTGTTCCTTCTGTAGAAATCTTCTGAGACACCATTTCCATCAGTGGGGTGTCAGTAACTGCTGATGTTCATGCAAGGTGATATATGAGGTCTTGGAAGACCTTTGGAGATACGATCGTCATACAGACATGGAATCATTGTGAAGGAAATACAGTTTACTCTGTCATAGTTCTGAAAATAACAAGTTCTTTGCTACTGGTATTTTATCAATGACAGAAGTTTATATCTCCTTATTCTTTGGCTCTCGATAAGAGAGGAAGGTTGGGAATTTTTAATGCTAGGTAAGTTATTCAAATTAGATCAATCTTAACAATATGTTTTTTTTTCAACATACCAGTGTCTCAAAAATGTAGCATTCTCTGCAATGAGAATGAGTGACACCCAAAACACTGTTTTGTTCTGTGTAAATCTAATATTCTGTACATCATTCCTCTATGGCTTTGAATGAGAATGCTACAAAAAATTAAATTATATGAAATATTTTCCCTCTTTAAAATACACTGACAATAAAATATACTCACAATTTCATCCATTGCATCAACTATCACATGAATATTTTAATAGAGATATCACTCTAATAACAACTTAAAATGGATACATTTTAAAAATATAAAATAAGAGGAACATTCAGCTTATCCTTGGAGGATACTGCTCATGGGAATTCTGTAGCATCCTAGGCATATTTTCACACTTTTTAGTCCATATGACTAAATTCTGATTCAGACATTTCCATTTATAAGTATGTCAGAATTAAGAGCACTCAAGTAAACTAGTTTTCTCTTACAATGAACATATGAGGCAAATAGATCAACTCAAAATTGAAATCCATTAAATAGGAAAGGCATGATTCAAATAGTAGTTAATGACTGAGGAATTATAGCTACACATTCTTATCCATAGACATTAGAAAATAAGCTAAAATTTCTTGGTGAATACTTGTGAATGAAGAGTTTTTGTGTTTTTACAATGCTTAGCAATGCTTAATACTATGAAGCTTTGTTTATTTGTAATATCTGTAAAAATAGACACAATTCTCATTCGCTGGGGCATAATGTTTGCAGCAGTGGTCTTTTACTACATGGCTTATAGACAAGTATTTTCAATACTTCATTTATATTTGTGCTACTTACTTTCTATTTCATTTCTACTCGAAAAACCTTATTTGTCTACTCTTTCTTTAGAAATTATATTACTATTTGATGGTTTGGAGGTGATTTTTCAAAATGTGACCTTCCTTTTATTATGCCTGATGTCACAAGACTCTTATTGACCACTCTTACTTCCCTCATTTTATAAATCTACATAACGGCCTGCCTTTTCCTGTTAATGACTTAAATTATTGTAGTATTTGACACTGAGTTTCTTTCATTCTGCTTTCATGAAACAAAGAGTATCTATTTTTACCCTATTGTAGGCCTAACTACACATTTCAAAAGACAACCCAGAGTACTCAATATTTGCATATATTTGAGAGAAAAATTGCAAGATAAGTACTCACACAAATTGATTAATAAATAACTGTTACAGTAGCACTATGCAGTAGACCAGGACTCATGTATGCAGCTCAGATTTCCTATTGGTCATATTAACAAAAAGTAAAATTAGATCAATCTAATATTGTTTTATTTTAATATTATCAGCAAAATATCACTTTAATATAATCAATAGTTATTAATAATATTTTTAAAACATTTCCATGCAAGCATAAAAATTCCTATTGTATTTGACACTTAAAGTACCCATTTATTAAGACATGACACCTTTCTTTCTTCTTTCTTTTCTCTCTCTCTTTCTTTCTTTCTTTCTTTCTTTCTTTCTTTCTTTCTTTCTTTCTTTCTTTCTTCTTTCTTTCTTTCATACTGGGAATGAAACTCGGGATCTTGTGCTTGGGAGCCAAGCCACAGCACCACTGAGCTAAATCCCCAGCCCAAGGTGTGATACATTTCTAGCATGCTGCAACTACCTATTTTTAATGGGTACCACACTAGTCATTATAGCTTTAAAAATTAAAAAGGATATAATCTAACAAACATGAAAATTTTCATAAGTAATAACCTCAATTCATGCATTAAGGGAAGTGAGGATTTTTCTGGCTTACCGATTCAGAGGTACAGTGCAGGGTTGCCTGGCTCCAAGGGAGAAATATCATTGTGAAAGGGCATAGGGGAGGAAAATTGCACAACCCATCACAGCCAGAAAGCAGAGAGGAAGTCAAAGCAGAGGAAGGCGTTGAGAAGAACACACTTTTGTAAGTCATGGCCCCACATGGTCTCAGTCATCAGTGTGTGGCAACAGGGCTGCACTTCCTAAGAACACATCTCATTCTGAACTCATCACTGGACTAATGCATAGATGAGTAGCAGGGCCTTACAATCCAAACACTTTTCCAAGGCTCCAAATCTGACAATAGGAGAATAGGGGAAATTGGATCTAAACCAAAACATTTTTATTTTGAAGGGAGTATAAGCATAGAAAGAATTACTCAGATGCACATGACCAAAGTATGAGCTCTTCATGGGCCAAGCTGGAGGAGAACTGGCTCCCCACGAGAGTCTGCCCTGAAGGAACAAAGCACTATAATTTGAAATATTTGGTACAAGGACTCTGCCCTGACTCCTAGCAAGATCCAAGAACAGACTCCTTTTAGACACATACACCTTGTTGGCATGAGGCCATCCTTGTGAAAATGATACATAACCTAGCAGATAAAAAGGAAACTTGGGGAGACTGTAAGATTCGCATGCAGGACTTCTCTGCCCATCAGTCCCTGACCTACTGCCCTCTCACAACTGCCCTAGTTGTCCTCGAATGCTGACGAACCACTGGACTGGTGATGTATTCCATCTGTCATACTTTCTTTTTACTATTCTTACTGCTTAGCCTTGTAATAGTTGTCTTTGCTCTGACTTTTATGTGGCACGTTGTAACTTTCGTTGTGGATCAAGGCTCAGTCTAAGTGGTGCACCCCAGTTTTCAGGTAACTGAAATAATTGCTGTATCTTATCGTTATGTTTAAGATTTAGAAACTATAATTTATATCAATGCAGGCAGCATTAGTCATTAAATTCTAAATGAAAATTTCAACATTAGTTACTTAAAACAATTTGAAGTAGTGGATGATACAATTTCAGTGATCAGTTAAGACAAACCATTATACAAAATATATGTAAAAAAAAATAGATACCACTATTAGCTACTTAAACTTTGACAGGTTTGTATTGTTTCATCCTAATTATGACATAAGCAATATTAATGCTTTATAATTGAGAAATGGTAACCATTGAAAATGTGAAAAATAGGTAATGTCTCTTACTTTTTTCATACTAAGATACCTAATAAATTATCTTTTTCTTTTTTAAAAATAATTTTCTTACCTAATAGAATGTTTATCAACAGAAATTTTGAACATTCGCTATTCTCTTACAATAATTATTGGCTTCCATTTTTCTGAAAATTATAAGAATTTTGCAGAAAGAAAAATGTTCTTTTCCTTACCTATGCATTCCCACTAAAGAGTAGTATCTAAACCAGTATCTTAAGGTTATACACTTACTTACAAGTCAATACTCTTGAATTAGTGAATATAGATCAAATGAACTTCTCAGTACTATAAATAAAAAACTAATTAATAATTATACTTCGAAAATCTCATTACTTTTATTTTCTTTTTTAAATTTACCTTTTTAAAGTTAATGTCACAAGTGATATGTATTCTCTGTTATGTGTCCAACTAATTTTTCAAGAAAATGAAAATTATTAGAATATTAATATATTGTACAATTCCTTTTTAATTTATGTAGAGGATAAAAGCATATGTTTAATTATTTTAGGAATATTCAATACCAGGAAGTTAACTTCTCACATGTTTAAATATTATATAATCAATATTTTCATATTTTATAAAAATAAGAGAGAATTGGCTACATTAACAATTTTATCAATTATATAGTCAATAACTATTACATTATTATAACAATTATGCCAAAATTCTCAAGGCATATGGGATAATAAATGAACATTATAATCAAAGCAAAAGAAAGAAGAAACTGTTAAAGAGATTTACTAAAACTTAAATTTCTTTCAAAATTAATTTTCTTTTACTTTTCAAATTATGCATTATTTAATGTCATTTCATTGGAATGCACATATAAAAGAAATCAAGATTGTTCTCATACACAGGATGAATATCCTTAACAAATTAGCTTGTATTTCACCACGAGGTTTGTTCTCTGACATTAAGTCATTGTATTTTTTCACGTATTTGGGGTGTGTGTATGTTTGAAAATTATGCTTAGTTACTTATAGATATTCTACAGTTGATATTCTTCAGCCTCATCATACTTAAAATATAATTTAGATCATAACTTCTAAATATTATAAGCCTTATATAAAATTAAGGATCACAATTTTTACTCAGGCATAAACTAGCTATAACACGTTACTATTCAAATTTTTTTTAAATCATCAAATTTATTTTAATATTATTTTCTAAAATGAATCACCTTTTTGGATACACAATGTGCAGCTTTTCACTTTTCTGACAAAACACAGATAATCTCAGTGTCTTAACCAAATAGCAACATATGCTCCTATCACAGGAGTGGAGGCTGTGAGCTTGCAGATCTCTCCTTAGCTCTCTCTGCTTTCTGGAATTTCTCTGGCTTCTGCAGGTGGGCTAGAAGAGTCACTCAAGGCTGTCTAGAATGGAGAAGCCAGCTTGAGCACCTTTCCAAAGAAGATGATGGTACCGGCATAGAAAGGTAAGCAGCACTATGCCTTCTGAAACTTAGATCTAGAACTGTCATCATTACTGCTGCTATCTGTGGCAGTCCAGCCGTCACAACACGAACGTACCTGAGTTGGGGAGTGAGGATTGAGAAAGGACAGCACACTCAATAGTGTGGAGACAAGAGTTCCGATTTATTTCACAGAAACAGCTCCTTTTAAAGGCAGGCCAACAGGAAGCACCAAGCAACTATTAGGGAGGAGATCAGATCTTTGGCTATCTGAGTTCCTCCCATCACAAGGTCAAATTTAACAAAGTCCTTGAGCTGGGTGTGGTGGTGAACTCCCATAATCCCATAAAACCAGTCTGGATTACACAGTGAGCTCCAGGTCAAGACCCGTAATCTGGTCTGGATTATACAGTGAGTTTCAGGTCAATCTCATCTGTATAGCTGAGACCCTTGTTTCAGAAAAGCCAAATAGAGCCATAGATTGTGTCAATGCCTCAATGGTAGAAGTTACTTTTCCAATGTCAAATGCCAGGTGGCTCCCACAGCTATCCCTTCTGTAGGCACCTCACAAAATACTCACTGGTGGAAACGACTTCCTACTCACACTGGGAGATCACTATAAAGGGCATAGATTAAGAGAGAAATGACATATTGGGACCATTTATGCAAAGTTAAAACAAAAATAGATGATTTCTGATAATTTCAGGTAAATGGTAATAATACCATCTGATAAATGTGTACATGATAAAATACTTTGAATGTTCTATAAGTAAGTAGCAAGGAACAAATGAAAATAACAAGAAACTCTTTTTTACACTGGTCACAAAATGAAATCAATAGTAAGTTTATGGAGGCATGACCTATCCAGAAGTAATGCAAATGAACAGGAAAAGTAGAAACATTGACAATAACTCATAATTGTGAGAAGCCAAAATCAAGCAGTCATATTTTGAGATATTGGAGTCCGCATATCACTGAAATTTTAACAAAATTCATACAGTAATTTCTCAGAAAAACTCAGATGAAACATACCTATAATATTTACATATTTTCATGTATTTTCTTTTCAGTATATAGACTATATGAGAATTTCTGAAGTGCCTAGAGGCTCTCTGATAAGTGCATAAGAGTTAGGGATGAAAGTATGCAATATAGCATTTCTTGTAAAACAAAATTTGGAATCAACTCAAAGTCCTACACAGTAGGCCCTAGAAAATAAAAATATAATCTTCATAGGAGAGACTGTAACAGACATTCAAATAATGTGTTATTAGACTCATAGATTTTCAAATAAATGGGTCTCAGGGGAATGTTAAAAAAATAAAATTTGGAATTATACCATAAATACTATCGACTTGCAAATTAAGAAACTTATAAAAATACTCACAAGTATTTTAATTAGAGGACTCATTAAATATATAAGACACTGTATAGTAGTAGAGTACCATGTTTATTTGAAATAGAGGGCAAAAAGAGAGCAAAGGAAAAATGTAGGTCAGAGTAGATAATTAAAATGTGCTACTAACTAATGCATCATAAAATAGACTAAAATAAATTATTGAATAGGTCTATATTTGTGGAAGTGATGTAGAAGGTGTGATTGAAAATTTCCAGTGAATGCTTAAATTTAAGAAGTTTAAAAACTTATCACTGTGAAGGACACATTGACATGAATCCCCCTAAAAATACTCCCTCTCACTTCATATACACTGATCCTGCCATTCTTGCCACTTTCTGGAGCATTTCTGGATGGTTTTTTTTTTTTGGTTTTTTTGTTTTGTTTTGTTTTGTTTTTTTCACTGGGAATTGAACTCAGGTCCTTGCACTTGGAAGGCAGGTCGCCAAATCGCTGAGCTAAATCCCCCGGCCCTGGATGTTCTTTACATGACTATTTTTATGGGTGCCTTGATATCCTAAATCAATTTGAAGTACATATGAAAATATATTTCAAATAAAAACATTCAACCTTATCCATCAGATTTGGTACTGCGTGATTTATGATAATCCCAAAAGTCAAAATGACCTCTGAAGGGAAATGTTTTGAATCACATCAGGCCCTCATGGCAGCCATGACAATGCAAGTAAAGACACTCATGAAAAAGGACTTCCAGAACCGCTCCGGAAAGTCGAAAGAATGATGGGATAAACATGTTTGAAGCCATGAGATGTATTCTGACGGGGAATTCTAGCAATGTGTTTTACTTTTTATAAATTTAAGCATTCAGGTTTTTTGTTGTCATAACTTTTCAAAAGAAAATCAATGACCATGTATGTGTGTATCACTACAGACAGAGCTATGCATAAAATCACTACATCTCATTAAAGCTGTTCCCTCCTACAAGCACCATTCAATGATCTGATAAAATTTACTGAGATAATTTATGCAAAGTACTAAATGACATAACTGACTGTCATGTTGAACAGTTGCATATTTCATATTTATTTATTAAATTTAGTCATCATTTCTTCTTCTTCTTTTTTTTTTTGGATACCAGGGATCATCAAACTTGGGACCTTGCGCTTGCTAGGTAGGAGGCAGAACCACTGAGCTAAATCCCCTGCCCAGTAATCATTACTTTTATGTGGTAACTTGACTGTATCACAGGGAACTCAGAAATATGATCATATTTGAAGACCCGAGTAAGACAGATAGGTTTAAATTATGTGGATGATCCTTATCTGACCAGTTGACTGCCTGAGAAGAAAAGCTGGCACTCCCTAACTTTTTAGAATTCTAATAATCATTCTTGCCTAATGACCTTTGAATTGTGAGGTCAGCTTTTTCCTGCTTCTGTAAATAAACTGGAATAAAGTATTTTCCTTAGTCTTGTGTCTACTGACCTTCAGATTGAGACTGTACAACCTGCTTTTCTAGTTTTGAGGCCTTTACAATAGACTGGAACTACAGAGTTAGCTCTCCCGAGTCTCCAGCTTTGTGATTAACATTAGATCTTGAGACTTAGGAGACTTTATAATCATATGACCCAAATCCTTACATTAAATCATATTTAATTTGCTCTATTTTGTTGGAGAATCCTAACTAATATAAGAACCAGGCATCCATATATAAGAAGGAAGTAACAATGCAAAGAAAGATAAGATTTCTTCTTTCATTGAACTTGCATTCTAGACGGGTTTAATAATTAAAGACATGAGTAAATGAATGAAAGAACAGACATAGATTGGAGACAGATGCTTAAATAAAATACTGAGAATGATTTTAATTTTGGATGGTAGCAAAGAAAGTGGTTTGGTGGCCAAGTTTATGTGTGATAATCAAGGAAGCTTTTTAGAAGGCTATGTATTAATATACATATGAAGATATAGAATAATCTAGGGGAAAATAAGGGGGACACATTACAAAATAGAAATCAACTTCAGAGAAAAAATGAAAAAGAAAGCAAAATACGTGGGTTGTCAGACTATTATAGGATAAGTAAAAGAAAAGTGGCAGACACACCAGAAAAATATACACATGAACCAAATGACTGCCAAGAGCTGTTTTGTCCTCTCTAAAAATGACTTTGAAATTTAATCTCCATGGTGATGTATAAAGGGGGAAGAAAAAGAGGATTTTAGTAGGTGATTAGGTCATGTGAGATCTGACCTCATGCATTGATTAATCAGTGCATGGCTCAATAGGTTAATAAGTGATCTGGGAGGTGAATCTGTCATAAAGGCCAATTTCATTAAGGTCGTTTATGTGCCCTTTGACCTATATGATATCCTATGGTGCATTAGGAAGCTGCATAGATTTTTCTTAAACAGGGAAACCCTCACCAGATGTGCCTTTTCCCTTGGGCCTTCTAGATCCATGACCTTCAATTGATAACATTTTATAAATGGCCCTGCCCATATTATTCAGTCAAGCAGTAGAATAGAAGAGAAAACACTAAGATCTAAGAGTTAAAATTTGATAGAAAGTTCAATGTGAAATATACATGGTCTGAAGAAAGTGTGTTGTATGAACTGATTTTAACTACTCATATTATAGCATGTACTTTAAATATAAATATCTGGTTACCATGAGGATAATAGCTAGCTAAAGAGAAGATATCTCAGGGAAATCTTAAAATAATCTAAATGTGAGTTGATAGAACCCTAAACTGGGGAGAAAATAATTAGAAAGAGAACTACTAGACATACTCAGGATACATTTTCATTCCATAGCAATAAATTTGGCACAATGACTGAAAGAAAGAAAGAAAGTTAGACAAGTTTCTAGTAATTAAATGTTTAAAGATAATTTCTAGTCATTATTGTGTATTATGACTGCATTGAATAACCTTAAAATCTAAAATAAATGACACATGTAAAGAAACATTCATGCATTACACAGACATATAATTTTATTTACAACCTACTTCTTGCCTTCCTGTTAGCAACTGATTTAATACCAAATCTCACTGATTTAATACTTAGGGAATTCTGTATCAGAAAAAAATTTGGCAAGAAAACAATTAGTTCAATGAGAGATTCTGAGATAATATGGCAAGAAAAGAAGTTATTTGTGAGACACCAGTAGCCAAAGCCAAAAACTGACATGCAATGGATGAACAAATTGTTATTTTTCTGGTAGTAGAAAACATACAAGAACATCATCAGAGACCCTACAGTTTTCTGAGTTGAGAGGTGTTATCATACCTCTCAATTGTCAATGAAAAGAAATTTTAAATCTCATAAATAATGGCATATTCTTTTGCTTTATATATTTTGGGCTTAATCTTAGTAAAGGGAGAAAATAAAATAATTTGACAGATGCCACTGCTCATGCATTCCTTTGGCCAGGACTTATACTCTACAGTTCCTAACCAATTATCTTTATTCTTGCTTCTACGATATTCAGGACACAATTTATGTCTCATGGGTAGGAGCATTTTTGTGTTCAATTCTCCTTCAGTCTAGGTGACCAATTCCTACCCCTTCCACAGAACAGTAAAAGAAAAAATATATATCTCCTTCATTTTTTATTCTACCCCATGACCTCAGAGGTTTTCCCCCAGAATCTCAGCTCCCCTCAAAAACAATATTTTACATGACCATACACAGCACTTGAGAGCTTTACTTCACAACAACATTTGAGACTTGCATCTGCACAGGCAAGTGGCCTGTTGAAGCACAGCCAAATGCCATGTTTGCTGCACAGAAAGAAAATATTGGCAACATTAAAATGTAGTTTGTCCCCAGTGACTTAACATATCACTTTTGGAATAGTCTCAAGTTCCCAATGAGCTCAGCATTCAATTAATTATTTTATTCATTTCTTTAACAAATATTTGCTGTTTATTCTATGGGTATGGATGATTTTGCTAGGATAATATTGTGAAAGTAGTAACTGAAAGAATACAAATAAAGATTGAGCAGGTTCTTTGTCCTTCGTAGAGCGGCAAAAATGCAACAATAACAACAACAAATCTGGAGTACTAACTGAATTAACGTAATGGTGGATACAATCCTCTTTGTGCAGTAAGTACGTAAGAGGTATTTGTTTGCTAATATTTGCTTTCCAAAATGGAGCTTCTATCTGCAAAGACCTTAGACACAAAGTTAGATTAAACAAGGATTTCAGAAGCAAACACTTTAGCAGCTGAGGAAAGTTAAAAAAGGAAGCACTAGGAAAGAATAAAAGCAAGCATAACAAAGGAATGGATATGAAGATACATACAGTGAGTTCCTGACATTTTCTTGAAGGTTGGTGTTTTAAAGATGATTGCTGAAAATAAAGTTTAAAAGACAAGTTTAAAATAGAACTTATACAACTTTGTATTTCCCTCTACAGGAAGTGGGAAATACTACTCATAAAGAATCTGAAAATAGTTGTTAGGAAAATTAATTTGCTAACCATAAAGGGAAGGAAAATGGAGCTTCCATGGAGCTAATAATCTAATATCAGCACAATTGCCATGTGGTACACAAATTAAAAATGGGTAAGTCATGACAAAACCAAAGGTAATAGGAGGAAATCTGTAACAATTTCAATGGCAACATTGTCAGACAGAGAATGAAGTGAATGACTCAACTCAAATACAAATTCATTTCAGACAAATGGTGGAGAAGAAATAGAGTTGTTTCTTTTTGCAGCCAAAAAGAGCACCTGGCTTTGGTAGCCTTTGTGTGCATCTGATTATACTTTTATGGGGCAAAAATTGCAACTACAGGAAGAACTCTACTGAAAAGCAGAAAATAAATTAAAGCTAATAAAAAAACTATAACATGACCAAAATCAACTGAAGAGAATGAAGAGAGTGGTTCATTCATCCTGAGTTTAGAAAAGTTTATGAATGTCTTTCTAAATTTTTAAAAAGAAATTACATGTGAAAATGTGCTGCTTTGTATATTCTCTGAAGGGTATTTATTTTACAACATTTTAATTTTTTTCTAAATTTTAAAGAAACAAGGAAAATTATAACTTACATATAATTTCAATATAACAAAATATAATTATATAGAAAACAGCAAAATGTAATATATAATTAAGAAATAAAATTCATAAAATACAATGTTGTAATTTACAAGATCATGTTATTGAAAAGAATACAGTTTTTCATTCATAAGATTTTCAAATATAGATAAATATTCTTTCATTGTTAATTTATCAATTTTACTTTTTTAAGTTTGGCTTTATTTTTTGTTTACCAAAAACAAAATATTAGTTTCATTGTGAGATTTTAATATTTACATAAGCTAATTGATTTTTATAATATCTATATCTCTTGTTTTCCTTGCATATTTTCGATTGTTCTAATTCTGAAGTTATTGATTATTTCACTTATTTTTAATTTATAACAAGTTATTTATGGGTTGCTTTGTCCCTTCTTTAAAGGTTTATAAATAATGCTTCTTCTCTCTCTCTCTCTTTTTTTTTTTTTGTACCGGATAGCAAACTCCAATCCTTGTACTTGCGAGGCAGGTGGCAGAATCACTGAGCTAAATCCACAGCCTGATGTTTCTTCTCTTTACTAAAGATTTTCTACTTTCACGTTTAGTTAGGATTCTAATATTTGTTTGCTTATATTCTTTAATGATGATAAAGTATATAAATATTTAATTCACTTTAAATATTGCTATTTTATATAACATAAAGTACATATTTTGAATATTTTCCGGTCCTTATATTAGTTTTACTTTCTACCTTTTGGTGTTAATTTGACTTAATTCCATTATAGTAGATACATTATTAAACTATCAATGTGTTTAATATCATTTGTTTACAACTTGTATTTTTCTTTCAAAGATTAATTAATATTTAAGGTATTATAAAATCACTTTACTAAATATACCTCAAACATCATGTGGTACATAAGAATATAATTTCTGTCAATTAAAACTATGTTAAAAAGAGAAAATAAAAGTACAGAAGCTGTGATCTATTAAAATTATTAAAAATAGACTCATACAAAATTGCTTCAGAAGCATTAATTTCTTATTTTTCCTTTATGACTATTCCTCCACTGAAATCAAATACATCTAAATCAAACATCATAGATAGATTTCTCTATGCCTGTATGTTAATGTTCTATGTAATTGTCAAATCCTCTTCCTGTGGAAAAACATATCAATAGTTCCTAGGTTAGTATGCTCACAAGCATTATTCCCTGTGCTTGCCCGGTCAGGTACTCTCTGTTCAACGATTCCTCACCTAACTACAGCCTGCACATTTGCTGTCTTCCTGGGAACTGCTTTAGGGATGTGACAAGGAAATGTTAGATTAAGGTATACAGCAATATTCTATTAAAAATAATATATGTTAGAGAGGACCATAATTAATACAGCCTTTAAATAAGAGCAGAGAAACTTCCTTCTTTTTCACTTTTCTATTTTCAGAATAGTTGATATCCAAGATAGGTTTTCCAATTTCACTCCATTGCCATGAGCTTTATGGGTGTATGTGGTGGTGGGGTCCTCACAGATTTTGGCATTCGTGTGTAAGCTTTGTGTCTTCATGTGAAAGGTGAAACGGTGTGGAGGTGTTGTGTTAAAGTCAAACTGCGTACTTGACCAAAAGTCATGTGACTCATTTAACAAGGAAAAACCAGCCATCATTTCTAACCCTGTACCTTGTCCTCCAAAAACAGGAGGTCTATTTGAATATCCGGATTCATTCTTACCATTATTCATGTTGCTGTGTGCCATTAAATGGCTTCACTGATATGCACGCCGATGCCTGGCTCCTGGTTAGGTTATGCGACGGAAAGTATGACAATTGACTGAATCAGAGCAGGATAAGAAGGTTACATAGTTAATTTCTCTAATCGTCCACTTCAGTTATGCTCCTCTTTGTTGGAATCTGTTATGGGTATGGCTAGCAGGCCTCTCCCCTCAGAGGCTCTATCTTCAAAATCAAATAAGAAACTTTCTCCTAGCCTGCCAGGTTGGGGAGTAATGCAAAGAATCTTTTTACTACAACTGAAGCTTAGTACCTTCCTCTTCTTGCCCAACAATGCCCTATTTTCTCCCTCGTCACTGGCTGATTCACTATCATTACTTAAAAATCCTCTATAGTATTTCTATATTCAATTACTCACATGTACCTCATCCTATCGCTATAGTTTCCAATATTGAAAATGCTGAAAATACCCAAAATATATGCAAACCTAAGTCTATAACTGTTACCTAAGGGAAGTATGGTTTATGGGTAATCATAGAGCAACTTTATTTCATCTGTCAAGACACTTTGTATGTGCTCCAAATGGCAGGGTCTCCCTCTATTACTAGATAAAACTTAGGCAAAATAAAATAAAGTAAGTTGTGACTTACAAACACACACACACACATACACACACTCACACACTTTTTTTTTTTTTTTTTCATTTGAGTAGTTAATATGCCAGGCTTCTGTAATGGTTAAGATTTTTATCTTGGTTTGGAATGAAACCTGTTCTCCATCGCTGTCTCTAGAGGGAGCCCTGCAATTATGATCACTTCAGAGCAGTGGAAAAGCTCTGCCCCTTTCCGTGTGTATTATTTTTGTCTTGCTAGTCTCAAGCCCTTTACAATTCGCATTTTACCGGTGCCTTTTGAGTCAAGTCTTTGACATTTCAGAGACAAAAATAAAAGCAGTGATAACTGACAACAATGAACTTTACCTGAGGCCTTTGCTCCTAAAAAACAGTAGTGGTTGGTTCAGTAATCCCCCGTCCTTCCGTATCTGGGAAAGGCTCACTATAAGTAGCCCTCCTTCTTACGAACTTTACCTGAGGCCTTTGCTCCTAAAAAACAGTAGTGGTTCAGTAATCCCCCGTCCTTCCGTATCTGGGAAAGGCTCACTATAAGTAGCCCTCCTTCTTCATATGCATTTGTTAATCGCTCAGATGATCCCCTTGTATATCTGTGACAAGGATAGAAACAAACAACCCCACACACCCCAAACCCCGTTATTTGTTTCATAAAGAACTGAACTTTCTCCTCACGGATCTGTGTTACATGTAAACCAACAAAGTCCACCATAACATAATGTGGCAGGCATTTTTATTACCCGTACCACAGACTCAAGGTGTGTGGGCCCAAGAAACTTAGACTTCTTTCACTGAGAGTT
Organism: Fukomys damarensis; assembly: GCF_012274545.1. Classification (NCBI taxonomy): domain Eukaryota; kingdom Metazoa; phylum Chordata; class Mammalia; order Rodentia; family Bathyergidae; genus Fukomys; species Fukomys damarensis. The sequence goes on along the minus strand of NW_022900947.1, from coordinate 22,145,001 downwards.
CTTTAATTCTAATATAGAAAAGTTCACATGACATCAGAGAAAAAGTCACTACATTTTAAGATACCATTCTCTGCTTCATTGGTTTTAATTTCTCTGATATTAAATATTGGATCATGGTTGACACAATCTTTTAGGGGTGTTCTGTTTTCAATGTTTTGAATTGTACAAAGTTTCTAATACCCATTATTTGATATATTTTCACAGAAATACTCTGAAATATTTCAAAATAGCCTCAAATTCCTTGTTTGCATTTACATGACTAAAACTGAAATAAAATGTGGGTGTTTAAGAAAATTACAATTTATTTTTGTATTTTAAATAAGTGATCAATGATGTGTTTTTACTAGAATATCTGATATTTGAATTCTCTGATAATGATTCAATGAGTTTCAGGCAGTTGGTTTTATCTCTCAAAAGAAATACCGTTTTTAAAACAATCTTAAGGTATGGTAAATTTCTGGACACACTCGAAGTACTCACTAAAAAATACTGTTCAACCAGTTTTCTGAAGCAATCTTTTAACTAGTTGAAGGTTGTACACAAGTAGTCTCAAAATTTAATTTGCTTATACGTATTGTTTTTAAGTTGTGAAGAATATAAAAACTGTAAAGCCATTAAGTCACATAACTGATATGTTCAAACTCAAAAGAAAAATGTTAATTCTAATTTAATCAAACTTATAAAATGCCATAAACATTTTCTATAATCTTATGTAAAAAATGCTAGTGTCGGGCCGGGGATTTAGCTCAGCGGTGCAGTGGCCTGCCTTGCAAGCACAAGGACCCGAGTTAAATCCCTGGTACAAAACAACAACAACAACAACAAAAAACCAAAATGCTAGTGTCACTTAAATGCTAATAGCCTTATAATATAAATTTTTGCTATTTCACTAAGAGTTCTATCTTGAATATCTACCTTCTTTAGTCATGGGTAATCTTAAAGAGATTAAATTAAAATATCACAAGTGCAAGTTTATAATCTGTGACATTTATATTACATTGTAAGAGCTAAATGGATTTACATTTTATAGGTTTTGTGGTAGGCATAAAATATTTTAGAGAAATGTGCTAATTCATAAGGAAATATTTAAACAAAAACTTTATTTGCAGAAAGTATTCAAAATAAATGATTAATGCTGTGCACAAGTAGTAGTTGAACAACATATATCCACAGAATAGTGTAACCTAATGCTTTTAAAAATCATGATCCTAGGGCCTGGGATTTAGCTCAGCGGTTCGGTGGCCTGCCTTGCAAGTGCCAGGACCCGAGCTCAATCCCCGGTACCAAAAGAAAATAATAATAATAATAATAATAAATAATAATAATAAATAAATAAAATCATGATCCTTGAGCGTTTTTAATAAATTTTAGAAGCATTCGTGGAAACAAAGAAGCAGATGAGAAAACAAAATAAATAAGCCTCAGTCTAGTCATGAATATAAATAAAATGCATGTTGAGGGTGGATTTTCATGTGCAGGACATTTGAAGAGATCTCTAATGTTACGCAGGAACTCTGTGTCTTCAAAGGGACACATTGCCCTCTATGATTTAGTTAGAATTGTTTTATCTCCCACTTTACCATGTCATAAGCTTTCCAAAGAACTAAACATTCTTCCTAAAGTGGTGTTTCCTGCTAACCTCTCTGTTTTTCTCCATTTCTCTCTGTATGTATAGCCAACTGTGTAAATAGCCTGCTCCTCTCTTATTTTTAAATATACCTTGTTTTCCTCCATCACTATCAGAAAACAAATAAGATTTTGTGCACTAAATACTTCAGGCAGCCCGGCACAACAAAGAAATGTTCCTTATAACAGAGTAGAGGATACAGCTTGAGACTGTATTATTCTCCTCATCCCTGTCCTGACTGAGTACATCTCCCTGTTAGAGAACTGATGTCCTACCACTGTGCTTCTATTCTACTCAGAAGACAATCTACAAGAGATCTCTCATATATCTTTATGGAGAAAACAAATTTTTTCAAGTACTCCGCTACAAACTACAGGGCTTGCCTTTTAAACTTTCAGAATATTTTGATGTTTCCTTCTCTGTTTCAAAATTTAGCAGCACGAACAAACCCTGGCATTCCATTTATGATTATATCTTTGAGCAATTCAATATTTCAGGGAAAGTTTCTTCATTCTGAGAGGAACAAGACAGCCTAATATTTTTCATAGCAATATTGAAAGAAAAGAAAAGAAAAATTGACGTATGGAGGGAGGGAAGGAGAGAGAAATTAACTTTTAATTAAAATTTTACTTATTTTTACACATTATGTGTATAGGAAAATAAAATATTAGACAATGTTAAGAACACAGGTCTATAGAATTTTCCTTTCCTCAATTTTTCTTCAATTAAAAATATAGTTGATTATTATACTAAAAATTCAGTAATTAGTAAATAAAAACTTCATTAATTGGCAGTTTTCTGGGGCTCAAAACAGCAGGCATGTTTGGTAATATTTACAAAACTACTTTTCTAGATATTTTTCGGTAAATTAAGTCTAGCCTTCAGCTTTTCTTTTTCTTTAATTGAGTTTATTGATACATTCTAGGTATACAGTACAGTTACATTCATCCTTGGTATCTTGTACCTTTACATGACAGGTCTTGGTTCTCATTTTTTCCCCTTGTCCCTCCCCTCCCTCCATCCTCTCCTCCTTTCCCCGTTTACAAACACTTCATTTCCATTTTTTCATTTTCTCATTTTTTTTCTTTTCGCTTATTACCTTTGCCCTTCATTACTCACAGAAACTGGTTTTCAGTGTCAAGCTATGTCAGACTTTTCTTTATCTCACTGGCTAAATTCTGTCCATCAAAACAAGCATATGGTTACATGATCTTAGTAAAAGGATAATTATGAATTACAATACAACTCACTAAATCACTCATTTAAAATGTACCTTGGCAAGAAACAACTAGATCATAGCTCTAAGCCATTAGTATTTCTCTTCTTTACTTTCCACATGGACCCAACAGTCTCAAATGAAAGTAGGGAAGGTTGATTTTGGCTCATATTCAGGCACCTGGCTCCAAGGCAGGGTTCCATGGCACAGAGGTATGCAGAGGAGTGGATGCTTGTGGTACCCAGGCATCAAAGAGCTTGGAGAGGGAGCTGGGGAAGATGCTACATGGTTCTGGGCCACTTCCCCAGTGAATGCCTCTTCATAGGACCCCGTATCCACCATAATCCACCGTCATCCAATCACCTTCCGAAACCCTCACCTATGACCTCTGAAGTTCTTAGCGACTTTTTTACACTAAACTATAAGAATATTCTTAATGACTTTCTACTAACAGTGACATAAGATTTGAAATTAAAAGTGTCATAAATATCAATTGCTTGAAACATTTGTCTTGGATGAAACTTGAAAAGCCCTTAAAATATGGGAGATGTTTTAAAAATTCTTGACTGTTTTTTAAATTAGAAATAAGTTGAAGATTTATCTGAAACCAAAGTCATTGATTATTTCTTCTCTTGGAACAGAGAAGTTAATGTTCATAGTGTTCGTAACGGATTTGTACTGCTTGGATTGGTGGACTGCACATCCTGCTCCTTGAGGACACCTTGAGGCTTGAGTGATTTCTGTTTCTACCCTTCACGTTGCCATACTGGGCTACATGCTGAGTATCCTTATTGAAATGATGATTTGTGAAGAAGGCTGCATCATCTCTAGGGTAGAAATTTCTTTTTTTTCTTTAATATTGACGGATGATGGTCACACAATTGTGGAATTTTCTCAAAGTGCTCCGTTAATTTTTAAATCCCTCATGTTCTACTGTGAGGAATAAATAGTGCAGTGATTACTTTTTAAATTTGATGAATGTTAGCAAAAAACTTGATTATTCAAAGTAAAAAATAAATGTATGCCAGATTTTCCTGAATTATTATATCAATTCTTGATTAACTTTGTAAATATTCATTAACCTTAGAGGAAAAAATATAAAATTTTGATATGTCAGTTCTGTTGGATTTTGAATAAATAACTATCTCACAAATAACTTCTAGAGATGACTTTTATAGGAGCTAAATATATCAGAGCAAAAAATAGAAAAGACATTGATACATAATATCAATTGTGAGTTAGCTACCACTATGCTGAAAGCTAAATTCAAATCCTCTTAAATATTATCTATGCATTCTCTTCACTATAAAAAAACAATGGAAGTCATTAAATGGAAGTCATTTAATGGATGAAGCATTTTCATTCATCTTCTAGGCCATTGCTTACTGACTAGTTTGTGAAATTAGTAGTGATCACAGAATGGTCTGAGTCAAGAATACAATCCCTGAAGAACGTCACCTGTTCAGACTATAAGAGAAAATGTCTTTGAATTGGTTACTGCTTAATGAATAAGAATTGCATATTTATTTCATTTATAAATTTCTTATCAAATCATTTGTGTAAGTGCCATAGCCCAGTTGTGCTCAAGCTCTGGAGTAGGTTTCCAAAAGCCCCAATCAAACACTTGGAGGAGATGTGTTAAGATTGCTGTCAGGAATGGTGAGGTGAATTGGCATTTACTAAAAGGGAAAGATCAACTAAAACCATGTACGGAATTCCATGGGAGGTGCATAGCCAACTGCCCCGGCCTGCGGGGTCAGTAATTGGCAGAGCTCGAGAAGGGGAAGTACCTGGAAATGAGACAAGGGGGGCGCGGAAAGAAGGAGACCAAGCAAAGAGTTGTCAAGGTCTCATTTATTTGCAGATGCAGGCAGTTTATAAAGGCAAAAACCGCAAAACTGTAAGAGGAAGTAGTTAGCCATAAACTTTGGGAGGAGAATGTAACAATAGCATGACACAATGTTACTAGGCAATGACTTAGATCACTTCTTTACGCAAACCCGTTGTCATGGGTAACGACGCGTCTGTGGTGATGGGGTGACCAGAGGGTCAACATGGAGGCTGTTTGGTTTTTACTTAGGACAGGCTAGCAACTTAGTCTACCACAGCCAACGGCAGCATTGCTTTGCAGAACTAGTAGTGACAGGTGAACAAATGTTAGAAAGTACTAAAAGGGTTGAGTGGTGGCCTTTGGACTCTTTGCACTTATTTCTCTACAGTGATCTCTTCTCACAATGTCCAGTAGCAGCCAGATGGAGGATGACATTCCACATTACTCTCTTGTGGATATGGTTACAGCAAGAAGAAAGAGCTTGCATTTGACAGAAGCAGTGGCAGTATGAGCTTGGCTTTATCCCCTTGAACAACCAGCATTTCAAGCAACAGCTCACTACCATCATTATTCCTATTTCCCAGTATTCCGGGACAGAATTATGTGGACAGAGTGGTCGGGACATGTTCAGTGCCCACTTGACTTGGCAAAAGCCTTGGTAATATCAAAGAGGTGTTTCAGGAACATGGTGCTAATTATCCTACTCTTTTTCTGAGGAAAGACACAATAAGTGAACCGATTGAATTTTACTGAAAAATATGGGACAAGCATTTTTTACCCTCTTCTGAAAAATATGAACATTGTGTGATTTTGTACATTGCACTTGAGTCATCTACATATAGACAAATATCTATTCTATATATTTCTACTGTTACCATAACTAATTATATTTATAAATAGTTGCATAGTTCACTAATTTGATTATTTCAATGTTCTGGTTACAAAGAATTGGACAAGAAGTGAACAAAATTAAGTGCTTAGGTTTAACGTTGACCTTGTGTGGAAATTTGATTCTGTCTTATCCTGTTTGACTTGTGACCAAAATTACGGAAATAATTAAATTTGTGAACTGAGGAGGGGGGTAGAGAAATGTATTATAAAATAGGATTATAGATCCTTGAATGTGTTCCAATTTTCTGTCTGCACGTCGAGGACTTGAGGAAGTCAATGTAGTTCAAAAGCTGGAGAGCAGGTCTGGAGAGCTGGTAAGTTAGACGTATTTCCTGTTGTTCAAACCAACACTTCCAATGTAAAGGAGAAAGTGGTTTATTAGTCTAACAGTTTCAGAGATTTCAGTCTATGATCCACTAGTTTCAAGGGAGAAACATCACAGTGGAATTGAATGGTGGAACAAAGCTGCTTAGTTCTTGGGGATGATGAAGCAAAGCAAGAGAACAGCGCTAGAGAGGGAAGGGTGAGGACGATATATAGACCCTACGCTCCTCCTCTTTGACCCACCCAGACACAGTCAAAATTATGCTTCGCCAGTCTTTCAAGTAGATCCCAAGCAAATCATGTGGACAGTTCTCGAGCTGCCTTAGCTTGCGATCTGATAGTATAGATTCCAGTCTGATTCTCAAGGCCTAAGAACAAGCGCACAGAGGGCAGGGGACAACTGGTGTCCTAGTCCAAGCAGTCAGGGAGGAAGAGGGTGAATCGGAACTTCTGTTCAGTTTTCCAACTGATGGAAGGGCCCCCATCAACATTGGAGAGGGAGAAATGAATCCATGTATGAAAACCCTAATTATTCAGGAACATCTTTATAGCTGCATTCCATATTTAATAATAGAACTAAATATCTCACAGCCCTATCAAGTTGCCACATCAAATGTACAAACACATAATCTTACTTCACCACCATTTTCCCAATATCAAAGTGAAAATGCAGACATTTAAAAGATTTCTAGATCACTCTGGTGGTGGTAAAGAAAGATGGAAATTTTGACATTACAACAAGTTCTGCTTTTAAATCGAATAAAAATGTGTGTCCCTGAATGTTTGTTTGTATGTTCAGTGAAACAGTGAATCAGTACATTTATCCAAACCAAAAAGAACATCATCCTAATTGCTCTCTCCTAGAAGCTTGAATATAATTTCTATTTTTAGGGATGTCACTTTCTAGATCATACTTTAAACTAATGAATAAGTAAATATCCACCCTGTGAACAGAGCTAAGCTGGCTATGTTTGGGCATTCTTTGAAGATTTGACTAGGCTTTCTTTTTGTGGTGACTACTTGCCAGTTTCTGAATAATGCTGAGATTTTTAAATCAAAATATTTTAGATAATTATATATATTGAAATACTTTGAATAGTGTCACTGTATTACTTAAATTAACTCTTACAAAAGAATTATTATTTTTAGACAAATGTAAAATATGTATATAAAATACTACTTAAATAATGAAATTAATAGTGCTGGATAAGTCTAGAAAAGGTGAAACTAAATCTAGATGAAATTTTGAGTTTCTTCCTTTTTCACCATTGTCTATTATATTTTAATCCTTATTTATATTTTCGGTCCATACAGAGCAAGAAAAAGATAGATAACAGGACACAGGAAAATAGATCTTTTACAAAAGGCAAGGAGATCAAGAAGGAAAAGAAGGAGAGAGGGAGGAGAAGGAAAGGGGATGAAAAAAGGAATTATGATGTGTTATGCTGGACATGGTGATGCACGCCTGTAATCCCAGCACTTGGGAGGCTGAGGCAGGAGGATCACTGCAAGTTCGAGACCAGCCTGGGCTACATAGTGAGTTCCAGGTCAGTCTCAACTCATAGTGAGACCCTGTCTCAAAACACCAAAAAAAAAATATATATATGTGTTATGTATATCAACTCCCCACGAGGAACATCACCATTGCATACTGCAAGTGTGTACTCATAAAATAATAAAAATTGAAAGAAAAGAAGACTAAAATTTAGAGCAGTTGGAATTGGGAGATAAAAATATATGGGTAGCATTCCAAGTCAACTGAAAAACAGTCATTAGTGTAGAGTACCTATTTATAAATTCTTACAGTTTATCAGAATTATATCATATCTCCTCATGTAGTATACTTAGGGAAATAATCTTTTTATATATTATGTGAACCCAATATTTTTCACCAAGTGAAAGAATACTTTATTCAAACATTTTGATTTTTATAAGAAAAAATATTCCATTAATGCATATATAGCATTAATTTATATATAGCTTTATTATTTATTCATTATGTATTTATTATTTAATATATATAGCTAGTATCTATCTATCTATGTATCTATGTATCTATCTATCTATCTATCTATCTATCTATCTATCTATCCTAACTTTAAAACAGCAACAAGCCACAGATAAAGATTAGTTATTTATTTGCCACTGGAATATACTATGAGACATACGTTGGTGTTAGTCTCATGAGTTACTAGAAAAGATGATTTTGAATTTTTTAGTAAGCCAGGAAGACTCTCTGTGTCAATATTTTAGAGCCCTCTGAGTATTAGTGCAAAGTTTGCAGGCTGCAGAGCCAAACTGCTGTGTGTGAATCACACCTATCCTCTAATTAGCTATGTAAGGTGGAGCAATTGTGGCTTCTTCCTCACTAAATTTGTATTCAAAGTGTCACAATTCATTCAGTTCTTTTGAATATTAAATGAGTTAATATACATAAAGCCATAACAAGAGAATTTGTCTAAATTAAATCCCAAAGACATGTTAGACATTTTAAAAGTTTTATTAGTATATGTTTGCTATGAAGATATATTATTGTTAAATTTGTAAACTAAATCTATATAATCTCAAAGTTATATATACATTACATATCCATATACATATGTATGTATGCATTTTATACATTTTAATATATATTATTTATATTATGTATTTATTATTTAATATATATAGCTAGTATCTATCTATCTATCTATCTATCTATCTATCTATCTATCTATCTATCTATCTATCCTAACTTTAAAACAGCAACAAGCCACAGATAAAGATTAGTTATTTATTTGCCACTGGAATATACTATGAGACATACGTTGGTCTTAGTCTCATGAGTTACTAGAAAAGATGATTTTGAATTTTTTAGTAAGCCAGGAAGACTCTCTGTGTCAATATTTTAGAGCCCTCTGAGTATTAGTGCAAAGTTTGCAGGCTGCAGAGCCAAACTGCTGTGTGTGAATCACACCTATCCTCTAATTAGCTATGTAAGGTGGAGCAATTGTGGCTTCTTCCTCACTAAATTTGTATTCAAAGTGTCACAATTCATTCAGTTCTTTTGAATATTAAATGAGTTAATATACATAAAGCCATAACAAGAGAATTTGTCTAAATTAAATCCCAAAGACATGTTAGACATTTTAAAAGTTTTATTAGTATATGTTTGCTATGAAGATATATTATTGTTAAATTTGTAAACTAAATCTATATAATCTCAAAGTTATATATACATTACATATCCATATACATATGTATGTATGCATTTTATACATTTTAATATATTCAAAAGATTATCTCATTGTCAATCTCTATAAAATGAAGCTGATGCCTCTACTAGAGATGTGCAGATGTCTACATAGACTTTTGTACCAGAAAAGATACTATGTAGGTTAGTTTTTAACATTAATACATGTAATAAAATCATATAGTTTCATACTTAACTGTGATATTATCTTATTCAAGAACTTATAAATATGCATAAAACAATATGTCCATTCTTTAGACTTAGAGAAATTCTATTCTGCTTTCAGTAAAACAAAGAACAATTTATTGTTATTGGTTTTCTTTTTGGTATATCTTTATTTCTAGATTTTTATTTTCTCTTAAGATCTATTAAGCCTGCTTTTATCTGTCATCCTTTAAACTGCTTCAAACATCCTAATGGATTATTTTCTAGGGTCTTGTAAAGCACATTAAATTTTTTTTTGCATGTTTCTATATAACTTAGGAGGGTAAAATAATTTGTTTTTAAATTTTACTCTCATATGAAGTAGTCCCTAATTAGAAGCATGGTAGAAACCATTATGTTCTGAGTTGTGTTGTAATCACATTGATAGCATTAACAAAACCTCACAAATATGCTTTTTACTATGCTGAGACCTATGAAAATCCTTAAATATACCATATATTTAATTTTGTACACATATATTATTAAATACTAATATTTGTGATGCCTCATAGCACAAAACTCAAATTAGTGTCATTATTTCAATATTATATAAGAGGTTGAATTATACTTAGTTCACCATATTAAATTAGATTTTTCACAAAACCATTTTGTTTGTTTCTCGTTGCATCACAGAGAAAATCACTTGTAATCCCAGAAATTATTGACTGTACTATTTTTGAATTTATCTTACAGAATAATTATGGCTACTATTCTTCCTTCATTTTTAAAGCAAAAAGAAGACCTACTTTTAAATAATTACCTACAATTTTGACTTGACAAGAATGTCAAAGCTTGTTTCCTTCCTTACAGTTCTTTTTGTGATGTTCTAGATTAAAAGTAAAATGTTTTGATGTGATATCTACTGTCATTGTATTTCATATCTAGGATAAAATAATTATGAAAATTAAAGCCTGGCTTAGGGAAGCAAAGAAAAGATGTAATTTAGTTTCTTAAGATTTTTTAAAAGAAACACAGGAAGAATTAACAATATCTTTATATTTTCATTGTTTAAAACTATCTTTTATCTAATAATGCAGATTCTCCTTAAGTTTCTGTGGGTTACAATACACATTTTGAAAGTACTTTTAACAATTACTCAAATTATATTTTTAACATAGCATATTTTATAGCAAACAATCAGGTGCATCTTTTTCTTTGTACTGAAATATCTTGCTTGATATTTGGCATTGTGGAATAACAAGTGAATCTTTTCCGCTTAACGGTATTTATTTAAAACTGGGAAGGTTGTGTAGCTCAATAAGTCACTTCTGAATTCTTGGATCCAATGTCTTAGAATCTTCACTACAAGGTTTGTTTCTTGTGATAATGCTTTAAGTCTTAGTGGGCATCTGAACTGGTCCTTTTCCTTTAAGATTGTTTTCTTTTGCTCCTCTTATGGGTAGTTCTGTTTGCTGAATCACTTTAGTGGGTTCCTCAGTTGTCTTTCTGATACCTATAACAGCCACAGTTGGAGTATGTCTTCCTGACCCATGTTTTCCTTGCCAACAAAGTGCAGTCATGTGTCAGAAACAGCAGTGCCCAGGGCAGGTTTTCACCAGGCTTCCCACCAACCTTCCAAGAGTGTGGGTAGCTTCAAAAAACAACAAAACAAAACAAAACAAAAAATAACCCTCATGATTCTTGATGAATGGAATTGACAAAACTCACAAATCACCACTTAGCCACTTGATGAAAACCAGATGTTTTATGTTGGAAATTAATGTGAAACAGGGTACCTCTGTTATGGAAAATTTTCAGATTCTAAAGTTGTAGAAGGCATACCTCAAGGAATTTAAATTTTTATTATTATTATGTCTACTTAAAAATGAGCTCAAACTAGGTTATTAGCAAAATGTTGAGTGTAAATGCCATGATGGAATATTTAGTGGTAAAACAAAAAAGTAAAAATAAATAACTTTCATTTTACATAATGTAAAGCATAATTTGGAGCTTTTCATTTACTGATTGTTATAGGTAAAACCCATTTATCTAACTATCAATTAGCCTACTATTTATTTGGTGCATGAGGTAGAATGAAGCTATATCTTCTTTTTTTCTCATTAAGTTTATTGGTATTTTTTAGGTATATAGTACAGTTACATTCAACTCTGGGATCTTGTAACTTTACATGATGTGTCTTGCTTATTTTTTCCCCATTCCCCTGCCCTTCACCATCTCCACCCTTCCCTATTTACAAAGACTTTGTTTATATTTTTTCCTTTTTCTCATATTTTTTCTTTTCCCTTCTTTCCTTCCACCTACCCTTCCCACTCCCTCTACTCCTTTAGCCCTTTCTTCCTATTTTGTATTATCAATTATGTGTAAATACCTAATAGTTTCTCTGGTGTGAAAAACTAGAAGTGTAATTAAGGTTCAAATTGTATAACTGATAATGTGAAATAAGAAGCTATACCTTCTTTTTCTAAAGTTATGATCAGTTCTAAGCACTTATGAAAAAACATTCTTTATATTACTAGTATAAACTTTCACATCCATCTCATAGTAAATTTACATAAAATTTGAAAACCACCTCTCAGTTTTATTTGCTACTTCCACATTTTGCTTCAGTTTCTCTAATGCTACTGCATAATTTTAGTTATTTTAGCTTTTTTTAATGGCAATATTTTTCTCAAAAAGCAAATATCTCAACTATTTTATTAATGGTTTCCTTGTGATATTCTTTAATTTATTCATCTTCTAATTTTTGCTTAGCATATTTCTAATTAAATTAGCCATTTGATATAAAGTAAAAGAGAAGTTTCAATTTTTTGATAAAAGACACATTTGTAAATTATGGATAATATTGTGTCTCTACATTTTCTGTTTTTTTAGGAAAAGCTATAACTTATTAATGTATTTTTACATTTACTTCTTTAAATAATATAATCCTATACCTTTTAACTCAACTAAAGAACTGACTTTAACAGAAATTCTTGTGTGGAGATACTTCCTGTGTCTCACCTACTTGAAGTTTTGCCATTTTACTTGAACTGTCATGGATTCCACAGCAATAGTAAGAATTAGAAACCATCACAGTGCTGATAGTTCACGAAATTATCAAAGTCTGGAAATAAAAGTTGATATTGCCAAGGAATTTCAGGTTGTAGCTTCTAATTTCTCACTCAACTGTTGCTGGAAAATCTACTCAGAGTAGACCATGCCACATGGAATTAAGTTAAAGGGACTTTTTCATTATTGAAAACAAAATTAAAAGTATTCCTGACGAGGAATGCTGTGGTACATTCCATTGCCCATGAAGACACTGTTTTGTGGAAAAACCATATTTCCATATGATACAAATTTCCTTATACCTAAAGGATGCCCTGTAATATTTCTTATAAGTTGTGTAGTAATGGCTTAAGCAGATCCCAAGTTTTGTGTATATAATAGTTTTATTCTATTTTTAAGAATTATTTTTAATAGAAAATGATGTAGTTTGGAAGTGTACTTTCCTTTTTCCTTTCATGCTTTAGTGTTGTTGCTCTAATATCATTTGGTTTGTGTTATTTTAAAAGATAATTGTTCTTTTCTTTTATTTCTCAGCAAATTACATGACCTTTCCTCTAAGTACTTTTAATATTTTTTTCTCTATTACTTTTTTCAAGAATTTGGTTAATTCATGACTTTGTGCAGTCCTGTGATTTCTTGTGCTTGGAATTCATGGAATTTTTGGATCTTTTTTAAAATTAACATCAAATTTGAAAACAATTTCAACCATAATTTCTTCAAATTTTTATGACCTTTTCTGATAACTTTCTCTCCTTCTCCCTCTCCCTATAGATAATGATATAGATATAGATATATATAGATATGGGTGATATTTATATGTACATATAGAGAGATAAATGCAGATATAGATAAATATATGGATGTAAATGTCTTCATTTTGTGCGCAGTTCACCAACACCTCTAATTTTTTAAGTTTTTTTTTTTCTAATTTCATTTCAGAGAGCTTTGGTTATTTTAGGTTGATTGTTTCCTTTTTCCAGAAATATCTAACATTATGTTGATTCCATATTGCGTATTTTATATCACTAACATTTTAGTTTTTATTTCTACTTGTTTTATTTAGGTCCCTTGCTCATATTTTTAAATCTCTAAGCATTTTACTTATTTTATGTAGATTCTCCCCCACATAGAATACAGTCATAACAAGCTTGTCTGTTACTTCTACCATCTGTAATGGTTGTGGAACATATAGATTGATTTTTACTTTTCATCATCACCTGGATTGTAATTTCCTATCTCTTTTTGCCTGATAATTTTGATGGTGTTTTACCTTGTTAGGTTCTGGACTCTTTTATATACCTGTAAACATTTTGAAGCTTTGTCATGGGAAACCTGGTTACTTATAATCAACTTTATTCCTTTGGGTGTTTTATTTTAAACAGCATGTAGTCTAATTTTTTCTCACTCCAGAGGCAAGAATTCTCAGTGTAATGATTTTTCCGTGAGTTATGAGGTTCCCACTCTAGCTAATGAGAAATGATTCTTTCTCTGGACTGGTGAGAGTAGTGGGCACTACTCCGCATTGTCCTCTCAACTGATTCTTTTCTGACTGTGAATAACGTCCCCATAAATGCACTGATGATTACTGATTATTCAATGAATACTTTAGAAAAACACTGTGCACTTCTCCAAAGTTCTCTCTCATGTGCAGCCCACTTACCTCTGTTCTGTAAAATTAAGCTGTTTGGATTTGCTTATAAACTCGTAACTCTATCTTCTATTAAAAGAAAGACCAAACTCTGTTTGAATTCCCTATTTCATGACCTGAAAAAAATTCATTGAGGTTTCCATGCAGTAAAAATTGCATGATTCCGTTAATTGTGTTTTTTTTTCTTTTTCTTACATATCACTGTCTTTCATTGCCTGCTGTCTAATGCTTTAAGAGATATCATTATCATATTATATTTAGGTTTTAAATTTTTCAAATCAGGGGAATAAATACAGTTATTGTTACTTCATCTTGGTTAAAAAAGTAGGGTTGTGGACTTGCTACACATACCAGCTCCATCTACTGATAATTTCTAAAACAAATCATGAGATACTTTTCTCCAGGTCTTGATAATTCAAAAGCAGAACATCAATGTCTTTCAATAATACAAGTAAAGCTTGATTTTCTTCTGCGTAAGAATTTGACTATAGTATATCCGAGCTAACATATTAGCTCACAAGTGCTTGTTTTAAGTTTTTAAGAAACAAGTTGTTAGTTGGGAAAATTTGTTGAACAGCTGTTATTTTTAAAATGCATAACCTTATAATGAAACATTAATTTATAACAAATATTCTAAGTATCAACACTCACTACTTGCTAATTGTTTTACTTCATGTTAATATAATCAACAGAATTGATGCTAAATCTCTTTCTTCTTCAACACAAGCGCTGTGATACTCTAACAGAAGTGATAACTGGGGTGGCCAGTAAGTGACTAGAGTATCCGTCAAGTATAGCACATGCAGGATGGATACCCTGGACGAAGAGATAACCCATGCCCCGGACAGGATGATGGGATGTATATGAGCAAAGATAGATTGAATAAACTGTCCTGAAATTTCATTATGCTTCTCAGAGTAGTTGTTACAATTACGAGTTGTTCATTTCTGGAAGTGTTCCTCTTAATATGTTCAAACTAAAGATGACTACTGGTAACTGAAACCATGAAAAATGAAACAGGGGAATTATAACACATAATATTTGGCAAGTTTATAAACTATCAATCAAATATATCAGTATAGAAAATGAATATTCCAGTTGTATCCCAACTCTCCGTAAAAGGTTTGATGAAGAAAGATACCATGAACTTGTGGAATGACAAGGCATAACTTTGAACTCTGAAGACAGGATTGAATTCTAATTCTGCCACTTCTAAATGTAAGGCTCTGTGTGTGTATGTTTTCATTTGCAAAATGGAAATAATAAAGAGTATTCCAAATTGTTTTGACAAGTAAATTAGATAAATTTTTATTTAAATTATTAACAGAGTAATTAACTATCCCAAACAAAAGATTAGACTGTTTATTTGAATTATGTATTGATATCCTGAAATTTGTTTCAGAAAATTTTTGCATTTCTCAGTAAATTTATTGTCATGAAATGCAAGTGAATGTTCAAAATAATTGAAATCAAGATATAGTTGAAAATTTGGTAATCTTTTGAATATTAGTAGCTAACTTAGGACCAAAACATAGTAATATATCCCACTGTGATTGTTAATTGTGATATGTCATCTTGAGCAAGAACCGGCTAGCAGATTAATAGTTGCCAGGGTGTCCTTGTGATTGACATATACGCCAGCCAATCAATGAGTGAACAGCCACTCCAACTCTGGGTGGGATCAATCAACAGGCTTGTAGCCTTTAGATGTCATTTAAAGAGAAAGAAGTATTCCATATTTGGCTGAGCTCTAGTGGTCAAGATTGCCTTTGGACACTGGTCTCCATCTTTTCAGGCATGCCAGCACAGACTTCTCAGCCTCTACGTATAGACTTTTCACCCTCTGACACAGCATTTCACTAGTGCCTGTACATTGAACTTCCGGATCTTCAATCCAATGCTACTGGATCCCCCGCTTTGCAAGTTCGCAGTTTATTCTGCATTCTTCTCTCTGTGATTCTGTGGATAACTACATGACTCTTTGCTTCTGATCCTGTAAGTCTATCTAATAAATCCCTTTATAAGATCATATATGTATCTTCTTATTGTTCTATTACTGTGCAGACTATTAATACATCCACATGCCCTTGTAATAACTCTATTAGCAGACATGTCTGAGGGGTTTTTTTCTGTAGATTTATTAAAATATTCACTGACTATAACCAACTCTGAATTGTGTATATTTATGATTTAATAATATTGTTTTGAGTTCCTATTCTGTGCTGGATACTGTGATGAGACTGTAACAATAAGGAGTTAACATATTATCCATACATCAATGTTAGAGAGTTACAAACGTTATAAAATGCATAAAGTGTAATGATGTAAAGAAGGCTATAACTAAGAATATAGGTGGATGGAAAAATACAATCAAGAATAAAGATACTGCAATTTTATTTTTTGTGACAAGATAAAATTAATCATAGAAACAGAGAAGTCAGTGTGCAAAGACAAAGAGAAAGATACATTTGCTGAGAGATACAAATGCCTTTTCAATAGTCTGAAAAATTTGTAAAAATTTAACATTAGAATAAAACTATTGCTTTCTTTTCATAACTTATCAACAATGTTTATAATATATTTCAGGTTTACATATGCAAAAATTTTAATTTTCACAAAATATTTTGTCAACATTCATATTTACTTACTACTGACTATCAATGCTGATTTAATTTTATTTCATTTATTTCATTGTTCACTTCCTGTAATGGTTATTTGTGCACAATATTTTTTTCCAAATTCTGTTGATTTACTCAATTTTATTCTTCTTTTGTCTCATTTCATTTACTTTCAATAGAATAGTATAACATTTTTTTATTACTAAGAAGCAGCCTAGCATAGCATTTTATTTTGCCATCATCAGATGGGAATTTATGAAACAGGATTGATTAAAATGGACAAAAAAGGTAAAAAAAGAGAAAGAACACACAAGTTTTAGAGAATTTCCCAAGGACATAAATGCATTGAAAAAATTATCTTCTTAAGCAAAATAAATTGAATACATACACTGATTCCTTTCTTTTTGAATCTTAAGGTGATGTCTTCTATATCTGTGGATTCTTTATCATTCCAGATAATGTATATTCTTAGACGATTTAAAGAATTTTTGTAATTTGATCCTCTAATGCATGATATAAAACAAGCTTTTTTTCTCAGTAAATATTAACCAAATGTGAGTCAAATTTAACAATATTATAAACACTTCCTTATTAGTGTTATGTTAGGATTAACAAATATTTTAACCATTTTGCAAAGTTATGAAAAATGTGGGTCTATCATTTTCTATTAGAACTGAAAATCATTACAACTCTGGAGTCTAACAAAAATAGTAACCTTTGTGAAGCCAATCTTTCCTCCTTTGTCTATCTTTCCTTCTTTTTCCTAGTTTGTCATTATTATTATTTATTTGATAGATCATATAATAGCTCTCCAAAATATTTACCACATTAAAAAAACTGTTAATATAATATGTTCCTCGAAGGAGCTTTGCTGATGAGAGAATTTTGAGGTGAGAAGATTATCCTGGATTATTCCAGTGGATCCAGTGTAATCCAATGAGGAAACTGTAAGGTCACATGTCGTGTATGTGCATAGTTAATAAAATGTGCTATATCAGAGAACACACGAGCTGAGGGAATCTGTATCTTTTGTAATTAGAAGGAAACAAACATGCCTTTAATATTACCCTGAAAGGTTGTTTGTTCTTGAAATGTGTTATATATTCCAGGTTTTCTAAACAAATAGGTTTGAAAAAATAGCCCACAAAGAAAGAGGGAAATTATCTCATGTAAAAGATGTATAGAAACATGAAGGATTGCTAGAGTGTTGTCTTCAAAGAATCTGTCATGATGATGAAGTAAATATGTCGATCAGTTCTTATTGTTTTTAGATAAATGCTCTTGTAAATTCTTTGTATTGCTGACTGTTCTGTAGCTGATTTTTCCATAATTATTATTACTATTAATAAAATTTTCAGAATGGTTTCAAATTTACAGAAAATGTGTGGAGTTCTTACATATGCTACCCCAATTTATCCAGTTACATATTCATATCTTAAATACCACCTGTTACATTATTAAATATTAATATATTGTTAAATTTGCACCATTATTCATTCAATTTCCATCACTTTTCTTCCTAGTGTCCTTTTTCTGTTTCATGATTCCAGCCCAGTTACTCCCCTGAAGCTCGTTTTCATAAAATATTGTGCCACACCATACCTTATGGTTATGTTATCCACTTTTCTAGACTCCTTTGTGTGTGTGTGTGTGTGTGTGTGTGTGTGTGTGTGTGTGTGTGGTATTGAGGATAGAACTCAGGTCCTTGCACTTGTTTGGCAGATGGTGGGTGGAACCACTGAGCTAAATTCCCTGCTATTGGATTATTTTTCTCTAATATTTTGTGATATTGACAGTTTAAGAGACATACTAGTTTGATATTTTATAGACTTGACCTCACTTGGTATTGAATTTGTGTTTTATTTCTTAGTAGACTGGTAACATGAATTTTTTAAAAGTGTAATTTCATTCCATCTCATCAAGGATACATCTTATCAATTTTATTTAACAATTGATATTTATATTATCAACTGGATGTTATAGTGTTTGTTCATTTTTTCCATCATCAATTAGTTTTTTCTGTCTATCCATCACTCACGCTTTGGAAGTAAGTTAATATGTGAAGCACACATTTAAGTACAAAATTATCTTCCACCTCTGTGTGGCTGGAGTACCTACCTATATTGTTATAGAATTTGGCTACCTGAGAGATTTGTCGTTGTAGTCATTTATTTACTCATAAATGTTTTACTTTTCAGTCCTTACCTTGCTGATGAAATGATTGCAGTTTGAGCAAAACTCTTTCATTTTGTTTTAGTGCTCCTTCACTATTCTTAGAAAAACAGAGACAGAAAGAGACACATATACACTGGGGGTGTGTGTTGAGAACTCCCTTTTTCTTTCTTTCTCTCTTTGTTTTTTTTTTTGTTTGTTTTGTTTTGTTTGTTTGTTTGTTTTTTGGTAAGAGAACTCCTTTACTTTCTGCTACTGTAAGTTATTCTAGGCTCATTTTGGACAAATTCTGTCCCAGGGCCTGAGTCAACATATTTCCCATGAGCTTTGATTCCTTTTGTTGTCAAATAAAAAGGAAATTTTCTTGTTTCTTTCTGAAACAAAGCTATATTTAGAGTTGTGTGTGGTCTCAAATCTAATAGATAGACTAAGGCTAACTGTAACATACTCAAGTCTTACAGGTTCAAAGACATAGTAATTGAAGTATTTAGAAGATACTCATTCATCTAGTGAATTATGAAGAGCACCCTTTCCCAATTTTAATCAACACAACCCTTGAGGTTTTGAGTTTCTTTTCCTTTTAGTTACCAGACAGAAAACAAAATGTGGAAAAAAGAATTTACTTCTTAAGCCCTTGTCCTACAGTTATACATGTTGTGCCTGCTTCCTTGCCTGTGGCTATTTTCAACCATTAAGCAATGCTTTATTGCAGTTCAGGTTAAAACGTGTACTGTGTACTCCCCATTGGCAGCCGCTTCTCAGGGGAGTGATTTTTTTGATTTGTATTTTCGTGGACAGCAGGTCTTCATTCCCAAAGTCAGCGTAGTTTAGTCTTCCGTGCTTCATGCTTCTTTGTTCCAAACCATGACATCAGGGGACGCCTTCTCCTCACATCCATCTCTTAGACATTTTGTTAACTTGTTTACTTTTAGCAAATTTCTTCTCCAGTTCTTTCTAATAGCTTTGAGACCAGTAATCCTAACACAAGTAAATACTCATGAAATTCTAAAACTCAGATATTCTTAACCACTATTATAGCCAATAATGTTTTAAAATGCGTTCTGATTATTCAACTTCCTCTATGAGCTATATATTCTAGTATTTTCTCACTTTCTCTCAATATATGTTAAATGATGCAGCCAATCTGACTCATTCATCATTCCTAGAACACAAGTGCTTTCCCTCCTCCCTGTTTTAATATCATCCCTCAGTCCTTGTTATTGTGCGGAAGTTTACTTACTTTTCAGCTTGATTTTTTTTTTTTTTTTTTTTTTTTTTTTTTTTGGTACCAGGGATTGAATTCCGGTCCTTGTGTTTGTGAGGCAGGCGGCAGGACCACTGAGCTAAATCCCGGAAACCAGCCTGATTTAAATGCCACATTTTTTCCAAAATGATGCAAGTGAATATTCTTTCTTTGAATTTGGATGGAATCCTGTAGATTTTGAAGCCACTTCTCCAAATGTTTTTGTTTGTTTGTTTTCAGGTATGATTATTATGTAAAGAAGAAAATAGATATTAAAACTTATTTATCATTCTATCACTTTGAATAAATGATAATCTGCCATTATCTATTAATTAATTTTAAAGTAATCATACTTGAATTTAAACTGAAAAATTACATTGAATAGTCTACATAGACAAAGTGTTTCTTTAAATTTAAATAAAAATCAATTATTAAGTGTACTTTAAACATTTGAAATTAACCAATAATATTTCTGATATGCTTTTTAATTTTTGTACCACCATAGACAAAATTAAACAGATACTTAAAATTATAGCATTTAAATTGCCAATTATAATGAATATACATGAACATATTAGAGTTTAAGGAATTTAATTATTATAACTTTCACACATGTAAAGACAAAAGATGTGAATTTGCATATGTATTCACATACATATAGTTATATGTATATTTAAGAACACTATATCGAGGAAGCATGTATATTCAAATGTATATTATAATTACATCAGAGCAATAATCTTTCAAACAAAGACTTCACTTTACTACCTAGGATATTATGAGCTATAGTAAACATATAGGTAAATATTTCTTTATACAACTTTTGATATGTTTAATATTTTATTTTCTAATCATAATGATTCAGAAATTACAGACATGTAAGAGTTCAACAATTAAGTATTTAATCAGATTTTAATCTGTCAGGAAGTATAGTATGTGTTCACTGAAAATATAACTGGAAAACAAAATTAGAAAAGGTATAAAATTAATCTTCTTAAAAATATACATACTATATGAAAAAATGTTTCACATCACTGGTCACTACAGAGATGCAGATGAAAACAACACTGAGGTTTCACCTCACCCCACAAAGAATGGCTACCAAGAAATCAACCAATAACAATTGTTGGCGTGGTTGTGGGGAGAAAGGAACTCTTCTCCATTGTTGGTGGGAGTGCAATCCTCTTACCACCACCCCAAATTACATATATATTATATATATGCATAATCATCTAAAATTATCAATTAATACTCTCAATACTTTACTGCAAAATTACTTTTTAATCTTCCACATTTTCTTTGTGAGTAAACATTTCATGAGCAAGACATAAGTAATCAGGGTGGCTACCTATCTGAAAATGAATTCTTTGAAAAATTAACGTTTTGACCATCAGAATCCATGGTCCAACTTGCAACCATTTCATTTAACAAATGTTCCAAGTTGATTTAATTTTAGAGCTGCTGTGTGTGAGACAGTTTACACCGAGGTGGTTTTTAATGTAGCTGGAGCCTTTGTAGATTCCTAAACCACCTTCAGCCAGTCCTGTGCTTCCCCCCTAGACAGTCAATGCCACAGTGTCACAAAGTGGTTACCTGTTGATCCTGGTGCTGCTGAAATGAAATGAGATGGTTGCCTTAGTTCTACTATTTGTTGTGTTTTTTCCCCCAGAAATCATTTAGCTGAGTGATTACTGTCTTATAAAATGTGAAAAAAATTATGTTGCATACATATAGATTATAATATAGAAACAACTACCTAAACAGTAATTAGAGCCCTTTTGGATTAATTTAATACAACATTTTAACCCCACTTTATATTGGGCACTGTGTCAGGATTGAAAGGATAAAGATAGTGCCAGATACAGGATGCTTATCACATAAAGCATTGCATATTTAACCATATGCTGAAAATCTCTATAAAATATGTTTGAGTACTGGGTGTGGTGGAGCACACCTGTAATCCCAGCACTCAGGAGGCTGTGGCAGGAGGATCGCTATGAGTTCAAGACAAGCCAGGCTACATAGTGAGTTCCAGGTCAATCTCATACATAGTGAGACCCTGTTGCAGAAAAACAAACTAACAAAAAAGTTTGAATAAATCACGTGTTTTAATAAAGGAATTTTTGTGTTGTGATAGATTGTGAGTTTTAAATAAAATGAGTAGTAGCAAGAGTCGTCTTTCTCTATTTTTATGTTGCTTTTGTTCTCCTCTATAAATTTCAGCAAAAAAAAAAAAAAAAAGTCTTCAAAAATTGAAAGCATGGGCTGGGGATTTAACTTAGTGGTTCTGCTGCTTGCCTCTCAAGCACAAGGACCAGTGTTGGAGACCCTATTAACTCCCCCCCAAAAAGATAGGCTGTTTATTTGCCAGGTGTGGTGGCACACACCTGTAATCCCAGAACTCAAGAGGCTGAGGCAGGAGGATCGCTCTGAGTTCAAAAGCAGCCTGGGCTACATAGTGAGTTACATGTCAGTCTCAACTACATAGTGAGACCCTATATCAAAAAAAACAAAACAAACAAACAAAAAAAGAAGCATGGGGCCAGGGATTTAGCTTAGCAGTACCAGACTTGCCTCACAAGCACAAGGTCCTGAGTTCAATCCCTGGTTGAAAAAAAAAAAAAAAAAGCATATGTTAACTATTGTTATGCAATCAAAAATATTTTCAAGTATATGTATTTTTAGCAGAATGGGAAATTAAATATTCTGGTCAATCTGATTGGATTATCTATAGCTTTGGAAAAACTCTGAAAGTATGGCAGTAACGGTTCCACTGAAATACAGAAATATGAGAACATCATGGAAAAGAAACACATAGCAAGGATATTTTCTGTAATCAATGTACCCTAAAATAAGGTGCATACATCCCAGATATCTGTGGGAAAATTGATGCAATCTTATCTGAAATGAAGGGAATTGAAGAGATGGATAGTTGTTTCCTTTGTATTTACATAGCACTATATAATGATAGTATATACTATGTAATACAGGAGAATTAAAATTTGTCATTAGAAGCTTAAAGAGGCACAGGGATCTCTGTTTACATAAGTAGTTCAAAATTTGTATAAATTAATTCCTTTTGGCTAATTGACTAAGACTTTATGGAATATAACTATTAAAACCATAAAATAAGAACGTAAGGCTTTATGGTTAAAGCCAAAAGAAACTATGCCTAAAAGCCATAATTCTAGTGAAACCATAATAGAGGCCAGATGGACATAGTGGCAGAAAAGGTGTATTAGTCGTTTTGCCGCCTGCCTCTCAAGAGCAAAGTCCCTAGTTCGACCCCGATACCAAAACAATCAAACAAAAAGCACACAGGCATATTAATCAGGTTTCCGTCCTGTAACACTGCTTAGAAAATGTTTCTCTGCTCATAGTAGCTCCAAATGATAAAATACGCTATTTGAACATCACTATCCTTATTCACTTAAACTTCTTTGGAAATCTTGACAAAGGACTCTAGTGAGTTCTGTCAAATATAAACACATACTACATATAGACTTCTTATCAAATCTTTATGAATATATAATAAAATTTGTACCGTAAACTGTGATATTAAGAACATATTTTATACTGCATGTGAATTAAGCCTGATTCCATAAAGTAAATGCAAATATTTTTTAATGTTTTTCCACACTCATTTATTTATCCTCTATCGTTTTGCATGAAAGTATGTGAAGGATGCAGAAAATATCACAAATGATAGGACATGAATAAGTTAGAAAAAAAGAAAAAATACATAGTTTAACATTACATAATTAAGAATAAGAAAGTCTACAAATAAACTGAATATTCAATAGAGGTGCTGAAACGAAAGTCATCAATAATACCTGACAACAACAGATGGGGAAGGTTGAGAAGGAAAAAATGCAATAATTAAATTAAATAAATTGTATAAATTGATCCGTAAATTGACTCTTTACAAATAAGTTGATAGTCTTATTTTTCTCTGGAAATGATCTATAAAGCAATATATAAAAATGAGAAATATATACCCTACCATCAAAAGGAAAAATAACTTAAATATATATTAGAATAATAGATACAATTCCATGCCGAAACACAAACTTTAGATAAAAAGAATCATGTAAATTGACATTTTATTTTATATGATTAAAAAATCTTGAAGAAAAATAATGAAAATTATTAAGAGAAATGCTTTTCTTCTGAATCTTGTCTTCTGAATTATTTAGGATATTTTTTTTCCTGGCATTCCAAAAGCTTTCATATAGATACATCTAATTAGTGAACTTTCCTAATCTAAAATCCCATTATATCTCAAGTCCTAGATTCTAGAGGTTACTTCTAATTTTTTCAATATATATTAATATTTTTGCAAGTGTTAATAGTTATTCAAAGTGGGTGGCATCTCAGTCCCCTATTCTAAGTATTTTAGCTGATTTATTTGAATGTAAATTCACATCCGAATTTTGTTTTAAAATTAAATATTAGTGCCATGTTCTGATTGTTACAGATATTTCATAACATACCCTTTTAAAATTACACATGAATGATCAAATCTTTCATACTTCCTAAAAACAGATTATTGAACAATTCATTGTTTAAAACACTTCAAATTTTGCTGAAGCTTTTCCTTACAAGTTTACTTATGGTTTTGAATTTGTGTTTATCATGTACACAAAGTGTGTCAGTATCCATTGGTCACAATCCTCACAAAATCTACTTTGAATGTCCCATTGCAGCTCTTGTAGCACCCTTTAGGTACAGAAATTTTTTCTTGGTGGCATTCGGTTGAAAAGGAGAAACTAAAATTCACTGCTACCAGCAATGAATTTGCAGACCAGGATGTATATGAATTTTCACCATCGGGATCACCTATATGGAAGGTAGTTTTATATGACCAGCCTGGTTCTAGCTAGGCATTTTAGAGGGGGTAGCAATTATTTCAGTTGCCTTTGACTTGCCTATATAGTGTTGAGTTTGGTTTTTTTTTTTTTTTTTTTGTTTTATTATTTTTTATTTTTTTGTTTTTTGGATTTTCTGGCTACTATTCTGATGTGTGTGTGTGTGTGTGTGTGTGTGTTATAAATATTTTTTGTTTGATTTTAAAATTTCAGTTTTAAAATGTTTCATTTTTTTGTCCTTATGTTAATTTTCTTAGTATTATTTTCCTATTTGTCTCAATGTTATTAAGAGAATAAGGAAACTTAATTAATTATTTCACTTGTCATTAAAGATATTTTGTTTCATTGTTTTTTTAATAGGTCAATTTGAACCATTAATGCATTAATGGTTCATGTTGAGTAGTCACTAGATCTTCAACTAAAATATTAGTTATTTAATTCTCAAAGAAAGTAAAATAAGCCTTGTTACTGAGAAGCACAGAAAGAAGATGGAAAGGCAAAAATGTAAAAAAAATTAATTTAAAATGTAATTAAAAATTAAAAATATAAATTAAATGTAATTTTTTTAATTATGAAGAAGGACATCCAGATTCTCCTCTGCAGAATTTGATACTACTAGACTGGATTTACTCAATAATTCTTGAATAAATAGGAAAAGCACTATGAAGAAAGTCACATTATAAATAGTTCTTAATGGATATGTAAGAATTTTGCCAAAATAACTAGGACAAACATTTGTATCAAAAGGAAATTGCATGGTTGTATTTGTTTTCCACTGCTGCTATGATAAATTACCACAAGCATGGGAAATTAAACAGTACAAAATCTTACCATTTTGTGGAGAACTCTGCACTCCATCAAAGTGTCATTCTAAACTCCATCCAAGTGTCATCTGAATACGTTCTTTCTGAATGATCTAGGCAGGGATCAGTTGTCTCACTGCTTCCGCTTTCAGAAGTCACACTCTTCCCTTGGCTAGTGGCCCCTTCCACTGTACCTTCCTCTTTTTCTCAATGAGCAACATTGCCTCTTCTATATTTGTCTTCCTTTTGAGCACTATCTAGTGTTATTTTCCATTTTGTTTTTTCTCCTGCCTCCCTAACTTCCACTTTCTGACAAGGTTGTTAATTTCTTTGAATGCACTCGTATAGCCCAGAATGAATTCTTACACTAAGATTAGCTTATTCAAAATCTTAATTACATCTACAAATTTAATTCCTCTGTACTGTGTAACCTGACATTTTTAGAGGTGCCTTATGTCAAAGTTGTAAGAAGGATGTTGCAGTGAATGTGATTGAAAAGTAAGGTACAGACAATTGTCAGAGTAAGAATTAGAAAAAGGAATATATTTTTTAAAGAATACATATAATTATCTAAGGACTTTGACTTTATTTCATAACAAAAACACTCTAACTACTAGTAAGTAAAGCCCCCCAGTACGGCAGAGATAATATTTATTGATTCCTTATTTCATATATGTACCTGAATTACTGTATCCCAAACTAGTGTTTAAAAATCTATAATCACTCAGAGATATTTATATATAGCTCTAATTGTCTTCTGACAGGCTTACAATAACTATACTAATGCTCAATGCTTATAAATATTTTAAATTACCAAACATATCTTAATTATCAAACATATTTTATAGTTTACTCATTTATTGTTTAGTACCGAAGTAACCCATAATGTTTAAAGCATACATGGTATAAATTATATTAAAATAAAGATTGCTTAATTTGGGGATTTTTAATTAGCGTAGGGATTCTGATAGGTTAATATTTCTAAATAGCAATAATAGGAAGGGGCTTGAATCTCTGAGTATGAATCACATGTATAGCTTATTAAACATTTGGATTCCGATAACACATCTCAAAATATTCAGATTGATTTAGGCTAGTAAAGCCTATGAGTCTATTTTACTAGAAACCATTAAGATAAATATCTAGGACTCTTACTGTTGTTTGTTTTTCCTCTTTTAATACTATATCTCTGTATATGCAGTGTATATCACTGTCTTTTAAAAGCAAAAACCAAGAGGCATAATATTCTCATCCATTAAAATAGCTAATATATCAAGTATCAGTCACTAAAAGCAGAAACATTGTGGTAGTAGAGTTAGTAGCAGTCTAAAAGTAGCACTACACACAGTTCATAAAAATAGTTTAATTGTATATTATTTACTCTGCATTGCAAAACATGGACTGTGGTATTTAACGCAAAGTCCAAAACTGTGACACTAACACTTTAGCTTTTTCTTGTCTGAAGTTCTGCTGTCACATTCAATCTCTTATTCTTGCAAAATCACACTGTATCTGAAATAGCAAAATATTGATCAATAAAATAATTTTATAATTAGCTAGTGTTGTGAGTGGGAAGGGAAATAAGAAGGCTATAGCAAGGGCTGGGGAAATAAATACCTCAGTGTGCCTCACAGGCCTCTCAGGGAGAAGGTCTTGAGTTCAATCCTCAGTAGTGGGGTGCGGGGAGAAGACTATAACAGGGATTCAAATAAAAGACAATGACCAATCAGGATGATCACACTGGGAGAGAGATGACTTTATTCAAACTAGGACTGTAGCATTTGAATAAAAAGAGATAATTTGATTCTACATAGAGAGAAATAATTATGCTACCTTATGACCATATAAGAAAGCAGGTAATAAAAATAAAGGAAAAAGATAGATTTGCCATCTATTAAAATGTAGATATTACGACTGCAACATTTTTTACAGGAAATATTAAATTAGATTTGGATATGGTAGTTCTGAGAGGTATTGTAGACAAAGAAATTGAGATTTGCAAAAGAAAATTAGATATCAAAGTCTAGAGATTCATACAGAGATCTAGGAAAACAATATCCATTTAATAATTATTTAACATATGAATATTTTTAGAAGTCACCAAGCTATGATATTTCAATAAATTATTGATTATAGTGAGTATAACAATCAATGCCATTAAATGAGTTGTGATACCCTAAAATATCAAGAGAGAAAAGAGTGTTATAAACAACAAAGAGAATTTTCTTTTTCTAATTTTTTTTGGAGGGTTTTTTTGAGACAGGGTCTCACTATGTAATTGAGAATGACCTGGAACTCACTATGTAGCTTAGGCTGGTCTCAAACTCACAGCGATCCTCCTCCCTCAGCCTCCAGAGTGCTGGGATTACAGGGAATTTTAAAGGAACACAAAAACCAAGAAAAAAGAATAAATATGTTACTGTTATCCTGGGAACCAAATAAAGAGAATATACCTAAAAATAAAGAGTGATGGTATCATATTATGTTAAATTTTAATAAACAGAAATGACAAAATAACACTACATCAATAAACTTTTTATGGGCATACAGATTTGGTACATCAACTAAAAAGGGTTCAGGAGTGAATCCAGAAAAGAGAAATTATCCAGGGGGATGCAAACATCACTCCAAATATCTCGGAAAGCTACTCTTGTTTTGTTTTTCATATTTGTTGTTTTAAAAAAGACAGAGAGAAACCAGATGAGATGATGGCCCATTGTCACTCAGACCTAGCTAAACCCTCCTGAGGTTAAGGTAATAACCCTTAGAAAAAGGCCTGCAGTTTGTGAAGGAGAAAGAAAACAAAGCTTCCGTGTAGGAAACTTGGGGAGCTTCAAATGAATGAGACATTAGTAATGACTTCGGATTGCACTTCAAGTTGGTGACTGAAAAGAAGCAGAGAGCAGCATAGACACGAAAAAAATTACTTCAGAAGGGGCCTAGCAAAACTAAGTAAGAAAGCTTATCAATATAACAATATATAGCATGAGTCCTTCATAACAACAAAAACTAATTCTGTCCAATTACATGCAAGCAAAATATACTGATCAAAATAAAATCTTTCTTTAAATCTATAAATTATATTAGTAATAAATATAACTCTTAGAATCACATAGAAAATTGCCAGAGTTTTAAGTGAAGTTGTTCTTAGCTACAAAAACAAACCATCTTAAGCATTACACCATACAATTTATACTAAAGGCTTACATATTGACCTGCTAAATTCCAGGCCAATGAAATAATGTTTTCTCCAGTTTTCAGTGTTGCATGATATTCTGATTAGAAAACCACATATATGTCTTTTTGAAACTAGATCTTGAATGTCATGCTTATTTTCATTCTAAGTGTATAAAATATCATGTTAAAAGAGGCAAAGAAATTATCGCTACATTGGAATGTACTGATTAAAAATTATTAAATTTTAAAAGTTTAGACACAAAAATTAGAGTAATACAACCATACAGAAAATAAAATATGCTTGTGAAAGGAAAGAGACTATAGAAAAGTTGATGGGGAGGAAGATACATAGGTGATCGTCAAAATTTTCTTTTTTTTCCATGAAGTTTATTGGTACATTTTGGGTATACTATACAGTTACAGTCATCATTAGGATCTTGTACCTCTACATGATGTATCTTGCTTTTTGTTTTTTCCCCATTCCCCTGCCTACCCTTCAACCCCTGCACCCTTCTCTATTTACCAAGGTTTTGTTTCTATGTTTTTCCATTTCTCATATATTTTCTTTTCCCTTCTTTCCTTTCCTCTACCCCTCCCACATCCCCTTCGTTAGACGTTTTCCTCCTTTTTTGCATTATCAGTTAGGCATTTTGATCCTTTTTTTACAGTTTTAGTTGTTCACATCAGAGAAACTATTCAGCATTTACACGAGTCCTGAATAAAAATTTGTTTGATAAATGTAATGTTTGATTAGTAAAATCATTCTTCTATAAAATATATTGATGTGATCTTGATTATCTATGTCTTTGTTTTATTTACATGTTTTTGCTAAGACTAAAGCATAACTGCATGTATGGAGAGAAAAAAAATTGATAGAGTTTTATCAGCTTTCAGAATCCAAAAAATTCAGATTTTAAAATTAAACATATTTCAAGTTGAAATAATGTAAAATTCAGTGTCTGGTGTCATATACATAATAAATTATTAAAAAATAGCCAAAGCAAATTGATTTAGTAGTCTACTAATTTTAAATAAGAGTGGGATTTTATGTATGTAATATGATAGATAATTTCACATTTGTGGATAGAAATATAACAATGACAAGGTTTGGTTTATTAAAATTTGTAATGAAATGAAATATTGAGTTCAAATTCCTGACAGGAGAACACATCTCTTAGTGACAGCTATTGAACTGTTTTTCACCAGAGATTATCAGGATTTTCTGGGCCATAAACTAATTTAGAACCCTATTGTTTTAATGATGATGAAATATATAAATTATCATATGTTGAAATATAAGATCTTAATATTTTAAGAAAAATGGTGAGTGTAAAGCCTGGAATTAGATAACCGTGTATACATTTATAAAGATTAAAATTATGTAAATATTTTGATTAGTTGAGAGGTGCCCATTTTAGAAGTCTCCATCCATTTTAGCAGTATCCATCATTGGGCAGCATTAAACTAATGACACTTATATAGATTCTATTATTACATTATGGTTAAGGTTCTTTCATTTATTTCTTTTCCAGTCTTCTCTAATCCTTCATTTCTGATCCTTCCTATGGTGACGGAATGTGGAAAAATCTTTCTATAAAGTTTAATTGTAGAAGAAAATATATCGATTTAATTTGTGGTCTCAACTATCTGACTTCCAACTTCTAAAAGCCCCATCTCTGACTATGTGGGATTTTGTGAAAATTGTAGATCTAACTCATAATATTCTGTCCCTGGCCTCCAAATCGTTCTCACCCATTCCATTAAGAAAAATATATTTGCTCCACATATAAGAATTCCATCATGGTTGAAAAGTCCAAGACTCAAGTATCCTCTGAGATTCAAGGTAAACTCTTACCTAAGAGTTTATATAAAAATTTAAAAAACAAAACTAGTAAGATGATTCCAGTGTGCAATGGCAAAAGGGTAAACTTTCCCATTCCAAAATGATAGAATAGTGGAATAGAAAACAATGAGACAAAAGCATAACTGAAAGCCAGCAGGCAAATATTAAATCCTGCATGTTCATGTCAACACAAGGGGCAGATTTTGATGAACTATGAGTTGCAAAGGACTTGGGTAGACTTGCCCTTATGACCTTGATGGTTGCTGCTCTCTTGGGCTAGGTCTGTTCACTATTTCTGTCTTACCTCAGAAAATACTGTATCTTGGAGGGGCTGAAGGGAGGGCAAGGGCAAGGGGAAAACATGAGAACCAAAAACCTGTCATGTAAAGGTACAAGATCCCAGTAATGAATGTAACTGTACTGTTTACCTAAAATGTACCAATAAACTCAATGAGGAAAAAAATTATAAAGAAAATACTCTATCTTCTTGTCCTCTTTGGCTTTCAGGGGGTCTCCTCTACACTTTGGCTTCACACTCACAGATTCATTCATTATCTTCTCAGGAGCACGTGTGCCTGGACCCCTCAGACTTCTGAAGTCTTGATGCCTATAAAATCACACTATGTGGATAATGCCAAGGTCTGCCACAAGCTCAAGCAATATCCTGTCCCAGTTGGACCAACACTAGAACAACTTCTGAGGAACTAGTGAAATAAATGATTGACTCCAATGAAATGAATACAAAGTGAATAATTTTAAAGCAATCTTTCTCAAATATATTGGTCAAGGGCTTTCTTCTCAAATGTAAGGTTTACACTTTTGCAACTTTGAGCCAGTTATGAATGGAGTCTTGGTGATTTCTGAGATGCCACCAGTTCATTGTTCTTTTTGAACCTATACAAATTACTTGGCTCCTTTTTAATGGTATTCATATCCTTAGAACTCATACATCTTTGGGGCCCAACTACACACTTGGCTCCTGGCCCAAAATTTAACATTTTCAAATTTTTCTTTTGACTTTTGCCTTGATTATCACTAAAATCTGTCAAAAGGCAGCAAGTAGAACCCATGCTATGACCTGCATGTTGGGCTTTCTTGAAATTTCCACTTCCAGGTTAATTAGTTCATGTCATTAATCTTAGTCTGATGCAAAGTCTTAGACATAGACAAAATACAAAATGAAGACAAATTTTCTTCCAGAGTGTAACACATATGGCTTCTAGTCCAACTGCTAGTGGAGTCCTTGTTCTTAATTAACACATCCTGAAACTCCCTTTACTGTTCACATTCCTACCAGCCTTCTGGTTTTCTGAGCTTTGACCGCAATTATGCATCAAGCTCTGCTTACAGGATTCTGTGCCCTCTCTAGCTGTTATATTATACCAAACCAAATAACCAACACCCACAACTTACTGGAAGAGAGGCTTAATTTTTAAAATTAATTTTATTGGTACATTTTAGGTATACAACATAATGACATTACTCATTGGAGATTTTTATCTCTACATAATATATCTTGATTCTTATTTTTCTCCCTTTTCCTACCCTTTCCTCAACCCCTTCAGCCCTCCCAATTCACAAAAACTTTGTTTCCATTTTTTCCTTTTCTCATATTTATTCCATTCTCCTCTTTTCATTTCCATATCCCTCCCCCTAATAGATAATTTGAAATAGGAAGAAAAATTATAAAGGGAAAGAGGCTTAATTTTTTAATGAATTTTGGGTTTCAGGCCAGTTTATCTGGCTCTCTGGTTAAAATGTCATGAGGAAAGCCATGGTGGTGGAAAGCTATTCATTCAACTCATGAAAGCCAGAAATCACAGACAGGAGGGGAAGGCTGGGAAAAAGACTGTACACTTCCAGGCCATACTCCTAGTGACCTACAGATCCTACCAGGTACCACTGCCTAAAGGAGATATGAAAATATCAACAAGTTAATCCAATGATGAGTATGGTATCTCCTTGAACTTTGCATAATTAATAAATAACAACATTTCAAACTGAAAATGTACAAACAGAACACATAAAAATAAATCATAAATCATTACAAGACAACTTTTCACCTCAGGGCTAGAAGAAACTGTATATCAGAAAAATATAAAGTTAAGTGTATCATCTTAAATCTTTGATGAGAATGCAACATAATATAACCTCCAAATGTTCACTGAGTCTTACAGTTATATTTCAAAATATTTTTTTAAAAGGGATAATGAGAGGTAAGCACAAATATGCATGTAAAATACAGAAATACCAAATAGCACTGGTGTTGTACATGAACTTTGGCAAAACTTTTAATGGAATATTTAATTTCATAGGTAATTATGGCAATACTATTATGGTAAGTAATAATGTTGAAGAACAATTTATTATTCACTGATTAGGTATATATCTTTGTCTTTTGGGTAATAAGATTGTGAACAACTGAAATTTAGTATTTTCTAACTAGTATTAACTACATTTGTATGCATCATATAATGAATAGATACATAAAGATGTAGAGTTAAATGGCACAGCAATGATGCAGATTTCTGCTTTGAAATCATCATCCATCTAAAACTTAAGGGCAGTATGTCAATAGCTGGCTTGCTTAACTTCAAACAATTAAAACTTTTGTCAGCATTTTGCTCTACTCACTGAATATGCTCACAGTGGGACATCACGGACAGGCAAGATTTTTATTTTTGTTGAAGAGACAAATTAAACAATGTCAAAATTAAATGATACCAGACTAAAACTGGGCTGGTTCATTTTATTGGGCCAACATGACTGGGCTAAACGATACCCAAGTAGCCAGGAAGGCATTAACCTTGTGTGTGTCTCTGGAAAAGATTAGTATTTACAACAGTAGGTTAAGTAAAGAATGTTACTTTCACAGGTGAGTATGGGCACCATCAAATCCTTTTGAGGGACTCTACATAGGAAAAAAGTAGGAAAAGGTCAAATTTGCTTGCCTACTTGACTTATGAAATTCATCTTCTGCTCTTCTACACTGCACTCCCTGGGTCTTCTACTTGAACAGGTCTTTTCATATATATATATATATACATATACCTAATGAAGGTATTTTAAAATTTATAACAAAAATAACGACAATATCACGCTAAGTGGAAAATCATAGCATTAGAAAAACACTTTTCTTATAATTTAACTTTGTTTGTTTACATGGGTTTCTGATTTATGTATTATCCTATCAAGAAATCAAATAAAAAACAGTAGTGATTTACTTAATGATAAACATTGTACTGGGCATAATGTATAAAATAAAACCGACTGAACCTTTGAATTAGTTTAATGTAGCAGGGCTTACAGTTGTAGATACGATGGTGAGTAGGTGATTGGTGGAGAAATGAGTCCTAGCCAGCCCTCTTCCCTGTGGAGGAAGGTTTCTGTCTCACCCTGGAAAAAATGTAAGAAAGAATTAGACAGAGTATTCAGTTCAAGTCATACAAGAGAATTTGAGATGGCTTTTTATGGTTTGTAAAATTGGCTTTTCAGACAGAGATGTCCTGAGAGACAGTTGTGCTATTCAACATCTTTTAAAAGGATTGAGAGAACATGAAATGATAACTTCAGACCAGATTCATCAAGCGTTACATATAAATTAAACAGACTAAAATAAGGGCAAAGGCCAGGCACTGCTGTTCTTACAATTCAGACACTCTGTTGCCCTGGAAATATATAGGGAAATTACAAATAATATCAACTTAATGAGATTGTTGCTGCCTGGTGTGGAAAATTCAAACTAAAGCATGAATTTATAGGAAAAAAAAAAACACCTTTAACTGTAAATTAAGAGAGGACAGGCAAAAGACTTCAGCTTGAGTAGCTGGATGAGGCACACTCTGGTGAAGGGGATCACAGTGGCCCAACCACAAATACAGGCAGGCTAGTTTTGAAGCACTGGCTGAGGTGGGCCAAGATTTGATTTTTTAATATCTCAGTCCTGGTTTTGTATAGCAAGTTGAATCCTTGTGACTGAAGGTGAAATCCAATGCCTATAGAAGGACTCCTGGTGGCTGGAAAGGTACTTCTATTCCCATGAAGTATTTATCTCTGTTTTGTTGTGTTTTCAGCCATATCAGATTCTGTTTTCCTTGGAATCCAGGATTAGAACAGTGACTGGAGACTTCTGGGAGCAAATGGATTATCCGATAAGTCCATTAGCTTGGTGTCCTAAATATGCAGGGAGATAAGATTACATAATTTAAGGTTTATAACACTCATTTTACCAATTTTTATGCAAACACTCTCCAAAAGATTAATATACCTCTACATAAAGTTGAGAAAGAATTTGACCCAAAGTTTTAAAATAACAAAGATTACAAAATGCAGGTCAAGATTTGTTCTGCTTTCAGTTACATATTGGCTTGTGTATGGCCGAGGGAACAATTGCTGTTTTTCAGCAGAACTGACATTTAAGTCCCTGATTCTCTCAAAAGATTTCACAAATCACGCCTCTACTGAGTAACAGGCAAAGAACTTGCCACATTTTGTCCCTGTAATGGTCTCTGAATACATCAAGCTAAGTTTGTTTATAATGAGCATAAAATAATGCAGAACTCCTAAGTAGAAGAGGCTTTGAATACTTTCTGCTCAGGAAGTTTAATAAAAGGATGCAAAACTTTGACAGTATTTTATATTTTCCTGCTACTTTTGTCCAATCAGGAGTGCTTTCTCGAAACAGACATGCTGTGGAATAGTACAAGCTTTCAGTTTATTTGTGAGCCTTGCAAGCGGTGTGTCATGCAGGTCTCAGTGAAAAATAAATGAATTAGAAACAAGTTAGAAGAGAGTTGCACATAGTTAGGCTGTGTAGTTCTGGTCCTATTGTTAGAAACTTTCCCCAAATAACTGCATCTTAAAAGTCACCACTGAATAAATTATTTTGTATATTTTTCATATGTAAAAGTAATTCTTTGTAATCTTTAATAATATTCATTGCTGATATTTGTGGATTTATTTACAACAAATTAGATGTCTAGTATCTATTTTTCAACTCTAATGTCTCTGTTCTTTAGTGGTTCTCTGACCACATGCTTACTTTCATTTACTTTTTGAAAATTATTATTTTTATGGCAGTTATTCTACACAGATGAAAAAAATTAATCCAAGTTGAAGGTTGTCTGTGAAATGTTTCCTGGCCCACTGGAGGAAAAAAATCCAACTAAAATTTTTAAAACTGGCATCTGTTAAAATATAATTAATTTGCAGGGTTTGAAGAGCTCTTTATGAACACTTAGTAGTAGCTAAGCAAAGATATCACCTTGTCTGAGGTATACTATTCTATAGGCCTTGACAGGTATGAAGATGCATTATATTTATTATTTAAAGTTTTTCTTTCATTGAGGTTATTGGTGCTTTTTAAGTATACAGTACAGTTACATTTATCATTGGGATCTTGTACCTTTGCATAACAGCCCTTGGGTCTCAAAAAATAACTTTAGATTTTCAGGAAAGTTTCAAAGTTAATACAGTATTTCTGAATAACTCTCATGATTCCCACATCATCATTTTATGTACCAAATCTTGCAAACAACTTAGGCTCATTGCTATCAACTATGCTTCAGGCATTATATGAATTTCACCATTTTTTTCATATTTGGTCTTTACAGCATTCCTTGGTATGATCTTATTAATGATCATGTATCCCCACACTCCAATTCTCCATGAAAATTTTTCATATTTTTGATTTAATGGCTTTGAGAGGCTTGAAGACTATTTTATAGTATTAAAAAGTGACTTGTCAAATAATTCTCATATTGGATTTACATATTTCTTTCTTTTTAGAGTAACTTTTATTTTCTCATTGAGTTTATTGGTACATTTTAGGTATACAGTACAGTTACATTCATCATTGGGATCTTGTACCTCTACATGACAGGTCTTGGTTCTCATTTTTTCCCCTTGTCCCTGCTCTCCCTTTACTCCCTCCTCTCTCCCCTATGTACAAGTACTTTATTTCCATTTTCTCATATTTTGTTCTTTTCTCTTATGTCCTTTCCCCTACCCTTTCTACTGAAAAACTATAATTGTAAATAAGATCCTAATGCTATAGAGTAGCATTTTTTGATTTCTCCTTCCTGTCACTCCACTCAGAAGATGCATAAGATCAAAATGATATCATTGATGATGCTCAATGTACTTACCTTATTTATGGTAGTATATATTGTGATATATTTACACAATAAGTTCACTAGACTTCTGTTGTCTCATTATTTTACCAGTTAGGCATTGTCTAGTGTGTACTCAGGGATTTTACCTGTCACCATAAAAAGATTCATTTTAGTTTTTGGAGGGAATATTGACATAGATATAATTTCAAAAGTATTCTGTAATAAAATTGGTCTCTTCCCCATTTATTTTATTCTATTATTTATTTATATTATTATGGAGTCAAGTAATATTGTTTTCACATTTTTTAAAATTTAATGTAACTTGTATTTAGTTGCTCAGATTTTGGATGTTAAAAGTATTGTTCAATTTGCTTGCTGAGTGTATTTGACTATACTACATTTTCCCTGAAACAATCTTTTCTTAAAAAATATTTTTGTGTTAAAATACACATCTTTAATAATTTTGAATTGTAAAGTTCAAAAGCATTAAATGCACTCATAAGGTTGTGTAACTATCAGTGCTATTTTGAAAATTTTAAATACCCAAACAATGATATTTTAAAAATTCAAGTATATTGAATTTTCAGTATATGTACCACTATGTATAGTAGAATTCCTGAACTTTTCCCTCCAGTGTGACCAAAATGTTATGTCCTTTGACCAACATATTCTTAGCTTTCAAGTCCTCAACTTTGTCAAATACCATTTTGCTGTGCTTTTCGGAGGTCAGCTTTTTAGTTTGCACATATAGGTACAACTTGTCATTGTTTGTCTTTCTATCCCTAGCATATTGCACTTAACAAAACGTCCTCCACCTATCTACATATTGTTACGAAGAACAAGATTGCATATTGTTAAAGGCTGAATACTGTTCCACAAAACATTACATTTTCTTTCTTGATCCACTGATGATTACAGAAGTAGGTTCCCTTTTGTGACTACTGTGACTAACACCGCAACAAAAATGAGAGTAAAGAGACACTTCCCCACACACTGATCTCATATTCTTTGAATATAAATCGATTAATGAGATGCTAGGACAATAAAGATGTTATATTTTAATTTTTTCAGGAAACTTCATAGTTTTCTGCAGTGGCTGAATCAATTTACATCGCTAAGACAAAGTTACAAGAGTTCTCCTTTCTCTACATTCTTATCAACACTAGTTATCTTTGTTCCTTTTGACTGTAGTTATTCTAATAAATGTAGTGTGATATCCCATTTTAGATATAATTTGCTTCTCCCTAAGTTTAACAATATTGGGTATTTTTTTCATAGTTGCATGTCTTTGAGAAGCATCTGTTCAGGTCTTTTGCTCATTTTTCATCATACTATTTGGTCTCTTGCTGTTGAATTGACTTGCTTATATATTTGTTTTTTAATCCTTATCAGATGTATTTTTTTTAATTTAGGCCCTCCCTCAATCTGTAGGTTTTCTCTGCACTCTGCTACTGATCATTTCCTTTCCTGTGCAAAAGATTTTAGTTTGATATAAACCCATTTGTCAATTTTTGTTTGCTGCCTGTGGGGTTATAGCCCAAAATTATTCCCCATATCAATGTCAAGGAGCTTTTGCCTTGAGTGCACTTTAGGCAGAAATATAATTAGCACAGCAAGCAGCTTTATATTTTCTTAAAATTCTTATAATGATTTGCTTTTCTGTGATATTTAAGAAAAGTCTGAATTCTTTGCCAAAGCATGGAAAAAGAGTGGATAATCTAAACTTGTCAATCTTTGTGGCCTTATTTGCAACTGTTTCTCTTATGTTGTTTCTTAACCAAGACACACTTTTCCAGATCCCAAATTATGTTTCTTCCTGTCTTGGAACTGCAAACCTGGTGAAACTCTTTCTCATTTTGTGACAGCAGTCTTGCCTTTTTAACGACTATATTTTACAATGTCTGAGACACCATATGGTATAAATAAATATGTTAAGCTAATGACTAAGCACACGCTTTTCTGTGTCTAACATTCTCTGTACCTTTTCCTTTCCATGGCCAGTTACCTGTCTAAAGCACACTTACTCAGTTTTAAATTTAAGCATCAGGAAATCTTTTCTAAACCGTTTCTGATTTATGCTTTTCTCGTTTAGATTCTTTTCTGTGCTTCCCCCGGATTATTCAGTGACATTATGATGTCAACTGTTCCTTGACTTTCATTCCAGTGAGTTGGCTATGTGGCTTCTGGACTGTTTTACTCTCTCTTGTCTTGGTTCCTATTCATTGTCCTGTTATAGTTTGTCCATACTAGAAACTATGTGCTATGTGTTAAATGAATGAAAGAATGAGTCGAGGGGAGAAAAGATTAGATACGGAATATTTGCAAGCAATGGAGCACTTACTGAGATTAAGGACACATTTCTCAGTGGGCTCTTTTTCTGGGAACTTCAGCTGCAGGCAAAGGCACCCTGGGGTACTTCAAGGAACATGATGTAAATTGTCCGTGAAAAATGTCTCTCGAGAATGCCATTGAAGAAGTAATTTTGAGGTTCCAAAACACAGATTTTCAAAGAATTCAGTAGAACAACTGAACAAACCTAGAGAAAATTCTAAAAAAAAAAAAAAAAAAAAAAAAAAAACACACAATTTTTATTCTTTGATATTTTAAGTTTTCAAGTGTATACAACTTTTTATTTTATTTTTCTCCCTCTGTCTCTCTTGCATGCCGATTATCTGAAAGTGGTAATGCCCACATCTGTAGTCTTAATGTGATTTTTGTCATTGTATTTTATTCATCCTCATGACTTCGTTATTCTGGGAGAGTCTTGCTCAGGAAAATAAAATCAGAAAATGACTTTATTATTCATTTGGGGAACTTCAGAAAAGACCCATCAACATCTCTATAGACATAATCAAAATATAGTCTTTATGCCCAAACTCGGAACTCCCTAAATTCCTCACCTATCTTTACCTACCGATACCACATAATTACCTCTCCATCCTAAAGGAAGCTCACATTTGACACTTTTCATGTTGACTCATTTCCTTCCGATTTTCATTACCCCCAAATTTCAAAGTACACAATTACTTTTTCTTTTTGTTGTCAAAAATAAAAATAGACATTAATATTTAAGGTTATTTTTCCTGTCATTCTTTGTAATGTTTATTAAGTTTATTGGTACATTTTAGGTATACAGTACAGTTACATTCATCATTAGGACCTTGTACCTCTACATGACAGGTCTTGGTTCTTATTTTTCCCCATTCCCCAGCCCTCCCTTCACCTCCTCCACCTTTCCCTTTTTGCAAAGGCACTGTTTCCGTGTTTTCCTTTTCACATATTTTTCTCTTCCCTTTTACCTTTCCTGTAGTCTCCCACTTCCTCTACTCTTTTAGACCTTTTATTCCTATTACACAATACCAATTATACATTTTGACCCTTATTTACACTTTTAGTTTTTCACACAAGAGAGACTATTTGGTATTTACACATATGTGACTTACTAATTTCACCAAAGAGCATGGCCTCAGTGTGCATCTACTTAGCTATATATATTTATAGTTTCTCATTCTTTATGGCTGAGTAATACTCAGTTAACAACTTGATAATTATGATATCATTTCCTTTTTGAAATGTTTGTGAGGAAAACACATTTTAGACACATATTAAATCATGCTAACACAGTAGTTGAGCCAATTGATTAAACAGTAAAAAGAAATGCTTTCTTATTTGATTATGATCCCAAAGAAAGTTTGTAAAGTCAACATAGTGTTACAGAAAACATTATGAAATAATTTAACTGGATCTTTCATGAGAGAGTGTTTTAAATCGTATTCAAAGAGACAGAGAAATAGAGTTAGAAAAGCAGATTCCATTAATTTGCCTCAGTGATTATTTAGAGTGGCAACCAGTGAAACTTTTACTGTCAGTTAAATTTGCAGAGTATTCTAGTGTTAATTTAAAATAGGAATTAAAATTTGACTTCAGAAAACAAAAACCAAATGACAACCAGTTAATAAATTTAAACCATGAAGAAATGAGTGCACCAACAAACTGTACGTTAAGTGTCCATTGCCCTTACAATAGCAAAATAAATTCCACTGGCTCCCAAGGCCTCGTGATACGAATCATACATCATCATGTCTCCTGCAGGTTTGGCTTCATGTTCATTCATTGCACTTTCGAACAGTGTGGCCAGGGCGTCCCAGGCCCTGGGTTTATTTCTGCCCTGTCTTTAACTTCCTCTCTAACTGTGATAAAGTCAGTCCCTTCTTTCTGGATCCCTGTGTGAAATGAGAGGATTGGTTCAGATCACTGGTTTTTCGATTGTTTTCCGTGAGATGCTTCAAGGGCACTTCGATGGGGGAGAATGAGTTCAGCAAAGGGATCTTTCGTTCTGCAATTCTTCAATAGAGAAGCTTTTTTTCTTGTATTTTTTTAGAGTGGACTTCTAAGCTAGCTTTTGTTTGAACAATGAAGTCAGTACATTAAACAAAAAATATCAAAACAAGTACACAATGCCACATTTCATTGTTTATCTCAAATGTACAGTCAGAAATGTGGCAAAAAGGGAAAAATCTACTTTAAGTTTTTAGCTACAATGTTTATGTGCAATGTAATTAATTTTAATTTGATCACTCTACAACGTTATGTTAATATATAGTCTGATTGCATTTCAGTAAGAACCTCCGAAGGCAGGGAGTGTTAACATGATTTTAAGGAAAAGGAAACTGAATAGTAACGAGATTGACTTCCGGTGATCCAATTCCCCAAGTTTTATTTGTATATTTTATTAGTGCGTATTAATATTGCATGATGATGTTTATTTGTAAATGTTGGTAAGTGCATTTAACACATCTTAATCAACTTCTTTCTACTTACTCCTCTCTTCCGTTTTCCTTCCTCTCATTTCCCATTTTCTAGCTTTAGAAATCTTCCTCATTTTTCTGACCTCTCTTCTTTATTGCACTTATTTATTTTATAATTTATATATTTTTGCTGTTGCTGTGTAAAAGAAATCATGTGAAATTTATTTTCTGAGTCTAGGTAGTTTCACTTAGCGTGCTTTTCTCTAATTTTCCTCCAAAGAACATGATTTTAGTTTCTTTATGACTGAGTAATATTCCTTTGTGTATGTGTGTCTATATTTTATTTGTTCATTCATTTTTCTGTTTATGGGAATTGAGTCAGTGATCACAGCTCAGTTATTATGAACGATTTTGCCATAAGCATGAGCGTGAACATAAATATATCCCCAGCCTTTCTTCAATGCTTAATGTTTACCACTGATTTATTAAATGTGTTTATATGTTTATACACCATACTCACAATGCCCTACGTAGCTAAGTACACCATAAAGGCACAGAACTGCACTTAGGGCCTAGAGAAGCTGACAGCAAAGGCAGTGATTCACCAATGAGAATGAAGCTAATAAAACTGCTACCACTAAGAAGTACACCTCAACTTGAGGAGTGGAACACTCCAACAAAATTACTTAATGTACGTGACTTCGTTTCCATGTTGCAGTAAGACAGATTCTTCGTTTATCCAGGTATTAAATATGACAAAGCTGAAGTTCATATCAATTAAATGAATTGATTTAATTTAAATGATTTTAAAAATACTGAGGAAGCTTCATGGTAGGACTAAGGCACAACCTAGAACAAGAGTGTCAAGGTTTTACTTCTAATATTGTGTCTCAGAACCAGTTCCCTCCATACTCAAAGGATTAGGGAGCCCTTGCAAGCCTTCTTTACACTGCTCAGAAAAAGATGGAGCTGGAGCAGCTTATGACCATGTGTCAACTGTAATAAACATGGCACATATACACGGAGTGGTGGCGCATGCCTGTAATCCCAGCACAAGGGAGGCTGAGGCAGGAGGATCGCTGTGAGTTCGAGACCAGCCTGGGCTACATAGTGAGCTCCAGGTTAGTCTCAACTACATAGTGAGACCCTGTCTCAAAAAACAAAAACAAAAACAAAAAAATACACCACCAAAAAATTTTTTTAAAAACATGGCACATATCAATTCCACTATACCAGTCTTGAAAACACATTGTTTTCTGGAATCTACATTTTCTTGGTCTTCTGAGTAAAACACCTTTATACTCTCCTTTGGGTAATGATACTTATAATTTATTTATTCATTTACATGTTATCTATAAATTTGGCACCCTTATGAAAATGATGTATTTTTAAGAAAATATCTCATAAAGTGTAATGAGTCTAGAGACACACGAAACTAATGAATAGTTGAATGAGTGACATTAAAAATTCAATGTGCAATTTACAGAAAAGCATGGTTTGTATCTGATTGTTTTTCTACATTTATCAAATTATATTTGTTCACAAATCTATCCTAAAACCATTAAAGTTTTTTTCTCTCTCTCTCTCTCTCTCTCTCTCTCTCAAATTGCCCCCAAAAGTAAAGCTGGAGAAAGGTGTAAAATATAAATTATTAAAAAATAATCTACATTACAACTGATACATACATTTTCTTTCTATGAGTATCACATGATTTGGACAGGTGTTAGCAATAATAATGACAAAGAGATTTACATATTTTATAATGAAGTTCCATATGGATCCAAATAACTAAAACATCCTACATAAATTTCTACAGATGCATATATCTTTTTAATCTATAGATAGCTATAGATAGATAGATTTTCTGCACACAACAAAAGACTCCAGCAAGAATGCCTACTATAGGAAAATCTGGGTTTATCAATTAGAAAACCTCAAAATGCAGAATTTTTTATATCAATTAAAATCACTGTATATGAAATTTCACAGATCCCAAAATGCAAATCTTTAAAAATAATTCTTTGGAAATGGAAAGTTAAAAAAATCCTCAAATGCAATATATTGAAAATAAAACAGCACATTAAAAGTCTATAATGTATAATTTTTTAATCCACTGTTGTGTTGGGGAGGTTGGATGTAGTGACTAATTCATTCTTCTCTTTGTTTATTTTTGGCCAGCAGCCAGATAAGGCTGTAATTCTAGCTTGTTGAAATTGGTTAAGTAAATTGAGACAATGAACCAGGTGCTGTGGATGAAGATTAGGGAAGCTGAAATTATAGAGTTAGTAAGGTATGATTTCCAGTATTTCAACAGGAGCT
The DNA here is from genome assembly GCF_012274545.1 of Fukomys damarensis. Taxonomy (NCBI): domain Eukaryota; kingdom Metazoa; phylum Chordata; class Mammalia; order Rodentia; family Bathyergidae; genus Fukomys; species Fukomys damarensis. The sequence continues at coordinate 22,101,115 of NW_022900947.1, read as the reverse complement.
TTGACTCAGATAGCAGGAAAGAGTATCTTGGAAAGAAACACCACATCGATCAGAATAATTTTCATACATTACTTTTCATTATATACATACATGTATATATGCTTATATCTCCAATGTCTATCACTAGCATTTATTTATATGAACAGTCATTTAATGATTATTTTAAAGTTCAGTTCATATTTGCCTTTCTTTATGTTTTACCACATATCTTTGCACATTGATAGATAGATTTAATATTTTTGGGTCTTCTACAATGTCAGGAAAACCAAACAAATGTTAATAAATTTAGTGTGGAGGCCACTTGATAAAGTTCTGTCCGATTGATTTGTATACATTTCCTACATTAGCTTATCTACTTGTATGTATTCTAAAAAATATGTCAATGACTTAGCTGATTGTGAATAATAAGTATTCTACTCTCTCAATTTTACCTTTACAAATGGGAAATATTTGACACACAAAAAATTTTGGAATTAACACAGTCTCAAAGCTCTATAGAAACAAAGTCTATTATTTCTGGTTTTTGTTTTTCTTTTCTCGGTTTCTCTGAATACACATAAAATTTCTGTCATTGAGTAAGCAACTCCATGTGTGCTTTCCTGGGAAGAGGAAAAAAGATTCGCCTGGCATTCCTCCTTTCTTACATGAAAGACTAAGGAATACATTTACATGGTTTACAAAGGAAAATGTCACACATTTCTATATAAACCAATGGAAAGAAAGCACAAAGATAAAAGGTGCAGAAAATTCAAATTAATTCAAGCATAAATTTTCTGTGTGTAGATATTGAAGTGATTGAACCAATGACAATGAATTTTTAACAATTACAAATCATTGCACATTCTTTAAATTGTTACATTTTGAAAAATTCTCCAATCTCTGAGTTGGGCCAGTGACAGCTCCAACAGCCAAATACCTCCTGTTGTACTCTGTCACTCATATCACACAGTAGACAGAAGATATTTTCTGTTTCTTGTTTTTAAACATCTTCCTTTAGAATGAATGATTGCACTTGGCAGTGACTAAGTGATTTCAAATATAAGAGTCACTAAGAATTGAGATTTGTTTGGGTGCAGGGTAAGCACAAAAGTTCTAGAAGCCCAATATTAAAATATATTAAATTTTCATAAGGCAACATGCGCATCTTGTTTAATTTGACATTTTAACTGGGGAGCTTGGACCTTGTGGTATTGTAACTATACGCATGCCCTTTGGATGGACTGTAAGTATATGGGTTTGCACGTCATATACTGACGCTTAATATTAGGAAGAAAGGAAAAGAGGAAGAATGAAAGAAAATATTTTTCTTTTATTGAATTTATTGGTAGATTTTAGGTATACAGTACAATTATACTCATTATTGGGATCCTGTACCTTTACATGACAGGTCTTGGTTCTCATCTTTTTCCCCTTGTCCCTGCCCTCCCTTCACCCCCTCCTGCCCTCCCCATTTACAAACACTTTATTTCCATTTTTTCATTTTCTTGTATTTTTTTTCTTTTCCCTTATTACACTTCCCCTACCCTTCCCATTTTCGCTACACCTTTAGCCCTTTTATTCCTATTTCATATGGTCAATTATCTCATTAGGATCTTATGTACTATTATAGTTTTTCACACCAGAGAAACTATTCAGTATTTACACATGTGTGACTTATTTTGTTGAAAAAAATAATTTTGATGGTATGTATTGTAAGTAGTATCTCAATTTTCTTTCTCAAAGCCACAGTGACTGGTATATCCTGGATGCCCCCTTAATCTATACTTTAGTGCTTCAACATCTTGCAAAGGTGACAATTTTACGTGAAGATTAAAACACACGTATCTCTATTATTTCTCTTTTACGCATGTACAATTTCTCTTCACTTGCAGAGCTTTTCCATCTGCTCCTTGCACTCCTTGTCTAGAGTGAACTCTGTCTTTTCTTCCTGTACACCACAGTAAGAGTCCCGAATATGGACAGGTTTTGAGGGCTCCTCCTGAGAAGTAAAGTCTTATTTACTCTTGTAATCCACATTATAAATAGCAAAATGAAAAGCAGGATAGTAGGAAGTGGAGAAATAGATGTTTCTCAAAGGGAGAGGGGATCAAGAGATGGAGGGTGGAGAAAAAGGCAGGAAAGGAATTTGAAAAAGGAGTTAAGATAGGCTATGTATATGTACCAACTGTATACAAGGAGTGGCAACATTATGTGCTGAAAATGTGAACTAATAAAAAAGTAAATTAAAAGACCTGAGTATACAGCAGAGATGAGTTAGCCATGAAAATTACCTGTATTGTTTTAGACTCCCACGTTGAAAGATTTGTAAAGGAAGTACTATTACAAAAGAGTGATCTCTGCTTGTCTAGAAGTATCATTTGTATTTATTTGCAATAAAATTTTATCTGTATTTGTGGTCTATTCATTTAACAAACACATTATGACAGGCTTAGTGGACATTGGCTGCTTTCATTCAACTATGTTTCATTTAATTCTGCAAAATCAAAGATCAATTTCCTGTAACCTACATTCAGACTCTATAGAGTTAGACAATATATTTGACGGTCAATACAATCAAAGTATGAGTAGAGATTAAAAGGTATATTTATAATCATTTGTTTTCTCAGCTTGCAATGTCTCTTCATGGAAGGCAAAAGTAATCTGTTAGAATTTTTTAAATTAAAATCTATGCTAAGGCAAGAAAATCCCACCCTGGTTTGTATTATGGGGATAATAAAAAAGTATTCTATAATTTTGTCAAATAACTGGATACCATATTCAAGTAGTGTTGGAGTGAATATCAGTATTACCAAAACGTAAGACTTTCCTGTTGTGATTTAAAGAAGGCTGTCTCCAGTGGCATAATGTCAATTATACTACAATCATCACATTATGAATGATTAGACCATATAGTAAAACTATAACACAGCTCTAACTTTCACAAATTGAATAGATGTAGAAATGATCTATGTAAAAACCTTTAAAAAGTATATTAATGGTGCTGAGGATTTTGCTCAGTGTTATAGTGAATACCTAGCACAATGAAGCCATGGTTTCATTATCATGTCAGCAAAAAAGCATATGTGTATATCAACAATGAGTTACAGTGTCATGTTACATTCTAACATCATGCTATATTCTGACAACTGGAGGACATACAGAATTGAAAACTATCAAGATTCTTCAATATCATCAGGAGAAATTTAGCCTATACAACAAAAACATTTTGTTCACTCACACACACACACACACACACACACACATATAAACACATACAAAACTCCATTTACAGCAACATTAAGTACTTCAAACTTAAAGGACAATGTTGAGATTATATGCCAATTTTTCCTTAATTTTTTTTGCTACCATCACTACTGTATTCAATACAATAATGCTCAGCACAGATCTTAAAAAATGTGGGGTTAAGAAAAATTGAAACAAAAAGTGGAAAATATTACCAAATGGCAGATTTCAAATTTATACTATCATTATGCTTAGCATCATTTACAATTTCCAGAATCTATAAAATTATAAAATTTTTTCATCTTGTTTAAATGCATTTTAATGCCCATAATCCTAGAAAAATGAAAATCAACAGACATAATGGACTGCTGTTAATATGGATGTAAAAAATAAATTTAAATATATTTTTCTTGAGAATAACTCACTGCCGTATACTCATAGTGAAACTGATGAATTGCCTGGTTTTCTTTATTTAAGAAAAAATGAAATTATTGATCAGTACTTTTATCACAAAGATCTGCTATACTGTGATATTAACTAGGGCAAATTAGAAAATGAGTAGAATAAAATAGACTTCTGGGTTTGTGTCCTGATTTTTCAATCAAGAAGTGATTTAATTTCATCAATCTTTACTTTTAATAATTACTATGGTATCATGCCATTGTATTATATCCAAATTGGCTAGATTCAGTTTAGCAATGTGAGGATTTTTAATATTGGAGTCAATCAAACTAGAGACAACTATACAGTTGCGTAGACAAGGAGCAGTTTACAATTTGATCACGATAATAGGCAGACGTTCAGTACATTCTTAGGCCTGATGTTATATATCTGTCTGAGTAGATAAACGCAGAGCAGCAATTGTGTCATATATTTTAAAACATTGGAGATAATAAGGGTGATCTGATAGTTTGCCTGAAGGAAAAAATTATGTAATGGGATAAAAAGCCCCTCACTATCAACCTAGGCAGGCTAAGGGTAGAGTTTTCATTCTCATTTCCCTGACAGGAATTTGGGCTCCATGCAACCTTAATAAAAAACTTGTGGAATGAACCAGAGCGTAGCGTTCTTTATTAAATGCTCCAAGTCTGGGCAGCTTCACTTAATACCAGTGTAATTCCACTAGAAAAAATTGTTATAATTGATATTGAAGAAACATATTTTCTTGTTTTTGAAATACATTTTAATGAGAATTCCTCAAATACTAGTGAAAAATAAATGTTCATAAATTAAATCTGTTCAAAACATGCAAAGAAACATCATTGAGAACTTTTATGCATTTTAATTTAGAAAGAAAAGAGACTGAATAGCTGCGATATGTTACAACTTGAAACATGATGTTGGAGTTGACAAAATAAAATAAGAACAAATAAAATGAGCAAGCATTGCAAATGAAGGAGAGCATTTTCATTGTCTTACTATATAACTATTGATAAAAACATACTGGAATAGTGAGCTAACAAGTTTACCCAGATAAATCACCGCTGATCTTGTTCGGTAGAGCATACTAGTTGATCATTCATGTCACCTTCTCTCTAATCACTAAAGCTAATTACGTTATCTCTTCCTTTGTAGTTTGGCAACCCTAGGTAACTGATTTCAAATTAATAACAGGAAACTACCAGTCACATTGAGAGAGTGCAAATGTATCTCCAATGAACCTTTTTGTGTTGTATTTCGTTTTCCTTTTCCTAGGCACAACACATGTAAATCCCAACCCCACAAAAGCAAGCGCTGAAGAAGATTCCTAATCGGAATCTGCCAAAATGCAATGGCTCTGGTTCTTTATTAGTGCTTGTATCGGAGTCACTCAGAAGAGCCGCCTTAGAAAAAACATTCATGCTAGACTTTGCCATGAGCAAGAAATGAATTAATCATTCTAAAACGTTGAAAATTTGAGATTTATCTGGTATAGCAGCCAACATTAACTTAATACCTAGAATAAAAATACGATCAAAATATTTTTGAGCCAATGTCACATCTCTATTAAAAGATAACTAAATAAATGTCACATGATACACATTCATCTAAGATTTATAATTCCAACAGTATTAATTACTTTCATATTTATTTTCCCATTAAAATTTTAGTAGTATTTATCTAAGGTATATTATTTGAATTTAGAATTTTTTATTTTAAAACGCATAGAATAATGAATCATTAGTATTACATGAAAAAACTCCAAGGATGCTAAATGAAAGTAATAACCATGGTAACCACTACAACCTGTTAAAATATTTGCATAAAATTAGTAACTTGAAAATCATGCTCAGATAATTAGGTATGAAAGGAAACTCCTTAAATTTGATGGAGAATATCCACACAATACCCACAGATTTCATCAGGCCTAATTGTGAAAACCTATTAGGTTTCCCTCTAAGATTAAGAACAAAGAGCCAGAGATTTAGCTCAGTGGTGCCACAGCCTGCCTCATAAGTGCAAATTCCTGAGTTTGATGCCCAGTACAAAAACCAAACAAACAAACAAAAACAAAGTGTATGCCTTTAAAAAAAATAATTTTACTGATACTCTTTGACATTCACACTGACCACATTCATCACAGGGAGGACATAACATATCTTTATTCTTCTTTTCCTCATTCCTCTCCCTTCCCTTCAATCCTTCCTCCTCTCTCTTTACTAAAGTTTATTTCTATTGTTTTTGGGGATACAGGTTGAGACGGAGTCTCTCTATGTAATTCAGGCCGGCCTTGAGCTCACTGTGTAGCACAGACTAGCCTGAAACTCCCAGCAATCCTCCTGACTCAGCCTCCTGAGTGCTGGGATTATAGGTATCTGCCGCCATGCCCAGCTTGGAAAGGTATATTGTTCAGACGTCTTCCTTTTTCTTTCTGCTTCCTGAATGCCTTAGGAGAGCACCATTTTCTTCCTCATTCTCTGCATGAAGCCCATTTCTCTCTTAGAGCCAGCCACTGTGAAGCTAAATGTGAGCTAAAGTGAACCTTTCTTCCTTTATGCTGAGGGTGCTGGTTATTTTGTCCCAGTGATGATAAAGCAATGAGAAAGTAATCATCTATGGATATAATCCCAGAGGATCTACATGGAAACTGCTGGGATTAATTAGAAATTATGATAATGTAAGCTTCATCATATGAAGTTAATAAACAAAAGCCATTTACTTTTCTATATAATAGCAACAAACAAATGACAGTTGAAATTAAAAAGACAATATCATATTAGCACCTCAAAAATAATATACTTATGTGTAAATGTGTGACAAAATATGAACTACAATCTATATTAGAAAAGTACACAGTTTTGAAAAAGAGAGCTAAAAAACAATATCTGTTGAGACAACTGAATATCTAAAAAACTGAATATCTGTTCATGGTCATGGATAAGAATATTTTCAATAAGTCATTTATTTCCAAAATGATCTATAAAATGAATGAAACTCCATTAAAATCTAGCAATTTCTTCTGTGGCTATGGACGACATAATTACAAAATTAATGTTGAAACTGCCTAAACTTGATGAAGAAAGTGTCTGTATCCATCAGCTTCCTACACCACTAATAAAACAATATCAGAGAAGAGCAAAGCTGGGGAAATGGAACGACCTGACTTTAACACATACTCTGCAATGACATAAACATGACCAGGTGACATTGGTGAAATAAGAGGCAAATTTATGAGTAGAAGAGCTGTGAAACAGATCTACATAATTATAGTCAATTGTTCTTTGATGAAGAAGCAATAGCCATGCAACAGACCAAAGTGTTTTGTAATGAATGGGGCTGCAAGAACTGGACATCAAACATTAAAGAAAAAAACAATCAATGAACCGACAGTATAACTTTAACATAAATCACCTAAAATACCAAAACTCCTACTATAACATGCGGGAAAACTACACAGCCTTGGGTTTGGCGATGACTTTTTAGATATGGAACCAAATTCATGATTCATGAAAGGAAGAGTGGATAAACAGGGCTTAATTAACATTAAAAGCCTCTGATAGAGGAATGCTACTGCCTAGAGAATTAAAAAACACTATATAAACTGATTAAATTAGTTTGAGACGTATCTCATAAAGATCTATTATCCAAAATATGTGAACTTTTAAATTGGAACAAGAAGGCAACAAGGGTTCAAGCATCAGGAGGGATGGATAGTTAGAATACAGAGGACTTTTTTGGCCACTGGACACTATGAAAATGACAACACACATCAAAGTACATTTACTCAAATCCAAATAATATACGACACCAAGAATCTTCTCTATTTTAGGTGAAAGACTAAGTAATGATGATGGGTAATGAAGGTACAGAGTTGTAACACACATCCTACTGTGGTGGGAGATGTTCAGAAATGGGAACAAATGCTGATACAGTAGGCAGGAAATAAAGAAAAGTCTCAGTATCATGTTCAATATTGCTGTAAACCTAAAACTTCTCCGGCAAGTAAAGCATGTTAAGCAAAATGTGATAGGTTCACCTTTAACAACCATAATTGTCATGAAGTGACGTTACTTGCTATTATTCACTGTGCTCAACTGAAAAATCTGGGATTACAGGTATGCGCCACCGTGCTTGGCCACTGTTTTTGTTTTTAAAACATACTACTAAAGAAATTTAAGACAAGAAAATGCCCACTGACACTTTCCATGAAAATAGTATATATAATGTGTAATTTTAAACACACATACAAGCAAAACATAGTGAAACTAAACTTACTTGCATGTAGATTGTTCTATCAAATATGTTAAATGGCATTACATTTTCCCATTTCATCACTATGTGATTACTTGCAGAGGAATTGTATATATATACATATATATATTGATGCAATAGATGTCTAAATTTTGAGTAATTTATTAGACTTAAAGAAACATTGCTAGTAATTCCCTTAAAGTTAATTTCCTTCAAATACTGCCCTTCCTTGCTTGAAACACACTTATCCCATTATTCTTGCTGTGCTGGAAAGCAATTCTGGAAGTTTTCCTCTGTGAATGTCTTACTTGTGCTGTTGGTGCTGCCTCAGTGTCCTGAATTGATTCAAAACATTTACATTACATTTAAATTTCACAGTCCCTTCCTCCTTTCTCTCCTTGATTAGTCTCTTATGCTATAAACTGACCTAAAAGTAGAACTAGTCCAAGGATTGTGACTTTTCCTACAGAAGCTTATGCAAGCCTTATGAACACCAAGTATTTAAAGATGTGATTAGTTCTACTTCTATTGCTATTCATCTATTTGGCTTACATTTAGCAACCTATTCATCTTGCCTCAGAGAGACTAAAGTTAGCTGAAATTACTCATCCTGTGGGCCAAGGCATCGTGTTTGTTCAGAGCTTGTTTCTTGTTCCTGAGGAACATTGCCAGACTTCTGTTATGATTCCAAATTAGCAAGCTCTACGTCTTCCTCTTAGAGTTAGCTCTCATCTATGTAGGTATAATAGTCAACGAGGGTTGTCATGACAACATAACACTGATTGGGTTACTTAATCAAAAGATGCGTTTGTTCGCATTTCTAGAAGCTATAGCTTCTATATTATTATTGGTTTCTGCCCCCCCAGCTTTTAGAAAGCTGCCTTGTCTTTCTGAAGTCAAGTGACTTTTTTCTGTGCATATGTAGAGATAGAAACAGGGACACAGACAGAGACAGAGTTGGGACAGAGACAGCGACACAGAAAGAGAGACAGAGACGTCCGCTGTTTTTTCCTTTTCCTATAAGGACCCTTTCCTATTGGATTACTGCTTACACTAACAATTTATTAATTGTCTCCCAAAAGCCCTGTCTCTAGACAGTCACATTAGGGGTTAGATCCTCAGTGTATAACTTGTGTGAGATACAGTTCAGTTCTCAGGAATATCCCAAGCAGCATCCAATTCCTTATTACTTTGTTTTCCCATAAAGACGAATATGCCTTGGGCTCATAATCCATTGTCTAATTGAAGAAATATATATGATGAATTTTCAGGATACACAAAATAATTCAGGTTTAATATCCACATTTGCTTGAGTTTCATAGATCTTACTTGCCATTCCAAAAAAAGCATGATCTCTGTAACATTTACCATAATCTTTGTTTTTTTAATTGAGTTTATTGGTACATTTTAGGTATACAGTATACCATAATCTTTGAATCAGACTTCAAGAAACTATCCCAGAAAAATAACAGCATTGTCTATAGATGTCCTTCAAAAATTGTATCTGAAGACAGTGTTAAGTGCCCTCATGTCAAAAGATATTTTATTCATCCTCTTTATATATTTCCTATCCAAATAGTATTTCAACAACATCATTACCTTCTTACCTATGGATAGATACTAATACTTGAATAATACTGCCAGGTAGATTTTAGGTTTGAAATGTTCCCCCAAACTCCTAAACTGAAGGTTTGGTTTTCAGATGGTGGATTTGGGAAAATGATTGGCTCTTTTGAGCTATATTTCCATCAATGATTTTATTCACTGACGAGGTCAAAATTTGACTCTATTGTTGGAAGGTGACAGAAACTCAAGATGGAACCTAGCTGAAAGGAGTGAATCTTGGGCACTGTATCTGGAACCCATGTCCTTTGTCTCTTCTCCTTCCCTATAACTCTTCTTCCCGGCCACTCCGAAGTGAGGAGTCTGCTTCCTACCTCCTTCTGCTTTGACCTTTCTGCCTTACCATTGGTCTACAAACAATGGAGACAGCCAACCATAGATTGAAACCTCTGAAACAGTGACCCAGAATAAATCTTTCCTCCTTGAAATTGTTTTTTGCAGCTATTTTATCATAGCAACACAGAGCACACTAACACAATAGACTCCACTGTGTTACCTTAACTCTTGCAATGTATAACTTATGACTTCCAGGAGAAAGAGCTATAACATCTTGTTGTGATAAGACCTGGCCTTTATTTTTAATGTAGAGACATGAAGATTTCAGGTGAGTATTTTGAAACCAGCAAGAAACATCCTCAAAAAACCAAAAATGCTGCTCTGCATGAGTTCTTTTAAGAGCCTTCAGGAAAGAATTGATGCATCTTTCCAGGAAGGTAAGAGAAAACTGTCTTTCCCACCTTGGAGGAGTCAGAAAATCTGAGCATTATGAATCCTGAGGCTCATCTATAGAAATCTCCACATCTTAGCCCCAGAGATTTGGCTCAGAGGTTCCACCATCTGCCCTGCAAGTGCAAGGGCATGAGTTCGACCCCAAAGAAATCTCCTCATCTTGAGTTTTACCTGCCCAGTCTTTCCTTCTCTTTGACATAGGAAATCTGTAAGGCAGAAACTGTACTTAGAACCATTGGTATCATTGCTTTAGGTTGTAAGTTTGATGTACAGTAACTGCAGGAGATTTGATTCTCCTTAAGATCTGCCATAAAGGCCCTGTGGGTTCACAGTTTGCCATAAGGTAACAGTTGCGTTCTCAGAAACAATTGTCTTTTCATTGCAAAACTCAAATAAATTTAATAACATCCAAAGAACTCCAGAACTGCTATAATTATTATTGCCATCTTTCTAATTAACCAAGAAAATTGAGGCATATTCTGTTTTTTTCTGATCCACTACCCTTCATCCCAATTAATTACAGATCAAAACTCAGTGCTTATGATGTCTTGTACTTAGCAGCCATAGCAACCTTCCTTGTGAGGAGTGAATATTTCTTACATTTCTCAGATCTTAGAGTAATGTAGGCCCCAAATCCCATCTGGAACATTTCCTGTTCATGATTTTTTCTCCATCAGAAAGCGTAGAGACTGATGGAACCCTTAGCCAATGATTGCTGGTGAAAAATGTAAGAGCAGGATCTAGCACAAATAAATAAAAGATTATCAAGAGGATCACTTGCAATTGGGAATGATTGACTCTTTCAAATTGTCTGAAAAAAAGAAGCAACAATAACCTTGTCTCGCAATGAACCCCTTTAAAAATGGGTTTAGGGCTGGGGATTAGGCTCAGTAGCCCTGATCCTGCCTGGTAAATACAGAATTTAATCTCCGGTAGTGAAAAAAAAAATTTATTTCATCATGTGTCTCATTGATTTACAAAAGCCAATTTAAAAAGCAAAAGAAAAAACAAACAAAAAAACAAACAAACAAAAAACTAGCCATACCATCTGATGGCCAGTTTCCCTAAACAATTCATGGCTCTTGCTTGTTGAACATATTTTGTTCTCCAACATCAATTTCAGATAAGTATTCTCCCTAATGAAACTAGAAGACCAAAAGATCATTCTAATGAATGTCTAAAGAGTGATAAAAGCAAATATGTTTCCTAAGAACAAAAAAAAGACCGGGTTAGTTAGTCATCACTCTCTCTGTGACCAAATTCCTGAAAAAAAAAACTTACAGAATGGAACATTGTATTTTGACCCCTGGTCTTAGGTGTTTCAGTCTAAGGTCAGCAGGCTCCAAGGCAGAGACACCATGGCAGAAGGGCACGGAGGAGGAAAGTAGCTCATGTCTTATCTGCCAGGAAGCAGAGTAAGGGGGAAAGACAGACAGGAAGGGGCTGGGGACCGCATGCACTCTTCAAAGGCAGGCCCTGTGGCCCACACCCTCATGCTACACAGACAATTTAGACAGAGACTTCATCCACGGATGCAGTAATTATCCTCACAATGCAGCCACAGCTCTAGGCATTACCTGTAATTATGGGTACAATGGGGATCAAACCTTCAATACATTGAGTCTTTGGGGGACTCATGTATTTAAACTACAATAAATATTCTTCTAGTTTAGTCTGTCATGGTGAGCCTAGCTCTGCTCTGTTTTATTCCTCCCGCACTGAACACAAAAACAAAATAACATAAAATATAAAATTTTTGAAATTGCCCCTACTTCTTGTAATATTCAGTCTAGAATCAGTCATGATTTTACAAACCTCCTCTTGCTAATGTATGCAACAATTTATAAGTTATCTGAAATCTCTTATTTGTAAAGCGTTCCATTTTCCATTGTTTTCTCGCGTATTTGCTGATAAATCATTCTTTGTCTACGGATGCAATCTACATAATCTTTGCCGGGTAAGTAGTGAAAGAAGAATGGTGTGCATTGCATGCAACATATGCTTGGGAATCAAAGTGGATTCTAAATGGTTCCGAACAACAAATTCCTAGGGCAGAAGGTAAGGCCTCAGCATGGAAGGCATGAGATAAGGTGAGGATAGGTGTACCTGCGTAAATATTTTCAGTTCCCATCAAAACTAAGCCATCACATTATTAGATATGTATTAGAGAAAAGAACAGTTGGATTTTAGGCGAGGTGTACTGTGCCTTTGCTAGAATATGCATCTAAACTTGGAATGGCAAGGCGAAGTTTGTAGTTCAGTCTGAAAACTGTTCTGTTATGTACATTTCTCAAACATAATGAGGAAATTATATCAAGATGATTGGTATATTTGTTAAACTTATTACATTGGGAAAATTTCAAAATTATAGCCATACTTTAAACAGTTTGTGAACAAGAGAAATACCTACATCCTAAAACCTATTTTACATCCTTTTTGAGGTTTCAGAATTTGCTTCCAAGTTTAGGCACACATGGATCTGGAACTGGCCTCATATCTGAAATGATTTCTTCATACTGAAAAAAAAATCGAGTTTAGTCTGTAAAGCATGGTCTTTGATTCACTGTAATAGACAGGATGGTCCTCAGGAGAAGAAGCGAACATTGAGGTAACAATTTAGGGCTTTATTAATGATAGTAAATAACAGAAACTGCTCTCCAATGAGATTGGTTGCTAAAATGGACTGGTAAGATTTGTGTAACCCTATGGTTCTGTGAGCTCCAAATATTTCACATCTTTCTTCAGAATATTCCTCTTGAGATCTCCTCCGATACTTAAACAAAATAGCTGCCCAGAGATATTGTTCTTTCCTGGAGAAACAAATTAATTGATAAACCTTTGTTGACCCGGGATCTTTATGCTAGGTGGCCATTTAAATAAATGCTTCTCCTATTTCAACAAGAGCAAAATTGTTTCCTCTTCTTTTTTCAATGAGTAGAATGTTAGCTTATTTAATTTTAATTTTAATGTGCTATACAATGTTGAGAGACCAGGCGTAACAATTTCATACTCACACTCTTTCTTATTACTGTACTATTCATTAGCTTCAGAAAATACTTTTGCCTTTAGATTTAGATGTATACTTCAAGTAAATATAATATTTAACAATCTTAGACTTAAGTCAGATTCCTTAATATCTTCATTCATTCATGCTTTCCTTTATTCAGCAAATATTTATTGAATATTTCTGTCCCAGGCACCATTCCAGGTACTTGAAAACCATCATAACCATGGTACACGCAGTCCTTTTCTCCTGGTTTTCATAATTTAATATCACTTGCTTAAGAATCTCATAAATATCAGGGCTGACCTTCAGAAGACATTGAAAGGCAATTTCAATATTATATGCAAGCTGTTAGGCATTTTCTTATGCTGATTCCCAGAGTCAAGCTTCAACATCCGAAAAGCAGGTGTTCCCCTTATATTAAAACAGTAATTTTGCAATAGATATCTCAAAACAGTGTTTCTCTGCCTGAGCACTTTGTTATCAAGCTTGCAAACACCAAAAGGAAATAACTATGAAGAAAAAGAGTACTGAAAATGACATTGCTGTGTTTGTTTTTACACCTCTTTACCACTTCCTGTTTATCGTGCCCACAGTGTCTTTATTGAAGCACCAGCACCACTGTTGTGAGGGTACAATGAGATACATGCTGGACGAAGAGGATAAATCGGTTGATGAATGACACACTTGCACTGTTTAACACTAAGGTTTACAGACAAGCGACTGTATTTCTTTCCCTTATGTTTACGAAAGTCTTGATATTGTTAATAAGTGCAAGCAATGTTGTTAACAGTCTTTTTCCATTTATGATTTTTAGAAGCAAAACTTCTCAGTTGATTAGGGCACAGTTTCTGCAAATAGATATTGCTTTTTTAAAATCAGAGATTGATTGCTATTATTTTTCTGAAGAGACTGAATTTTAAATATCAAAGAGATATATGCCCACCCAAAATACAAAAATTTTCAAAAGAGAAAATAATTATTAGATAATTCAGAGAAGGAAAATTTCAAAAAAGATGTATATTTTTATATTTTATATTATATTTAAATTGTGGAGATTATTTTAAATCTGTGATTTAAAAACATTTTTGTTACTTAAATCTCTGAGCACTGAAGAAACAATTATCAAAGTTATTTGCTTTTCCTGTCTCAGGAAATAAGCTTCTACTCAATAACATAAAAAATGTTGTTGTATGCACTAGAAAACTTTATAGTATTTTTGCATCATTTGTCTTCTTAAATTCGTTGACTGGAGAAAAATTATTAATTTATTCAAAAAATGAACTCCACAAAGTTTTTCTCATACTATCACTTTGGATAACATGTCAAATTTTAATTTCTACTTTTATTTAATAATTACTCTGATTTGCTAATCATTCTGTTTGATTATAAAGAAACTATTAAGTCCAATAACACATGGCATCTGTTTTATAAACAACTTAGAGTATACAAGATTTTGGAAATAAATCGCCCAAATTCCAAAAGTTATGTGTCATTATGAATATCTTATTGTAAGCACAGAGGTAGAAATGAGAATCCAATTACTTTCACCTTACTGTAAAAGCCCTATCAAGAGTAAAGCTTTAACATCATCATCTCACTGCTTAGTGTATAGAACAAAAAAAGATATCAATCTGGGGAGTTGGATTTGTCACTTCCTCAAAGAAAATCTTTCTTTCTCTCCTGTTCCTTTGGGGTAAAGTGACTTTGCCATAGAATAAAAGTACGATTAGGATGATTGTTTTCTCTTCCTACTAGCACTTTGGAAGCACAGTACTCTGTGCTTAGAGCTTGGGTCCAATACAGTGTGCATTGGGTGGGAATTTATCTTTCATTTCCTGCCTTCTTTATTAGGCAGCTTTCTGTCACTTTAATGAACTACCTAGGGAGATGAACATGTAGATGAAAGGTTCATTTTGGCTGAAGGTTTTGGTAGTTCTAGTTGCACTGTGTTACCGTAATACCAGATCAGGTTATTACCGAGGCTCCTAATCGCTTAGTTGATGAGGCGGTCATCGCTGGCCTGTGACGAGGCATGCCTCCATGGAATAAGCACGTGGTGCACAAGAACACTTATATCATAAACGAGAACAAACTGTGAGGAAGGGATTGCGTCCTACAGGGACCTGCAGAGGGAAATCTCAGACTCCCCAAGTATATTCTAAATGTTCTGCCAGCATCCAACATACCACCAGGAGGTCCAAGCCCGAGGGCCCATGAATATCCAGACCTATATATAGGGTCTATTACCAGAGACCAGCATCCAATCTGAAGGCTTTATTTTTCCATAATGCTATTTCATTAAGCTTTTTCCTTTACCTTAATGTCACAAAGATCGTTTTCCAACATACTCATTCTCTCTCTTCCTCTCTCTCTCCCTCCCTCCCTCTTTCTTTTGTTTGTTTTGTTTTTGTTTGGGACAGGATCTTACTATGCAGTTCAGGCTGCCTTGCACTCACTATGTAGCAACCCAAGCCG
The DNA here is from genome assembly GCF_012274545.1 of Fukomys damarensis. Lineage (NCBI taxonomy): Eukaryota > Metazoa > Chordata > Mammalia > Rodentia > Bathyergidae > Fukomys > Fukomys damarensis. The sequence continues at coordinate 22,085,388 of NW_022900947.1, read as the reverse complement.
GCCTGGAACTCCTGATGTTCCTCCTGCCTCAGCCTCTAGAGTGCTGGGATTATAGGCTTGGACTACCATATCCATTTTAGGCTTTATTCTTACAGCTTTTGTGTTGAAAAGATAAAAATGTATTATGTGGTTTTTGGTATAGAGGCTCAAGCTGCTTTGTTTTGTTGTTTTGCAATCAGGAAAATCAGTTGATTTGGCAAAATTAAAGAATAAATCGAATTCATTATTTCCCATGGAATTGTAGTGATGAGATTTTCATGGGTCAAGTTTTACACTCGTATTTCTCTTCAGGGACTTTGTACTGATTTATTGGCATTCTTGTCTGCTGTTGTTGCTATAACACAGTCCCATGTTATAGTACATTTTGAAATTACTAATGTAAGACATCCACATTTGTTATTTTTCTCTGAGATTTTCATGAATTACCAAGGTCCTTTGAATTTTTATATGAAGTTTAGAGGTATATAATAAATTTCTAGACAATATTGCTTCAATCTACTAATTCTCTTTACCTGCACCCTGTATTCTTTAATAGATTTGAAGACTTTTTAACTCTGATTATATTAAATAGAGAGAGGAATTTACAGAACATTGGCATCTGGACTGTACTGAGTCTTCCAAATTCTTGTACCTGATGTATTATTCATTAATGGAGGTTATTGTTAACTTACCTAATATTTTCTCTTTTTGATTGAGAATTATTACACATTTTCCTCATATTTTACTTATTATCATTTGTATCTACTTGTAAGTTAAAAATTTCATTTCTAATTTTTTGTTGCAACATTTGAAGATTAATTTGACATCTGTGGGTCAATCTCTCATCAAGTGAATTTTCCAAATATCCTTGTTACTGGTAATGATATATTTGTACAATATATCGTTTGCTTTATTTTTTGGTATTGGAATTGAAACTCAGGACTTTATGCTTGCTAGGCAGGCACTGAACCACTGAGCTATATCTCTGTCCCTGAATAGAAATAATTTGTATATGCACAGTTATAAAGGTACTTTTATATATTTATTGATTTTTTTTTTTTTTACCAGGGATTGAACTCGGGTCCTTGCGCACGCAAGGCAGGCCTCCAAACCGCTGAGCTAAATCCCCGGCCCTTTATTGAATATTTGAAGGAGAAAGGTGGGAGACTATGAATGTATTCTTAACCTACATTACCTGAGGATGCTAGGAAAATGCTAACGATTTTGGTGAGAGCAGACATTCTCGATCTTTGTCTTGCTTTCAGATTTAATGGAAATAAGTAAGGTTTGAGTGATAATATATGACAAGAGCCATGAGTGGTGCCACATTTCTGTAATTCCAGAACTCTGGGAGGCTGAGGCAGGAGAATCACAAGTTCAAGTCTGGTCTGGGCAAATTACTGACTTAGTTAAAAACCTGTAATGGAAAAAAACAAAACAAATAAACAACAACAAAAAAAAGACAAAGGAGGTGGATATATAACTCAGTGCAAAGTTCCTGGGTTCAGCCCTCATTATCAGGAAAAGTTATACAATATTATAATGGTAAAACATTGATTATTTATGAAGACTTTCTTTACCATTTATATGTGTGTATGCATATATATGTATATATGTTTGTGTATATTTATAAACACATAAATATACATGTACCTATGGATATATACATGTGTATGTGTGTATTTATATATGTGTGTGCGTGTATATGTATGTATGTATGTATGTACCGGTTTTTGTAAGCTTATGAGAATAACTTTTGATATGTTTGTACTTAGCTTACAGATCTTACTAAAATAAACAGTGTACATTCTGTTTATCTTCTTAAAGGATAATCTTCTCCTCTGTTCTAGGGCTTGTAGGACTTTGACTTGTGGAATGAATTTACCCTAGAAATTTTACCCGTGTGTCCTCCTGGAAGCAAACATAGAGCTGTCAAAAGTCAACCCACTAATAAAAATGTATATTTTGTTCTGGATGAATTCCTTTATTCAAAGGAGTAGCTGAAGTCAGATAATTCTTTGTTAGATTTTTGTCTGGTGGGAGTGTCTATTTCTAACATAGGGTACTGAATTCTGCCACTATGAATATATTCATGCCTACTTGTTCCTTTATGTCCAGTGGCATTGTTATACAGAATTCAATTGTAATGATTCTTGCCTTGCTCTTTTTTGTTAATATTCAGTATATGTATGTGTATATGAATGATATATTTCCTGTTAAATTGTTCTCTTTATCTTCATGTCTCTCCTGTTCATTCTAGTTGTAGATTGAAGTTCACTTTGTCAGAAGTTATGATAACCACTCCTGCTTACTTTTTTGCTCTGTTTGCATAGAATATCATTGTCCACTCTTCTATTTGTTAGTTTTTAATGTCCCTTTGTGGTTAGGCTATGTGTCTTACAAGCACTGATATCTGGAGTTTGATTTTGATCTGATCTGCCCATCTGTCTTTTGATTGAGGAGTTAAGACCATTTACCTTGATTATTATGGTTGAAAATTATTTATGGAATTGTGTCATTGCATTATTTTCCAGTGTTGATTTATTTCTTTCCTTTGTTTAAATGACTCCCCACTTAGCTTTATTCTTCCCTTTGGTCTCTTGCTGGCTGTCTCTGTGGAGATTTCCTTTTAGTACATTCTATAATGATGGTTTGTTGCTCATGAATATCTTTAGATTCCATTTATTGTGGAAAGTCTATTTCTCTATAAATTTGAAGTATAATCTTGCAAAATATGGGAACCTAGATTGGCACTTATTTTATTTTAAGTTATGGAAAATTTTATTCAATTTCTCCTGGCCTTTAAGGTTTCACTTAAAAAAAAGATCTTTTCTGATAAGCTTGCCTCTACATATTACTTGATGTTTTTCTCCCATGGCTTTTAGCATTTTCTTTCTGTGCTGAGTTTTGGAGATTTGTCTATAATGTGTTGTGCACAAGGCAGAGGCCATGGTTATTGAGGTTCTATATGCTTCCTTTTACCTGCATACTGTGTTATTTCCATAGATTTGAAATTTTTTCTGCTATGATTTTAGTGAACTAAACTTTTATACCTTTAGTATTGCCTTCTAAAATTTGTTTAGCTGCTATGAAACTTAATTTTTTTGAGTCATGTAGCATCTGCTGGATCAATGTTCATGTTATCTAAGTCTTTTTGAAACTTTCCCCAAAGTAGGCCAGATCTTAGACCATAAAACATGCTTAAATATATTTTAAAAATTGAAATATTCTCTTGTAAAAATTGAAACACAGTAGAAGGAAATCAGAAATCCACACCAAATAAAACATATAAAATGCAAAAACACTGAGATTGAATAACACACCCCTGAACAATAAATGAGTCAAACAAGAAATTAAAAAATTGCTAAAATCAAATGAAAATTGCAGCATCAAAAAAATAACAATCTATAGGCAATGAAAGCAGTTCTAAGAGGAGAATTTTGTGTTTCTCAGGACAGAAAATTAACACACAAAAGTTAGTAACATTTTTGTAAACCAACAATAAATCCATCAAGAAAGAAATCAGGGAAACAATCCCATTCAGAGATAATTTAAATTCTTATAATATATCCTAACTGCAGAGGTGAGAGACTTCTCTAACCAAAGCTATTATAATCTGAATAAAGGGACTAAAGAGGAGGTTAGAAAGAAGAAAGACATCTCTTCTTTTCAGGTAGATAGAAAAGTTTTGGAAAAATGGTCATATTACCAAAAATGACATACGGAAAATGCAATTCCTATCACAATATTAACATATTACCCATAGAATTAGGAAATAATCCTAAACTTTATATGGAATCAAAACTACTAAAGTAATACTGATCCCCACCCCCCAAAAAGCAAGAGGCATTACAATCAAAGCATTACAATCCCATATTTCTAGATTTATTGCAAAGCAACAATAATAAAAATAAAATGGTACTGGCACAAATATAGAAATATTGACAAATGTAATAATAGAATTGAGAATACAGAAAACACCTCATGCAGTTTCAGTCACCTAATTTTTGATGGATGGAGAATAAACATATCCTAGAAAGAAAAATAACTAGCCTCTTTAATAAGTGATGCTGGGAAAACTAGTTATTCAAATGCAGAATACAGAACCACACCTCTCTAAATCCTGCATTAAAAGAAAATGAAAATTCTATATAGATATATAGATATATCTATATATATCTGTATATCTATATATAGATATATATATATATCAAAATCTTTGTGCTATGATATGGCAAAGCTTTCATAATGTTTTATAAATGTTTTTATCCCAAACTTGCAATATGATTCCTTTTTCTTATATTTTCCATAACTGTATAATATCATTTATGGATATAATATAATTTTTCTAATGAATCTTCTATGTGGGAAAATGTAATTTGTTGTAAATGCTGTAATTAATAAGAAAGTAATATCATACCTTGCACTTATATTTTACTCAACATGATGCATATCAAACACTGTCCAGTAAGATAATGTTCACAACAGGGCAAAATACAAAAATAAGCTTGCATGATGCTCATATAAATATCTGCTCTCAATTAGATTTTAGTAAATTATATTAGAATTGCACTTAATCAATGAAAATGATTTTTAAATTCTTTCCATGCATTGACAAATTGTCCAGTAAAATTGAGCCAAATTATATCAATTTGGAGGTGTGACAGTTACCTATTTGTTATCACTAAAGACTGTCTTTTAAAATATAGATTTTAAAGGAAATATGATTATTTATCCTAAATTTTTGATTTCAGAAAATGTTGAGTATTAATAAAATCAAAACCTTTTTTTATATGCCTATTTGAATTTTGTATGTCTAACAGGCACTGTGACATACATAATAATTAAACACCTGAACAAAGGTGACAGAAATTTGTTTAAAACCCAGACACACCATGTCACCCAGGCCTCCTTAGCTGTTACATGCTTCATATCCTCTGTCTATTAATTGTGTTTCATGAAAGTGAAGAGAACAGAATTAATTGACTCTAATTAAAAACAATACCTGGCATATAGGAATCATAAGTGCAATTTTTGTATGTTCATGTAAATTGTCCAAATTGCCTATATTCATTATATATATATATTTTTTTTTCTATTATAAGAATTCATTAGAAATGAATAGTACTGTATTAACTGCTTGTCAGTCTAAGATTAGACTCTTCAACAAAGAACACACCAGATAATACTAAATACAATATATTTTTATTTCTAAGGCTGTAAACTCAAGGCTTGATGCTCTGTAAATAAGCCACAGCCTTGTTTTATCTAGATCTAAATTTGCTTTTTAGTAAACTTGCTTGGTTAAAAAGAAGTTTTCAACTGTGGTGGTGATTAATAGTTCTTGATTTAAAAAGCCTTAAAATGGCAGTATGTAGAGGAGCACTTTTTTTTTTTTTTTGAGAAATCTAGAAGAAACTGCACAGTGCTTAGTTAAAACACAAGCCTATTTGATCAGTGTTTTTAGGTGGTTTATTGATGCTAATGAAATACACAATATTGACAATAGTAGAGAATTGTAGCTAATCATTTTTACTGTATTGCTGGAGTATTAAAAAATGACTTCTTGGGGATAAACTTGCTAAACTTTCATGTTCAATGAAGAATAAAAATTGCCTGTGGCATCTTGACACTTCCGACTCAGAGAACTGATTCCGTTTCTCGGTGAGAAGACAGAAAGAATAAACCCTATCATCTCAAAGTTACAAATTTGGAAGGCAGAAAGGACAATTGGTAAAATAAAAACTCAATGGAAAAGTTTAACATAAAATAGTAATCTTTAAAAGTAAGAAGTACCCTGTATCTGTTGGTTAATGATAAACACTCTCTGAAACTTTCCCAAATATCTAGACCTGACCTAGACATCACCATCTGAATAGCAAAGCATGCCAACTTTGTGTCCTTTTGTTTAAGATAAGGCAAGGTAATTAAAACTGAGCCATGCTTCGGGAAACCCAGGAGACCCACTTTCTTGAAATCCAGGTACACTTCTATTTCTGGAAGATTCCAGTGGTCAAATTTATTGGAAATGTCCCAGAATAACCTATCAGGGATGGTACCTGGGGTATTCTTATGAAATTTTTGTCTCTGAAGACATGTACTTGAAATATTAAATGCTGTAGAAATTAATTTTCTGTGGCCTTATTAGTCTTTCAATACAGTGGAGAAAACAATTATTTAGTTTCTTCCAGAAATTTAAGTATAGCTGCATTGCTTGTCTATCTGTTTCAACTACGTTTTCCAAATACAGAATGAGACTATGCTCAATACACAAGTTAGCTTATGAAAGCAAAAAACAGATAATCAAAACTATAGAAGAGTACTACAAAATCTTCCACAACCAATGCAATGCATCATATTGCATAATACATACCTATGTGTGACATGTAAAATTAGTAACAATTATAGTCCTTAGGAGTCCATATTTTATCTTTTGCAAATGGAACTTCTAAAATGTCTACTACTGATTCTTCTTTAACGGGATCAAAAAAGAGTAATACTGAGATTAATGAGCACTCCTTAAAATACACATGCCTGACAAAACAAAACCTTAAAATGCGGAGAGTCTCAAGTACACAAAGAAAACATGTGTATCGATGACTGCATTCAATTACTTACTATAAAGCATTCATTCTTAGGAGAAGCTGTTATTTTTTTAAACTAATGCTAAGTCTCAGCAGGTGTCATTGCAGAGCACTGTACAAGCTGTATCTCCACAAAATGCTGGTAATTATTTACATCAGTCAGACTCTGTGTATTCTGCACAAAGTCAGCATTCACTACATCACCTCAAATTGTTTGTTGGATAATATTGTTAGGATCATGACATTCATTACTAGGGGCTAAACCCTTCATTACACGTTTGTCAAAGTCTTCCAGCGACAGAGTATTTGAGAAAGAACAAGCAGAATTAGTTTCTTATTGGGAACCCCCAGAAGAGAAAAAAACAAAATAGGAAAGAAAAGGATTTCTAAAATATACATTACTTTGTCACGCATTAGTGACAGCTCTTTCACCAAATGTCTGTCAGAGCAGTAAAAACATACAATATTTAAGAAAACCTAATAAACTGATTGTATTAATAGCAGAGCTTTAAAAGTTCATGTTTTCAAAACATCATCTTTCTCACATTCATATAATACCAAGTGAATTTAGATTTTTTTGGCAAAAGATATTTTATTTGAGGAAATATGTAATGATATTAGAATGAGACATTAATTACCATATAAGGCTCTTATCATAGCTACTTTATTTCAAGGTGCCTTTGGGAAATATATTATTTCATACAACAGTGCCATACAGTCTTTGGGAAACATTTGATCAATTATTGACTATTGGAATTTTGCTATTTTCAAGAAGAATCTTGGAGATTAATTCTCTTTGTTAAACCATGCTCACTATGCCTTCTAATTTAAAACTTGAGTATCAAACACATAGAACTTTGTTCATAGTTTTTTTTCTTTTACAGTCAATCTGTTACTCTTCAATGCAGCATAAATACAAAGAATCTTGGCAATCTATGAGCAAAAACGTTTAATGCGCACCACACACATTCAAAGCCAAGGAAATGAACCTATATTTCGGAAAATGGTTTGCACCTCTGATTCCCTCAAATGACCATTTCTTTTCAGATTGTCCACCCCCATCAAAAGACCCCAAAACATCTTATAGAATCCTCTTTCTCTCTGAGTGGGGTTTTCTACAGTGCAATTCATTTCTTTCAAATAATTGATTTGTAACTTCACACAGTAAGCTAGACACACAAGGCTAAGTCATCCTACAGCCCTACATTTTGGATACCATGTCTCAGCTGCTATTTCTTTGCTTAGATAGTTTCAATAAACACTTTAATTTCAGACTGTTCTTTCTGAAGTGACTATTTTACCGAAGGTCATTTTTTTTTTTTTGGACTGAAGATCGAACTCAGGTCCTTTTGCTTCCAAGGCAGGTGGCAGAATCACTGAGCTAAAGCCCTGGCTTGAAGGTCATTTTTTGAAAAATATTTAACTCCTTCAGCCATCTTGGCTTTTTCCACATATCTTCCTAGAATTTTTATGAAAAAAAAAAACTCTATAAATCAAATACCATTATTTTCAAGAGAAAAACGAAGAACATGAAATAAAAGTTACCTAATAAGGTAACAGATCTGAAATTAAACTGTAATTTAAATCTATAAATCACCTGCACATGTGTGTGTGAGTGAGAGAGAGAGAGATTGATTTAGAAGTAGAAACCAGTAGCACTTCACTTTTCTTATCTCTCCTTTTTTGGGGTCCTTATTTCTACTATTTTTCTAGTTATTTAACGAATTGCCTATCTCTGTTCCAGCTATATTTTTTCCTAGCTGGGTGTTATTGTTATCTGAAGTGTCATTTCCAACAAAATAAAAGAAGTCAGCCTTGTTTGGAATTTGACTTCTACAAATTCGCCCATTTTGGTTTCACAGGTATGCAGATTTAGCAAATTGTCTTGGACCCCTGCAGTTTCCAATTATTATAATTTACATGATTTAAATTAAACCGTGGGCCTCAGTGTGCCCTAGGGAGGGAATCAGCACAGGACTCCTTGTTTGGCATTCTGAGATCAGGGAAGTATGTGTCCCAGGCTTCAAGCAGCTTCAGAAAGGAAAAAAAAAAAAAAAAAAAAAAAAAAAA
>NW_022900947.1:22061187-22076666 GCF_012274545.1 Fukomys damarensis | reverse complement strand
AAAAAAAAAAAAAAAAAAAAAAAAAAAAAAAAATTGAAACTGAAGAAAGTTGCTGCAGCCCAGGAGAAAAACACCTTGCAACTGAGCCAATAATCCTACAGTAAGAATAAGTCTGAGAAAAGATGACTGTCCTACATCTTTGGACACATGTTTTTTTTTTTTTGGTACCAGGCATTGAACTTGGGCCCTTGTGCTTGTGAGGCAGGTGGCAGATCCTCTGAGCTAAATCCCCGGCCCTGTCCTACATTCTGAGGGGACCAGATGGCAAAGCCAGAGATCCTGAAGCTTCCTAGCATTAAGTACCTGTGTTCTGACCTAAGACATAACTATACTTAAATATTTCAATCTAATATTCTGTATTTAGAGAGATATTTATTAAAGAATTTATTTAACTATTCATCAAGTAATCTATATGTGCCTCAATTTTATTTTTGATAATCTATGTCAAAAAAGCAGAATGTCTTTCCTGATCACTAATAAATCAAATATTTAGAATATAGTTCCTTAAATTTGGGGTGATATTAAAGTTTGCATAACTCACACTCATCCTCTGCTTTGTTCTGATTTTTGAATTTTTACCCATAAAAAATCTCATATGAAATTCTCCAGCTTGAACAGAAGCACTTCCAATGAAACATCGTATCTTTTGCCCAGTGACTTAGAGTAACACCAAGTGACCTGTTATTTCACAGGAAGAGTAAGGTAGAGAAGTCGGCGGTGGCCAATGATCCATGATATGAATTGTGTTATGACTAATTGTCCTTGGATCATAGAGAAAGGGTCACTATTCAGACTCAGTTAATAGTTGGAGTTATTTTTGTCTATACCTTCCTTTCTTGCTTTCTTCTTGACTTTACTGCCAAGACTGTCTTAGAGGGCACACTTGTACCTACAGATGCTCCTGAAGTTACTATAGCATTATAGCCCAAATAGCTTATTTCAAACCGAGAGCATCACACTGAAAATGCATTGAATACTGTTGGCCTACAGAGTGCCAAAGATCTGGAACACATGCATTGTACCGTACTTCCCTCATGACCATATCGCCAACAGGAACCGTGCCCTGCCTGACTACGCCTCTCTGAATCAACAGTAGCGCTGACAGTGAGTATTGCTCTCCCAGGAACAGATCAAACTTCAAAGTGTAGTTTTGACTGAATACATATCCCTTTCAAACTCTAATAAAGTGGAACATTTTTTAAGATGAAATATTGTAAGTGAAACATCTCCATATCAAATTCTCTTTTAGTTCCTCTATATTCCTCTAAGAGATGATTTAGGCTGAATTTATATCATCATTGCATCTCACAGTTGTGGATTCTTTCCACTATTTCCCATGCAGTTTGAGTTTCATTCATCAACTCATTCCTACCGCTATGTTCTCAAGAGCTGCACCTCTTCTCACCTCCAGAAAACTTAGTGTTTCTGTTTTAATATTTAGACTTTGATCCATTTTGACTTCAGTTTCCTGCACGGTGAGAGAAATGTGTATAGTTTTAATATTTGGCAAGTACAAAGCCATTTTTCCCAGCACCACTTATTAAAGAGTCTATCCTTCCTCCAGTTAATGTGTTCAGGCTATTTGTCAAAAATAAAGGTGGCTGAGTGTCGGGTGTTGTTTCTGTCTCTTTTCGTCTGTTCCATTGATCCTCAGGTCTGTTTTTTTGCTAGAACCATGCTGTTTATATCACAGCTTGGTAATTTCAAGTCAGGGATTTCGACTTGCCGCCTGACTTGCCTTTGTTGCTCAGAATTGTTTTTGCTATTCTAGATGTCTTCTGATTATGGTACACTTCAGATGTTACACATTTTAATTAAAACCAGAATGATTGATTTTGGGTTTGTCCCTGGAAAATGAGTCAGCATAGTGATCTCAAATTTTTTTTTTTTCTTGTAGAAAATAATTTAAGAACAGGTTTCATATTGGATAGATAAAATTCAGATAGAAATCTTTCTGGCTTGAGAAACTGTTAGAAAGAGTCATAGTGACAACAAAAGGTGTGAATGAAAAAATTCTGAAAAGAAAGAGGGAGAGATCAGGAACCTGAATATCTCTGAACATATACGACCTACATTTCAGCATGGATCTAAGTAACATAGGCAATGAAGAAGACGACATGGGTGCTAACTGAGAACAAAAGAACACCACTGAGATCTGAGATGCTACTTGATGGTGAGTCTAAGTTAATGGCCCAGAAAACCCAAATAAACAAACAAAAATAAAAATGACACACTTCTGATAAATAGGGTACAATCTCCACAAAATGCATTGTTCTATGTCAAGTGTCTTTAGCAAATGCTGATCCATATCAGATGCTCTTTAAATAAGCCTTCAAAACAATAAATATATTTATGCCAAAGAAGAAAACAAATGATAGGCCTCTACTGTGTATAATTTTAATTTAATCTAAATTTTATTGTAGAGGATATATATTTTGAGTTTAATAATTTTACTTTAAAATGTCAATATTTATAACTGGAGTGATAGCCTATAGAATTACACTTAGGAAAAGTAATTTCACATATTATTTAAACATTTCATAATGTATATTTATGAATTATTTTAAAGTGAGTGGTGAAAATCACTTACATTAAAAGCTTAGAAATTATTACTTTCCCAAATCCACACCGTTGAACTGTATATTTTTTACCAGATAAGGCTGTGTCTGGTGATTTCAGTCACTTAGTGCTTCCCCAAAATTGGCCAGGACAACTAACAAATACATAAACATAACTTTTATTTAAAGTAAACAAAGGAAAAGGAAGAGTGAACCAAAGATAAAAGCAAGGAGAGCTACCTCCTGTAATTAGGATGGGCCATTGCACAAACAGGAGAAAAGCAGAACGTGGAGATCACAGTGAAGTTCGTGACTGCTCTCTCTGATAAGCCCATCAGAAGTGCTCTGCCTACCCTTCCTGGCTGTGACTAATAGGTCACATCCTGTTATTCAGCCTCTGATTAGGCTACCTCTTGTTTTCCAGCCAGCCTGCCATGCCCTAATCTTTTTCCTCATTACAATTCAAATAACCATTTTCTTTGAGTATTGAGGCTGAGTTTGTGGTGAGCAAATGTGATAGGTACTGGCTCTGTGGTGAAAAATAATTTAAACCTGTCCTCTGACAGAACTAGGGGTTCAGAATACACTGTTGATGACATTAAAGAGGTAGTATAAGTGTGCAACACTGAAAATATACTGCATTGAAATATTCTTTTAATCTACAATAAATATATGTAAATTTCAATTAAAAAATTTCAAATCTTTATGTATCCTTGTGAGTACTCCAATTCTTTTTATGTCTTTTCAAAAACATAAATCTGTGGAAGAATTGCCTATAAAATATCTTTCATAATATAAATAAAAACCAAATTGGTCTGGATACCACCACGTAGTTTACTGTGTATGATCATGAACACTGAAGTTCTTTACTTGAAGTGTAAAAAAAGATAAGAATTAAAGGAAATGTTTACATATGTTATCAAGATTCTACTAAAACAGTATTTTCTTCAACTATAATAAATAGTATTTGTCTATTAATAAGTAAATATATTGAGGATTGTATTCTAGTGAAAATACTGTTTTTATACTTATATTTTTCTGTGTCCTTTTTAGATGTGTTGAAATCATTTGGAATGCTTGATCTTTCTGCTGATTAAAATGTAGATTTTATTTACAAATCTCATTAAAATTCTGCACATTTAGTAATTTCTATTCTAACTACTAGTGAAAAAGAAATATAGTATTTCTTTATTCTAAAGAATTTAGGGGACTTATTTTACATCTTTACCATCATCTTTATCCATCATTTTATACTATGTTGCACTTGTGCATTTCTCACATCTATAATTCATTAAGTAATATATTAGGTGCTCTTATATGCAGTAAGTTTATAGCTACACTTTGGACCTATGTGATCAAAATATATCTGATATAATTAATGCTCAAATATGTGCAGATTTTCAGTCATAATATCTTCAAATTTAATTTGAGCAGTATTAATTTGATCATGATTTGCAAATTGTATTCTCATCAATGGTGTTATGTTTATATGTCTCCATTTTTAAAGCAAAAAGATCCAGCAAACTTTATATGATGTCTTAAAAATAGATTGCCCTTATATAGAATAGAATCACAATCATCTTGGAAAATGGATAAACTGCTCTAATTATAATGTAGGTCTAACAGGTCTCAAACTATAAATTGATCTTACAACTCTTCCTTCTAGAACAATTTACATTATTTCATAAAATATGTATGGCTTTTGAACTCAGATATAAAGGGCATGTTTTGAGTTTTTAAATGATGTGAGAAAAATATTTAGAAATAAAAAAAACAAACATACCAATTTTACTTACAAAATGTATTATAATTTAAGTGCATAATGAAATATTTTAATACTAACAAAACTGTTGTTTGTTTTTGAGAGTTTTGATTTCCAAATTAAAGTAAGATTTTGCTTAGAGGCTTTTCTTATTATTACTTAATATTAGTAAAACCCATAGCTTTCTTAGAATTATAAAACCAGTAATAGACATAATTGTGCTTAAAATGCTTAGAAAATAAACAGGAAAATGTCAGAATACCAGGCAGAGTTAGATATTTTTCTGCATAAGGATTCTTAAGCTTCATGTTCAATGCCAAGTAATGAACTCTGTTGATTTCCTACCTTGTGTATTTACCTTTGTGCTGATGCAAACTGAAAAAAATAACCTGTTACCCAATGACTATTCTTTCTGAGGAGAATACACACAATTTTACAGAAATTTGTTCCTTGTTTCACGTTTAAACAAAGGGTTAAATTCAGACTTTTTTGCAGAGTATTTCCTGTAATTTGGCCATTGCTTTTCACACTCTCTCCATCACTCTGTAGGTTACATGACATCATGTGTCGATGCATGAAGCAGAAGATATCACAGCCCTTTATCCTAAAGAGTCTTAGTGGGAGGAATAAAAAAGGAGGAAAAAAAAAAACACTTGCCTTTTATAAGATTTCAATGTTTCCAAGTATCGTGCTTTTCATTCTCAAAATGTAATTGAGTTCCATGAGGGATTTGGCACATATTCAAAAGGCAATAAAAATTCATTAATGAGCTAGACTACTCAGAAATGACATTTATTGAAAAAACCTGTTTCCTGCCTAGCTGCTACAGTGCACAAATCCTTGTTTGGAGGATGTAACTACCACGTGATATTTCAGTATAGAATGGAGTTTCGCATGTTTCGGATTTGAAAGTATACAGATGAATACAAGAGGGAACACTCAAGCAAAAAATCACTGAGAGAAATGAGATCACATTTTTTTCTAGTATTACTACTTCACATCTTGCCAATCTCTAATGATTTCCACATTTGGGGATTGTTTTAAGTAAATGCTATTATTAAATAAATCACATATGAGCTTCCCATTTACTAGAGATATTGGTCAACCAAACTCATCATTTTGAAAGTCTAGGAAGTGAAGGTCACACGACACTTAATATTAATATGTAATAATCAAGTATGTAGACTTGTTCTGTGAGCTGCCATGCAATTGCTTCCTCTCCCCAAAGCACAGTCCTTTCATACAGTAGAACCTCAGCTGATTCCTTTGATGTGGTCCTGCTGTGATCACTTTATTTTGTTTCTCTTTTAGGCAACTGATGTAAATTGAAAGGCAAAGAGGTAAGCAAACACGAGGTCAGTAATTGCCCAAGGATTTCATTTTGAATGTTGTGGAAACTGAGTTTTATAGCTGATTTTTTTCAGCACTTCTTTATTTTACTGCTGGATGCTTTCAACACTATACCTTTCTCTCTACTAAATGTTGGATGCCCTGTTAAGTCCTTGATGTGTCTGGAGGTTCTCACTTGAATTCGTAGGAAATTTGTATTGCAGTGTACGGAGCAACTTTATTATCTTGCATTGTTTCTAGCAGGGTTATTTTAGACCACTGCATTAGACAGATATTAATATGCAGTCAGAAAATGATGGGCCCTCAAGGAAGTCAGCACACAAAAATAAGGATATGAAAACTGGCTGGAGGTGAATCTGAAGAGACCCAGGCCACAACAGCCAGACCAGAGAGAGAGACGGCAACCTGAGATTACACTCTGGTTAGCAGTGGACCTGGATAGATGCACAGGTTGATTTGTAGTTTGACCCCTTTTGTACCCACGCTGTGATTTTCCTATATAAATTACCCTTGGCAAAGGGTCTTGGTAACTATTCTCCCTCCTAGTAGAAAAAATAAAGGAACATAATGTCCATTTTCACAATGAAATGGTTCTGACGGGAAAATTTCTGGCAGAAACAGTTCATGCACTCAGAGTAACTCTAAGCAAATAAGACCTGGGGAATAAATAAATCAGAAAGACTTTATAGAGTGTAGGCCTGTGTAGAGGAGGGAGGAGAAAAGCATATTCTTTCATTTGGGGCCAAGTAGCTACCTAGTAACTGCATAAGTACAAATCATATACATCTTGAAACAGGAACATCTGCTTCTCTGAAAGACCCAAAGGAGAGAATAGACAATATTATAAAGAAGCAGAACTCAGACTGGGAAGGAGACTAGGGAACTGCCCAATTAGGCATAATCCTGGAAGGATTGTTCCCTGCCAGTACCCAGGCAACGGGGAGGAAAGACACCTGTGTGCTAGAAGTTAAAATTGCTTCCTGTGACAGCCCTTCAGTTTTTGATGTTTTTGATATTGTCTGAGACCACGGACTCGGCACCTTTGACATCTAACAAGGAGTTCTGTTCTTTTCCACGTCAGCATCACTAGGTTTCTATTTGCGTATGACTGAAAAAATGGAGGAAAAAGAAAGGAAGAGAGAAGAGGGAAGAAGGGAAGCAGGGAAGGGAAATGAGAAGGAGAAAGGAGAAGAATCAAGAGAAGAAAATGGAAGGGGAAAGAAAGGAAAATGAGAGAGAGCAGGGAAAGGAACGATAGAGAAAATCTTGGCACTTCCGAAGTGTTGAGCCTGCGTAGGTGGTAAATCGACAAACACTGTAACCAACCATGGTTTTCATTTTAAATTTCACCATTTTCTGTTTAGGACATTTGTAACATGTGGCCAAAGATGACAGCAAATTTTATGTTTTATTCTTCTTAATCTCATAAGTATTTGACACTGTGTCTCACACGTTTACTTCTTCAAGCACTTCTATTATTCTGTATTTAAGTAATAACTTCCTGTCCAAAGATTCTCTTAATAAATTAATTTTGTTTTCCAGAAAATTTTTAGAAATCATGTTAGCTGAGAGATAGACTTAGTATAAAAAGCTTTAATTAACTTATAATCCCTAAATGATCTTTTATCTATTTTAGGCTTATTTACTTATTTATTTGTTTGTTCATTTGTTTGTTTATTTATTGGTACCGAGGATCGAACTCCAGTCCTTGCCGTTGCAAGGCAGGTGGCGGAACCATTGAGCTAAATTCCTGGCCCAGACTTCTTTATTAACTCTAGGCAGTCAAATCCTGAGCTAATTATTGTATCTTATTATCCAAATATCCAACTCAAGCTTACCTTGGATGTGTTAAATTCTGACCATAAGTGGCATAAAGCCAATCACATATATACTGGAGATCTGTGGAACTGACTCCAGTTCTTATAATGACTCTTCCTTTTGTATCTTGCAGAGCCTTAGTAACAGCAACTGAAAAATCAGCTGAGAAATGCAAGTCTGGCCACTTGCTTATTTCTCCTGAATGCATTAGAGACAGTAACTTCCTCTAAATAACAATAATGAGCACCCACTACTCAGATATTTGAAATGATACTTGGAAAGGAGCGAGTCAGAGAGAAAGAAAACACAAGAGAACCAGAGTGCACAAATGGGCCAATTCTATGAAATAGGGAAGAGAAAGACAGTTTTCAAAAAAAGATAAAGATGATAAGATAAGCAGAGAAAAAGCAAGAAATCAGAACTTCCCTGTTGCTTGACAGCCTTCTCATTTCCCATTCCAGTCTTTCTTTTCCTTCAATCCCGGCTGTATTTTAATAACACATGGAGAGAGTCTAGCCTGCTGTTACAAAACTGCAACATTTATTTCACTCCAATTAATTTATTTAACCTGCAAGTACAGGTCCATTTACATCATCAAAAATTTGTCTTTAAATTTGTAGCACTGCATGAGACTGGGGATTTAATTCAGTAGTTTTGCCACCTGCTTCACAAGCACAAGGTCCCAAGTTCCATCCCCGGTACAAAAAAAAAAAAAAAAAAAAAAAAAAAAAAAAAAAACAAAACAAAATTTGCAGCTCTACATGGTAGCAACAATCTAAGCACAAGACGGATGCTAGACAGGGAAATACTATGTGTTCATTTATGTTAGGTTAGGTACAAAAGATGACAATTTTTACACTTTTCTAAATAATTTAAATGACATAGTACAGTCAATGGGGACATTGGCAATAAAGAAAACAAGATTTTCAATTTAAGTATTTTGAGGATGTAATTAGAGTTTAGTGGTATATTGGGATACTTATGAGATGAAATTACCTTTTACTACATATTGCATAAAGTTCACTTCTGAGAAAGAAAAAAAATGGTTACATGAAGATTCTTTCACTTTTTTGTGTCACATTTTGGAGGACAAAGAAGGTGGATTCTGGCAAGTTAGTGTTACTGTTTTAATATTTAGATCTTTAATCCACTTGGATTTTACTTCAGTGCTTGGTGAAAGATAAGGGTCGAGTTTTAATCTTTGGCAAGTTGAGATCCAGTTTTTCCAACACTATTTATTGAAGAGGCTATCTTTCCTCCACTGAGGATTGTCGGCTCCTTCGTCAAAGATGAGGTAGCTGAGTACATCTGGATTTGGTTTTGTGTCTTCCAATCTGTTCCACTGATCCTCAGGTCTGTTTCTTTGCCAGTACCATGCTGTTTTCATCATAGTGGCTTTGTATTACAGTTTCAAATTGGGAGTTTTTATATCCACTGCCATGTCTCTGTTGCCTAGGATGGCTTTTGCTGTTCTAGGTCTCTTCTGGTTTCAAATGCATTTTTGGATTATTGTTTCTAGGTCTGTGAAAGATAATGTTGGAATTTCAATTGGCATTGCATTGAATCTGTATAGCAGTTTTGGTAGTATGGCCATTTTCACTATGTTGATTCTTCCTACCCAGGAGCAGGGGATATCTTTCCATTTTCTTATATCCTCTTCAATCTCTTTTTTCAGAGTGCTGTAGTTTTCAGTGTAGAGGCATTTTGCTTCTTTTCTTAGTTTGATTCCTAGATACTTCATTTTTTTGGATGCTACTGTGAAAGGAAGAAATGTTAGGCAGAATGCTTGAAGACATTGGCATAGGAAAAGACTTTATGAACAAATCCTCAGTAGCATGAGAACAAGCAGAAAGAATCAACAAATGGGATCTCATCTTATTTAAAAGATTCTGCACTGCAAAATAAACCATCAACAGAAACAAGAGGCAACCTACAGTGTTGGAAAAAATTTTTACCAGCTGCTCCTCAGATAAAGACTATTATCTAGAATATATAAAGAACTCAAAACAATCAGCACCCCCAAATATAAAGACTGGATTCAAAAGTGGGCTTCTGAAATGAACAGACATTTCTCAGACAAAGAAGTAAAGGCATCAAGTAAATATGTGAAAAAATGTTCGACATCACTGATCATCTGAGAGACGCAGATGAAAACAGCACTGAGATTCCACCTCACCCCACACAGAATGGCTGCTATCAAGAAATCAAACAATAACAAATATTGGTGGGGTTCTGGGGAGAAAGGAACCTTCTCCATTTTGGTGGGAGTGCAGACTGGTGCAACTACTATGGAAATCAATATGGAGATACCTCAAAGAGCTGGGACTAGAGGTTCCATTTGACTCAGCCATCCCTCTGCTGGGTATCTCTCCAAAAGAATTAAAAGAATCATACGACAGTGACATGTGTACCTATGTTTATAGCAGCACATTTTGTAATAGCTAAAACATGGAACCAGCCCATTTGTCATTAGTTGGAAACTGGATAAAGAAAATATGGTTTTTCTATAAAATGGAATACTACTCAGCTATAAAGAATGAGAAATTAGATTCATTCATAGGAAAATGGATACATATTGAGGATATACTCCTAAGTGAAGTAAATAAGTTACACATGTGTAAATACTGAATAGTTTCTCTGGTGTGAAAAAAAATATAATAGTACATATGATCCTAATGTGATAATTGACAATGTGAAATAGGAAGAAAAGGGCTAAAGGTGTAGGGAAAGTGGGAAGGGTAGGGGAAAGGTACTAAGGGAAAAGAAAAAAATATGATAAAATTAAAAAATGGAAATAAAGTGTTTGTAAATGAGGAGGGGAGGAGGGGAAAAGGGGGTGAAGGGAAAAGAGGGACAAGGGCAAAAAATGCGAATCAAAACCTGCCATGTAAAGGTGCAAGATCCCAATGATGAATGTAACTGCACTACTGTATACCTAAAATGTACCCATAATCTCAATTAAAAAAAAAAAAAAGAATGTGGATTCTAATTATACATGCTCTCCCTTTGGTTTGTCTTCTATTTTTTGTCCCACTGATCAATTACTTGGGTTTTATTCTGCATATCTCTAATTCTGGCTGCCTTATATTAGGTCCATAGATTAGATCTTTATGGGACACATTTTGCAAATCTACCAGAGGAAGTCAAATTACAATGCAGTGACCACATTTTTGTTCTTTTTCTATCGTTTTTCAATGGTAGACATTTCTAGCATTAAATAAGTGATGAGGTATGTAAGCTAGAAACAAATAGTGGCAGTAGAACAGCGTGTATATTCCTGTGTCACACGGGTTGAGGAGAAGTGAGACAGAGAGAGACGGAGACAGATAATTAGAATGGAGATGTAATGGAGAAAAGAAAATACGAGACCACACAGTGGTACATTGGAGAGTACAATCGTTCTATGATCCATGTTTCAGGATTACAAAGACAAGCAACTGGTTCAGAGTGACAGCACATAGCTGCTTGATCTCTCTCCTCCTCTCAATTTTTTTGCTGTTATTACGGGCATTGCTTTATTGTAGTGCAACACTTGCTCTCTAACTCTGATTTAGCAATTAGACAATATACACAATAAACTTATAGCGTCTTCATAAAGATGTAATGAGAAATGACGTGATACTACTATTCAACTCTATATCCAGAGATAGATGCATTGATAAAATAAAAATTTAGGTAAAAGCTTGCCATGTTCAAATGTGCAGAATCCAAGACTCTAGTAGTGCTTTTCAAGTAAAGGCCAATTGTAGGAGCACAATATCTCAGAATACTCAATGACATAAAAGAATTCATTTCTTTCTTTTCAGCATGTTAGCACATGGCATGGTGCCAACTGGCAGTCCCGTGACATAACAGACTATGGTGTGCCTTCCATTGGGTGTGCTGATCACACTGCCGGAAAATTTAAAGGCCCGCTAGAGCCCATAGGCCTACGTATTGCTCTCCTGAGGACACTGCGGTAGGGTGAAAACGTGGAAAATGAGAATCTTCCCTCATGCTTAGATAAGAATGATGAATCCAGTGGGAAAAAATAGGAAACTTAAAAAGATGTGGGAAGTGATCTCACTCTTTCAGACCTCTTTACTGATCCTACCACAAGCTCTGGGGAATACGCTGGTAGAAGCTCCAAGTCCCTTTCCTGTTGTAAATCTGCGGGGGAAATGTCAGAAAGCTCTGAAGCCTGCAAATACAAATAAGCTTTATTCTCTCTGTCATATTTTCGAAGAAGTTTACAATCTCCTTTTCTGTTTTTTGTAGCAGAGAATTGCTCTGGTCACTACCCGAGTCTTCAGGAACACCCTGTTTAATTAGAGTGAAAATTTTCCAAGGATATCTCATGTAGGCAATAAAAAAGTAGGTAGGCAATAAAAAGGATTCATTACAAAAGAACAATTGAAACATGTTTGGGGGAAAAATATAAAGTTTATCTTTAGAAAAAAGTTACTGAAAGAAAAAAGACTTATTTTCTAACTTTTTTTTTTTTTTTTTTTTTTTTCTTATTTTTTTTTTTTTGTACCTGGGATCGAACTTGGGTGTTTGCAAGGCAGGCGGCAGAACCACTGAGCTAAATCCCCCCCACCCCACCCCCCAAAAAGACTTAATAAATGAAGATAGCAAAAAAAAAAATTAGAAGTTGATAGTAGAAAGGAAAAGAAAAGGAAAACACTTCAAATGGTAACGATACAGCCTATTGGTTTTCTTTAGAGAATATCTCCCAGAAACTATACATTGGCTTACAATTTAATTTACAACCTGTCAGATTTCATACATGCATTTGTTTTCATTTTCAAAAAATAGATTAAAAAATCAGCATACACGTAATTTTTCTAGTATTTAACAATAAACAGTTTAAAAATGAAATCATAATAATTAGAAGAATCACAGGAGGAAAGTGGAAGTGTAAGGAAGCTGATCTGCGGATTTTCAGGGATGATATTAAAAATGTCATCTACTAAAGGCCATGGAGAACTTACCTTACAGAATAATCTGTGAGAGGATAATAGCTCTTTCAACACCTGTTCAGTGGGTTGTAACCTAAGTTTTTCCGAGTTATTTCAATCTCATTAAGATTAAACACTTAAGTAATAAGAATGATAGGAATAAATGATGGGGAAATTGTTCTTTTATTTCTCTTTTTTTTGAGACAGGGTCTCACTGTGTAGTGGAGACTGACCTGGAACTCATTATGTAGCCCAGGCTGGTCTCGAACTCACAGAGATCCTCCTGCCTCAGCCTCTTGAGTGCTGGGATTACAGCCTTGAGCCACCATGCCCAGCATTTTATTTCTTTTTATTAATTTGTTTATTTAATTTCCATCATTGATAACCTACTGTGTCCCAGGTATTCTGGTAGATCAAGGAAAATACAATATGCAAAGTCCCTGCCTTTTTGCAGGTTACAGTACAGTTAAAAATAAGTATGTCACACTCTTTTTTATACATGTGATTTTTGGTTAAAAAGAGAGAGAAGAATTAAATATGTTCATTTAAATGTAAGTCTTGTTGGTTCAATTTACCATTTTAAAATATATCTATATGTGTTTACAATTGATTGATTATTTAACACATTCCCATGTCTTTTCTGCTACAGTAATTCTAGTTGCTTCCATTTTACAGATAAGAAAATATACAGGCAGGTGCTTTATTAAGATCAAACAGACTTTTAGTTTCATCTAAGTGTTAAAATGAGGACTGCAACCTTCTGGTTTCAAAGCCTAGGCTTTAAAAAAATTAAAAAAATATTCTCTGTATTAGAAATAATCTGCATCCTCATAATTTTCAAGATCCTTTTAAGCTATAAGCTATAAATTATTATAAATAAAAAAATCTGAACACTTAATGATTTTGTATAATGGCGTCAGACTTCCTGATGCCTATTTTTTGGTATCTTGGATGGTAATGGGGGCCCTCCGCTAGTTGTAATTGCTGCTCCGCTGTTTGAAGCTGAAGACAGTATCATGAAAGACTATTGTGTCATCACTTAGTCTCCTCTCACATTATGGCAATTGTCTGAAATGACTATGGCCAGACAATCCTCTGTCACCATGGATTGACGGAATTAAGGATGTGTACTAGACTCTTAACTTCACCTAAATCCAGAGGCCTTGCTTGTTTTTTACGCTTGGTAATTAGTCTCCTTCCTTCCTTCCTTTCTTTCTTTCTTTCTTTCTTTCTTTCTTTCTTTCTTTCTTTCTTTCTTTCTTTCATATCAGGGCTTGAACTCAGGACCTTGAGCTTGTAAGGCAGGTGGTTAACCACAGAGCTAACTCCCCGGCCCGATCTTGGTGATTTCTAATAAAGGTTAGACTAAAGCATGAACTTAAGCTATATTTTTGTTTTGATTTCACTGCCCCTATCCAATAAATTAATCCTGAAATAAAGGCTCAGTTTCAAATATAAAGTAAAGGATTGAACACTTATTTAAATTTATAAAGAGTTTTAATACATATTCTATGTCAGAACCACTGGCAGGATGATCAACTTGGAAAAATCTTCCTGGCATTTATTCTGAATGACTTTAAAAGGAGAGAAAAGAAAACCTTTTCATAGCTCACATTCACGTTTCATTAACTGCAAAGTGCTGCTCCATATTGCCCTCTGTGACCCTTTTATAAGATTTTATCTGATTAATATTATTTTACTTAATCCCCTCAGAAACTAATATACGCATTACAAAGTCTTTAATCTTGACTCAATAATAAAAATATTAATGCAACAATCTTCATTATGTCTTTCAAAATATTTTACCATCACTTTTCTTTTATTATTTTTATTTTTAACTTGTTTATTGTATTAGTACATGTTTGCATTACATTTGCAGTTTACAAGTATCTTGGGCAGTGTACATATCAGAACTGTGTGTGTGTGTGTGTGTGTGTGTGTGTGTGTGTGTGTGTGTGTGTGGGTGTGTGTGCGAGAGAGAGAGAGTGCTTGGGGATTGAACTCAGGACCTTGCATTTAGAAGGTAGAGTACGGCACCACTGAGATAAATCCCCAGGCCTAGAGCTTTTAAAAAATATTCTCCTTCACTTCCTTCCCTCCGCTGTCCCTCCTCCTCTACCCTACCTTTTATTCTTGTAGATTGTTAATTTTAGTTCTTGCTGTAGCATATAATATTTACATGAGCTGAAATTATTCGGGTCCGCTACAGAGCATGTCTATTAATTACTTCCCTTCCCTTTATCTTTTTCCTCATCTGTGTCCTCTTGGACCCTTTCGCTGTTGCCAGAGATCATCCTCTTATCTGCCTCTATCCGCCCCCCACTATTCTCTTTCTTTGTAGTTTGTCTCATTCAGATGAAATTACAATATGGTATTTAAGTCTGTGATGACTTTTGCATGACTAGAAGCCAGCAGTGAACAGAAAACTGAGAAATATTTTAATTTACTTTTTCAAGAAGTTTCCTTTCTACCTTACTATAAAAGTATTATAAGTTGCTAACCAACTAAATTCTAATAATTTAGTGTCTACATACAGAATATATAGAAATGATAAGGTAATGAGATATTCATTGAACATAATGTTTGCTCACTTCTCTTTCTTACTTTTAGGCTAACATAATAAGAAAGTATTTCTAGAAAGTATATTTTGAAATATAATTGCAAATTGATATGAAAATAAAAAGGGCATGAGAAGTGAGGGGTGAGATAAGAAAGACTGAGACTTAAAGCAATTAAGTAGAGTAAAACTTTGGATTGTGAGTAATGTGTTCGGTGATTGTTCTGAAAGGTAAGCAAATATGTCTAACAATTTTAACTTGATAAATGAGCTATGTCTTGCTCAAGTAAGAGATGCCAAATGTCACACGATCACAACTCATCCAATAGATTTCTCTCTCTCCCTCCCTCTTTTTATCTACAGGATTATAGATGATCATCTACCATGAGCAACAGGTTGTAGAAGAGATCTCCAGATCTCATCAGTAGAGAGGAGCGGAAGAGGAGGAGGAGGAGGAGGAGGAGGAGGAGGAGGAGGAGGAGGAGGAGCAAGGA
>NW_022900947.1:22048162-22061149 GCF_012274545.1 Fukomys damarensis | reverse complement strand
GAGGAGGAGGAGGAAAAAAAGCAGAGTAATTCCACATGTCAAATGTGATTATGGCAGTATGTAAAATGCAGAAAACAGTGCAAAATTTTGTGGCAAAGTACCACCCAAATAAGGGTATTGCTGTGTGAGTGACAAATTTAAGGAGAGGGCAATGTCACATTTCCACCAAATTCTCAAAAGAAGACAAAAGCAACTGTCATTGGATAGTCTCCTCCTTAAACTTGTGGAAAAAGAAAATGGATTCCACTGAGCCAAGACATAGCAGTGATTCTGTCAGTGATAGTGAAAGTCATCTTACAGAATAACGCTCCTCTCTCGTCTCCCTCATACCAGCCACAATGATTTTCAAAGGAAATAACATGTTAATCTGTTTATTTTTCTTTATGGTGTATTGTCTTTATTATTTTGTATTCTATTACACCGATGTAATCACTTTTGTGTGAAGTTTTTTTGGGGGTAGTGAAACAAAGTATTTGAAATGTCATTATTTCTTATGGGCCAATTTGCTTTGATATGCAAGTGCTTTGGATTATAAGCATGTCTGTCGAACCAATTATGCTTATAAGTCAAGGTTTTATTGTTTTAATTTAGGTTTCTATATCTTATAGCTTTAATAGTTTGAGAAAATTCAGATAAATTTTCTAGTAACAGAGAACTTACATGTCAGGACATGTCATATGTTAGATATTTGACCATATTTAGTGGTTATTTCTTTGGCCCGGGTGATAAATTCCACAGCCTATAGTAGCAGTAATACCCAGGAAATAAACAGATATTCCAAAGTAAGTAATAATGCATGCAGGAAATGAAAATTTACTTGTCTTTTTCCCTTCAGTGACTTCTGGGCCTACCCTTCCAGTCATTTAATGTGTACAAGTTTGAGTACAATTTTGGTCATTTTACCAAATTGTGTGTTTGTTTGTTTGGTACTGGGAATAGAACTTAGTTCCTTGCACTTGTGAGTCAGGCGGCAGTGTCACTGAGCTAAATCCCTGGCCCCCAAAGTGTCTGTTATAACTAAAAAGTCACTTGCATTCAGAAGAAAAATGTAACAAATTCCAAAGAAATTACTAATGCGACTTATGTGATAAACACATTGTAGGTGTTGACTCTGAGTAAAGTTTTGCTCCCTTAATAATTAATGTTTAAATCATTTTACTGAAAGAGGAAGCACTCTCAGGATATGCTAGATTTTTTTTTCCTATTTTTATTTGCAATTTTATAAGCATTTTCATGCAAAGCTAAAAAAATTTTAATGGATGCAGAACAAATTTGCATCTGCTATAGACAGTAAACTGAACATTGACCCTACATAATATTGTAAGATATGTTCGACCCTTTCCTCCCAGAGCCCAATATTAACAGAGACAAAGGAGGTTGTCTTAAGTGAGACGCTCGGTACCTCATCAGCTCATCAGATTGCTCAGTTGTTACCCCTTATTAGTTATGTCTCAATAAGATACAGTAGACAAGACATGTCAGGGTGATTACAGCACGCCCTAGTGGAGTGGTAAGACACAAGTCAGAAAGGAAGGTGACTATTTCTTCTAAGAATAGCAGAAATAACTGCAGTTTCCCATCCAGAGTGTCTTTGTGCTATCAATATAGGAATAACAAAAATAAATTGACAAACGTACTTGGAGTTCTAGTGTAATGCCTGACACAACAGATAACCAATTATAAAGTTCAAATTGTTTTATGTGAATTGCAATCTCTGTTCTTATTTAACAATTTTGTCTTTGCCCATTAAAGTTAAAAATACAAGCTTAAACTTTTCTAAGGAGAAAAAGTTTATTTTTTTTCCTCATCAAAATACTTCTTTGTTCCTTTGCTTTTCTTCTTTTTATTGAGTTTATTGGTATAATCTAGGTATAAAATATAGTTACATTCATTATTGGGATCCTGTACCTTTACATGACAGGTCTTGATTCTCATTTTTCCCCTTTGTTCCTGCCCTCCCCCTTCACCCCCTCCTCCCCTCTCCATTTACAAACACTTTATTTCCATTTTTTCAATTTCTCATATTTTTTCCTCTCCCTTATTACCTTTCCCCCACCCTTCCCACTTTCCTTACACCTTTAGCCCTTTACTTCCTATTTCACATTATTAATTATCTCATTAGGTTCCTGTGTACCATTATAGTATTTCACACCAGAGAAACTATTCAGGATTTCAGTTAAAGAAATCTCTGTATGAGCATTAAAAATAGGGAATCCTAAAATAAAACTAAAAAGGAAAGTAAAAGAGAAAAGGCAATGATGTAAGATTAAAATAATCCTTAATTCTGAAGATGAAAATGGTCCCTGAACAAATTTAAATTGCTTCTTGCTCTTGTAGTCTTATCTTATTCTTTTTTTATTATTTAGAGAATATTAGTATCTGTAATCAAACCCATGAAGATAGGAGCCTGCATATTTAATACAGTGTGTTACCCCTGTACAAATGGAAAAAAAATTTAATTTAAAAAATTAACATTTCTAGACCAATATGGCTGTCAATTTCTGTACAATGCCAACTCAACACAGTAAATTGGATTAACTTTTTTTTTCCAAAGTCAACAGCACAGTTAAAGTTTACAAAAATTCAAATTATATGTATATGTGTATGTATGTGTATATATATATATATATATATATATATATATGTATATGTATATGCATGAAGACCAATAATAGCAGTATGTTATGCATCAATAGAATCAACAGCTTTTCCAGGTTCATCAGTTATCTGAACAAAATTATAGACATTCAGCACACTCCATTAATAAAACAAAAACAAAAAAAACCAAAGAAAAGAATAATATTGAGATAACAGCAATGTTCTTTTGCTGTTGTGGTACCTGGCACCATTTTTCTTTTAATTAGCCTCTTAATCACCATCTAGAAAGAGAACATTCTAGAGTAATATCTTTAAAAATAGCTCTGATAAAGCACTTTCACTACTATGTATCATAAAGTAGGTACAAGATATTTTACATTCACAGAGGTATGATACAGTACCATCCTACATCAATAATACTAGAATCAGTTTTTGTTTGAAATTTGCTTTGTCTGCAGATAAGATTGCTACCCCTCCTTTTCTCTGGGCTCTTGTCACATGGAGAATTGTTTTCCATCCTTTCACTTTCAGTCTATGGGCTACTTTTTGCACTAGGTGTGTTTCTTGTATACAACATATTGTTGGATTTTGCTTCTTTTTCCATTCTGCCAGTCTATTTCTCTTGATTGGTTAGTTGAGGCCATTGACATTGGTGGTTATAACTGATATGTACTGACTTATTATTGCCATGTTATTGGCCTTTTGTTGACTCTTTTTACTTTTTCACCTTCTTCTTTAAGTTTCTTGCCTTGACTATTTGATTTGCTCTGTTGGGCCTCATGGTGTTATTGCCTTCATTGTCTTTTTCTAGGATCTTGTTTAGAATTGCTTGTAATGCATGGAGGTTGTTCTTTTAGTACTTGAAATATCTCACTCCAGGCTCTCCTTGCCCTAAGGGTTTGTGTTGATAAGTCTGCTGTGATTCTGATGGGCTTTCCTTTGCATATGTTTTGTTTCTTTTCTCTTGCTGCTTGTAGTATTTTGTTCTTCTGTTGGGTTTCTGGGATCTTGATTATTATATGTCTAGGTGTAGATTTTTTTTTGATAGTAGCTAGTTGGGGTCCTATATGCCTCAGTTATCTGAATGTCAAATTCTTCCTCTCTGTTTGGAAAGTTTTCTGTCATTAATTCTGTGAACAGCTTTTTTAAAGTCATTTGTATTTTCTCCTGCTACTTCTTGGATTCCTATCAGTCTTATGTTATTCTTCCTTGCATCATCTAGGAGTTCTTGGATTGATTTCTCATGATCCCCTACTGTTTTTAAGAGATATCTCTTTTCATGGTCACTGACTGCAATCTTATCTTCTATGTCTGAGAGTCTATCTTGGCATCCTTTTATTCTGTTGTGTACACTTTAAATGGAGTATTTAATCTCCTGGATATCTGAATCTGTTGTATGGATTCCATTTCGTTCCTACATTGGGTATTTATTTTTTCCATTTCTTTCTTATGCTGGGCCTTCATGGCTTTTGTTGTGGTCCTGAGCCCATCTTTTTTTTTGTCAGTTTCTGTTCTAGAGTCTAGAATCACGACTTTCATTTTGCTCACAATCTCTATGGTTATCTGGGTAATATTTCTTTTTTGAATTTTTCTAGAGCCTGACTGATCTGTTTTGTTACTTCCTGTGCTTTGAGTTCTGGGTGTCCTGGTGGTTCACTATCAGACTTTTCATCCTCCTTTGCCCTACTGTTTGCCATTGGTGAACTGGAAGTCTGTCTTTGTGTCTTGCTTAAGTGTTTTCTCATTTTTATTTTTGTTGTCGGACTGTCCTTGGTTTAATCTCTGGGTTATCGCCCAAATTTTCCTGACATATTTGTGCCCTAGATTCTGGGTCTCTAATGACCCACAGACACATTCTCATCTTCATAACATCAGAGAAAACAGCTCATCAAATCAACCACAATCCTTTATCCCAACTGATACAATCAGCAACACGTTATGATCAAGCCACACTAGGAAACTGACCATCTGTGGTAATCACTAGTCTATCACCCTTAAACCATTTGAATTAAACTGAAATCAAGAACCAGTCCAGAACATGTCTGCAGAGAAGAAACTTTACAATATAGTATATTTACCATTTAATGAGCTTGGACTCAAGACCCCTGATCTCAATTAGCTGATGGCTGAACCCCATGACACAGACTGACCTCAGGTTGCAAGGCCCAGCTTGAGTTCCCCAACCTTCTGAACAGTTGAACTCCACACCATTCTACTACAGTTCTTCCACTACCTTTCTTTAAAGATGTTCAAAGTTGGGAACTCAGAAAAATACCCTTTATGACCACCTCTGCCTCTGCAGAGTGTGTCCAAAGACTGGCACAATTAGGCAGTCTGAGATTGCATGTGGGGGGGTTAGAGGGGTTCAAGGGCACCCACACAGCTACCTTCCTGGCCCTGGAGTGATGGCAGCTCCTGGCGGGAGAAGGCTTTGCTTATTTTTTAATAGTATTTAATATCTGAGGCTCACAAGAAAAAAAGTGAATGAAGAATACTATCACTGACTATAACTCTCATTTGACCTGATAAATCCCTGGCTTCACTGAAGGCAACCAACATGAAATAAATGTTAACAGATTCTTCTCATATTTGATGATAAAATGAACAGAAAATAGAAAAAAAAACTATTCAAATAAAGTTACTATAAGGACGTAAAGGGAAAGCACATAATTATTTAATCTGGATCTCATGCAGGCATCTAGGCTAAGCATCACTAATTTCAACATAAACTGTCACTATATCCTCAAAATCATGGAGATGGACAGATAAAAACATTAGCACATTTCCCTCATAGCCTTAACAGCACATTTAATCTGTATTCCTTACTATACTTAATGTTCCTGAATAATGTATGGCAGTCAAGAAAATGCGAAGTATAGTAATTACGTCTATTATATAAAAGGAATTCTTTGCTTTAGAAAGTTTGGACAGTTTTTGAAGTTTTTACGAATCTACAGTGAAGAGGTATATTCACTTTAGCTAATACCATCATCCTAAGAATCACTACTTGTCAATATAGGGAAACCAAAGAGTTAAAAACCCTAGCATTTGTATGTTATAATCACCTTTTAAAGGAAAGGACATGCTTCTCTCTAGGGTGTTTCTATTAAATATTACAACTTAACTAGTGTCATGTTAGCTTATTATTATATATTATGATGATATAAACATTTATGGGTAATATAACATTTGGGGGGATAATTTAATCATATTTTTGGGAGAAAGTTCTTAAAATAATGCAACAATTTGGAAGTTATCCTAAAATAGCCAAAATGATTGGTGCTAATGCAGTAGAGTAGAAATATGGAAATCTATGTCCCACATTGCTTTTATTTATCTGATTTATGTTCCACCATCTTCTCTTTTTTCTTATCACCTGAAGAGATGTTTCACAAGCATTCTTTCCTGATCTCAAGTCTGTGAATTCTCCAAACATGACAGAAAAATGTTTTGATCAAAAAGTGCTCTGTATCACTTGGCAATTATATCACTCTTCTATTTGTAATAGTCTAGTTTAAGCAACAAATAATATTGAGAAAAATTATTAAATTAATCTTGCACTGCAAAGCAGGTCTCATATTTCTAACACCTTGGAGATGAAAAAGATATTTAGGAAAATTTACAGTTGTGGTTCTTCTGAGTGATTTTTCCAAGACTAATAGTGATTTTTCATAAGAAAAAAATACAAAGATTTCAGTGACATGGTGAAAAGAAATATCCCAGAATTGGAGAAACAAAGAAATTCATTTGGTTGTATGTTGTTGAGTAGAAGTCAATGGCACATTTCCTGGAAAGAGGCAATATATTAGAGAGCACAGATGTATCAAGGGGAGTGCAGAAGACCTGGATATAATCCTTTAGATAGATATTCATATCTAGACTTGGTTCATGGAAGCCTGAAGATATTCTTGGCTTGCATAATTTTGGAGCCACATCTCTTTGACTTGAATTAAATCAGTTCTTTAGAGTTTCAGCTGAGAGTTAGTGATTCTTGCCTATTAAATCAGACGATTGCTTTTCAGTGATATCTTGGGGTAGCCAAATATGATACTGAGTCCAGAAAATAAGTGAATCAAATACAGTTTGACCTATTTTAGATGATTATTCACCTTTTAGTTAAAAAACATACATGTGAATTCCTAGAATCGGAAATTCATGTAAATTCTTTATCAATATTAACTCATTTAATAATAATGCAGGGAATAACGAGACTTAAACATCCAAAGGCACATTACCAATGAGAAGAGCTAAAAGAATAAACAATAAAAATTGAGATTGAGTCTGTAATTTTTCACCAACTATGTTATCTCTCTACTGAATGGATAAAAATATTCCAACATATAATTTTTTTAACTTTCAATTACCTTATAAAAAGATGATTGAGAAGAAAACGCCATAGCTAGTTTTGCATCTCAGTTGAAATAGAGCATGTAACATCACTTCATATGCTACAAGCTGTGTATAAGTTAGCAGTTAATTATAATGGTTGATATTTATTAACTTCTTATTCTAAATTAGATACAATATTATGTATTAGTTATTTCATTTAGAGGGCCTATGAACTTGACTCTGTGATTGCCTTTTTTTACAGATAATGAATTTATGTCCTATCTACATTTAGAGTTTATAATACATGTAGTTGTAATATTAAACAGAAGTCTTCCTCATAATACAAATTTTAAAGAATGACATTCTTATATTCTTCTGTGTCACCATTACTTTTACAATGTCATAATGTGTTACTACCTCATATCAAATCTCCAAATTTATTTTACAAACATAAATTTGATCAGAAATAGCAGTGTTCTTCTAACATTAACTTTTGTATTTGCATTCTGACATGCATTCTTGAATGGAAGAGAAATATTGAATAACAATTAGAATTGTAGACATGGCATATTATTATGTTATATCAGATGAATTGTTCTGTGAAATATATTCTGATGGACACAAAAACAAAAATACAAAGATGTTCCCCATTCCTTTTGCCTTCGTCTGTTTTGTGATGCTATCAAGGGATATTTGCGACTGGATGACATAAAGATATTCTATACTAACCTCTCTTTAGGACACAATTTCTTTGATCATAAAACTAAGATTTTTTCCTGAAAAAATACTACAAGTATATATGAATTTGTCACGAGAAAATACCAGGGTCATTTCCTATGGTGATGAAGAATGAAACTGAGGATGGAGGACTTAAGGTGCAAGCAAATCTGCTGAAAAGGTATAAAGGCAAGTAAGCAAAATATGTAACAGCAAGGAAAATAGACTCCTGCTAGCAGGGAGGGGAGCTCTCTGTGTAAGTGCTTTTCAGAGGTTTAGAAGGAAGCTCAGACAGTAAGCAATATAACCTCTACCATGTAAGAGACTACATTCTTTTTAGGGTCCACTCTGTGTAACATCCGTGCAGTGTCCATACAGGGCCCATGTGCACCTGAGCACTGGCCTTCCTGATCATGCTCTGGAAGATTCCAGACAGTCAAAGCACAACTGGCAGATGTGTTTAAAGATCTGTAGAGGTTTGTGACTCAGCAGACTCCATTTTGGGCTTCAGAACTCCAGTTTGGGGCTGCTGCCCTTACTCTGTAATAAAATTAAACTTTTGTTTCACTAATTCCTTTTACAAATGCAAAATTGTTCCCTCCCATTTAAAGGATTTAGGGACAGCCTGATGCTCAATCAGGCCTGCTTCTTCAGGTCTGCAGTCTCTGAATGAAAGATTGTTAGAGACTAAATGAATCATAAAACAGTAGGAATTTCTTTATCATCACACCTCTTGATCTTTCTTTATAAAATAAAAAAACCCTTAAAATAAATCTCAAAGCCCAATGATTCTGTCCCATTTCATCTCCCTTCAAAGCTTAAAAGAATTCATATCAATTCTTCTGAATAAAGAATACTAGTCGCTCCATGCTGTCCTCAGATTCTTAGCGTAGTTTGCTACTTTTCCCACATATTTTGTGTTATGGTCACATTAAACTTCAAATTTACCACTATGTGTCATATATTTTCCAGTTCCATCCTTTTTTTTACATTCATGCTAATCATTCTGGTTAGAATGCTGTACTATTTGCCTGAAAAATTAATTACTTTTTTAGCACAGTACATAGAGTTTGCATTTTACACAGATTCAAGTTGTATAATAGTTCCTGTATGTCTCTATTTTTAATTCTTTTCTTTCTTTATTATTAAATTTTAGTTCTGAGTCAGGCATGGCGGCACACGCCTGTAATCCCAGCACTTGGGGGGCTGAGGCAGGAGGATTGCTGTGACTTTGAAATCAGCCTGGGCTAGCTATATAATGAGTTCCAGGTCAGTCTCAACTATATAGTGAGACCTCCCCAAACATCTTGGAACATCCACTGACAAATCCTAAAAGACACTCTTCATTCCTGTTACTGTGGTTAGTTTTTAACATTTCCTTCTCATTGTTAGAATTTCTATCTTCCTGCTTATATTAACATTTATTTTAAATATCATCTACATTTTCTGTTAGAGACTTAAGCCTATTAATTGCAGCTATTTTAAGCCTTGGGCTGTCTCAGTCTCTTCTGATGTGATGATTTCCCATGAAATGACAGATCTTTGATAAGCCCAAGAACATTTATTCATTTTTATTGGTCAAGCCCCCTTCCCTCCTTCCTTCCCCTCTTCCTTGACCATCTTCTATCTCTCTCCCTCTCTCTCTCTCTCTCTCTCTCTCTCTCTCTGTCATCATTGTTGTTATAATGACAGTAACAACTTCTAAACTCTTTCTATTCTGGAGTTGTAATTGTAAGTTCAATGATGCCTTTAACCTTCTTTAGTTCTTTAATAAAACCATTGATATCTACGTACTCACGTACAGTTCACAGCAACAAATTACCACTTAATGAACTATATTATACTTTACAGTTGGTGGTGTACCTGTTTATGTAACACACAAATAAACAAAAATTTCCCAAGTGAGAATCATGGGAGCTTATTTACTGAGATTGTGCATGAGAGCCAGCCCTGTTCATATCATTTAGTAGAGACTTCAAGACAAAAAGGGGAGCATGAAAGCTTTTTGTGTTGAAAAGAAACAAAAACCAACCAACAAAGGAAAATTTCACCCAGGTTCTGATAGGCAATTATTTGTACACGAAAACAGAGTAAATTATCAAGAAAGTCAGTGAAGATGTTTGAATTCTGGAGTATATATCGTTTTCTGCAGTTGGCTCACGATTAGAACTGGCGCAAATTAGAGAAGCTGGCAACCGTAGTTGAAGTTATGATCGTTTGCTAAGGTACTTGTCATATGTGTATATTTGTTTCAGCAGATGTTGCAATTCAAGGGTTCAATTTGATGCATGCTATTGACTCATTGTTCATCTTTACACTTGGTTTCTTGGTAAACATCAAGCCATATGTTTGGGGGAAGATTTTATCTTCACCGTGACTCATTTGTAGGTAGAACAAAGTACATAAAGAGATGATGTAAATTTGTTGAAACATAAAATAATAAATACTTAATTTTATTTTTGCAACAACTTTGCAAGACAGTGTATGAATTGATTTTAGATAGGGCTTATAAAAGTATTGTGTCAAGTTTTTAAATTTGTATAATTTGATGACAACGTGATGATCAATTTTTTGTTCATAACAATCATAGCTTGTTTTTTCATGTTCTTTTATTTCTGATTCATTCATATAACAGTATAGACCTCCTATATGTGAGTTTCTACATTTTTGTTATCTAAATTTATCTCATAATATTTTAATAATTATTGTTTAAATACATAAATCAAAACTCATTTTAGAGTCACTTGATGATATACCTATTTCAATTTCAAAGAGAATTTGACTAGTCATATTTAATGTTTTAATATTAATACAGAGTAGATTATATATTATTTTTTCCACTCAATATTTTTCTATCAAATTTTTCTTTGGACTTTGATTTGTGCAAACACTATATATCATAAAACAAACTTCCATAGTCACTTTCTTCAAATCTTAAGAACATATTTCACCTTTTACTACATAGTTAATGCTTTTTCTTGATCTATTGTCCTTTCTTCACTTTTCAACCTCCTCCCAAAATTACAACATGTACTTGCATATTTTTCACAATTAATGTAGAGATAGAAGACGATTATAAAACCAACAATAATAATAACAACAGCCTAAAATCTAATAGTGGAGAATCTGTAGGCTTAACATGTATCTTTGTAGTCTCTATGCTGTTGTTCTTTATATTTTATTAAAGTAAGACTGATGCAAAGCATTTGGGTACATTTATTTATTTGTAGTGTAACCACGACTTAAAACACTGTAAGGGTTTTTCTTTTATTAACTGAGTTTGTAGAAGAATTCCCAGGGCAGAAAAAAATTGTAATACTAATAGCAAATATAGACCAACAAATTCTCATATTGAGTGATTTATTTTGAGGTGTGTAAAAAAAATAAACCATTTTGTAAAACCCTGGGGCAAACAAGTGATATAAAAACTCAAACATTTTGAACCAAAGCAAATAAAAAAGCAGCCTTGCAGCTCCATTTCATTCAAATGTTTCCCTATAAATTAGGGCAATCTGGTCTCAAGGAAAGTTTGTTCTCCACTCCCAGAGGTTAAATGACATTAAATTTCACAAATAAAGAAACCAGAAGGCCTGAGGACTGTCCTTGTTCAAATATCCAATACTCATTCCATTTATTGTGAACAGGTAAATTCTGGTCAATCCTAGATAGATTGAAACAGCAAGAAACTTGAATATGCAATTCATGTTGAAAAGCTTGTTCCTACAGGGACACACAGAAAAACAAATGACATTTATTTGATGTTGGCTTAGACTTGGTTATAGGAATCAGAGGGAAAAATAGAAAGGATGTCTGAATATATTTCCATTTCTTTTAAAATGGTTGAAATTTAAAGGGCAACATGTTAAAATGTATGAACTAAAATTAAACACACACACACACATACACACACACACACACACACTCACCCACACTCATCTCCTTATGGTCACATAACCTAAGAGTGTTATTTTTTTGACATAGGGTCTCACTATGTAGTCAAGATTGGTCTTGAACTCACCATGTAGCCCCTGCTAGCCTCAAACACCAGAAATAGGTCGCTAAACAAGAGTTTCTCACCGCCCTTTATCTTGGCTGCCTTCTTTTCATGCTAAGCCAAGGGGAAGGTGTTTCACTTGCAGTCAGGTAAATCTTCTGGGCTATTAAAAATATTAGTTCATTAAATTAAAAATGAAAACTAAAGATATGTTTCAAGATAGATTTCAGGATCAAAATCAAAACTTTGAAACTACATACAAAAGGTGTTCAGAGTATATAGTAAATATTTAAATAAAAAAAAAAAACTTTCAGTAAAGGAAACTTTGTCATTAATCCCCTTCAGAACACTCACTTTCATTTCAGACAAAATTATCTCCTTGCTCTTTCCACTTGCGGAAGCAGTTCTAGGAGTCCTCACTTTTTCATGAGTGTCTTTGAAAGGTGTGATATGCTGGGCATGGTGGCCCATGGCTGTTATCCCAGCACTTGGGAGGCTGAGGCAGGAGGATCGCTGTTAGTTCAAGACCAGCTTGGGCTACATAGTGAGTTCAGAGCAGTCTGAGCTACATAGTGAGACTCTGTCTCAAAATAATAACAATAACAACAACAACAACAACAACAACAACAACACGGCCAAGTACCATCTAATAAAAAGGCAGAGTTTAGCAACTTATAGAGCAGATGTAGGACTGTGTAACTTATGGCTCTTACCTAAAGTTAAAATAACCACAAAAAGTAGAAAGGTAAACATTTCGAGTCAATTTAAAGCATCCCATTCGCCATGGCAGAACTAGACATACTCACAGAAGAGGACTTCCAGAACTGCTTCAGCAAGTGATAAGAATGAAAGACAAGTATGAATGAAGTAAGAAGGACCTTTCTGGGTGGGATTAGTGGCAATGTGTTTTACTGCAACACATTTTTAAAATCTAAATATCCATCATATGTTTCAATCATAACTCGTATAATATCAACAGTAATGCAAACTCTTTTAAAAACTATTAGTAGGGCGTAAGCACTATCCTCAACACCTTTAATTATGAATTATTACTACACCTTTTATACATGAGAAATGGTGCTGTAAATTGCTAATGATCACAGATGTAGGGGTAATGGTTAGACAACAATCATGAATCATATTATAAGGACAAAAGAGTTCAGGGACTATAAACGTCTATATTATAGGACAGATGAATATAGTGAATTTGCAGAGATTATAGAACTAGTAATTTAGCCATCACCATCTAGATATACAAAAAAGAAAATGAAAAGTTATATTCAGTAGTGTTTTCTTCACTGGCAATGCTTTCTACTCATCAATATTTCAGGATTATGCATAGTTACTAT
>NW_022900947.1:22043119-22048129 GCF_012274545.1 Fukomys damarensis | reverse complement strand
ATATATATATATATATGCAAAGGTTTGGTAGATGGACAGATAGGTAAAGGAAAGTTAAGTGACACATAGATAAATAAATAGATGATATATAGAAGGTGAATCAGAGCCCAATATGAGTCTATTTCATTTTATCAGCTTTCAAATCATGAAAAACATATTTTCATTGGTATGTGGATATCAGCACACATATACAGCACTTATTGTTATATAAAAATCTTCAATTATTTTTATTTTTCCAATTTCACTAGTTTCTGGAAATATCATATAGGATTTTCACCATTTTACATATAAAATAGAAAGTTAAAAGGACACACAAGAACAAGGCCCTATAGTCAAAATTATCTATATAAAATATCCCTGTCATCTGGTTTATCAGAAATGAAATTCTGTTGCTCATTATTGCATTTTTAAAGCTCTCAAAGGTACACAGTCCTCTTGAGAAAATGTTGTGCCACCATTCAAAAGAGCTCCTTAAGGAGAATGAAACTGAAAGAATAAAGAAAATAGGAATTCACAAGGGCAGGCATAAGGGGAATAAATGAGAACCAAGACCTGTCATGTAATGGTACAAGATCCCAAAGATGAATGTAACTGTACTGTATACCTAAAATGTACCAATAAACTCAATGAGAAAAAAAAAAAGAAATGGATACTCAACAAGATAAATATTGACTTGATGTTTATAACGAACAGAGAGAGAGGTGCAGGTGATTCATGAAAAAATCCTTGCCACTGGTTATTTCTTTTATACAAAATGCAACTTATTGTACTAAGGCATAACAAATAGAATAATTTTGTAACCAATTGCAGAGACAGCTGACACTTGGAAGGTAATGGTCGGTTTTTGCTCAAGGTCAACACCTTTATTCGACCATTCAACCACTAGCGGATAGTGGCAGAGAACGGATTCTTTCTGGTTCAAGGAAGGGAATATCCCTCATGATCTCATAGCATTTTTTCAGATATATTTGTGATTAATGATTATTTATCTTTTGTAAGAGAGATAGCTGTGATTAATGATTATTTATCTTTTGTAAGAGAGATAGCTGGAAAGTGAAAAAAAAAATTACTTTTACTATAGCCATGTGGCCATTCAGGAAAAAAATTAAAATCCTCCCTTTGAGTTATAGAAAAAGCCCAGATTGATACTAAATTATTGTTTTCAAGCTGAGTGAAATTTTTTTGGCTAAAACTTGTGCAATGAAATTATGTTGACCTTCATTGAGAAGAAATATTGAGTCCAAATTCCCTAAATGTTAACTTTCGAACCAAATTAATGTTCAGAATGATTATAATAATTTGATGTTTCTGCTAATAGTTTTTGTATAACAGCAGCATATTTGACCTTTATAAAATGTCAGAAATAATATTTAATATTAATATGCTCTTCAGCCACTTTAAACACTCAGGTAATATTTAATATTAAAAATAATAATCTTGATATTTGTGCTCAAAATGTCATCATATATTGCTTGAAGGCTGATTCAATGTCTCTCTAAAATTGATGAATTCAAATATTTCTTCCAAAAAGTAGTTGAATTGAAATGGATAAAAATAATTTATTTCATACAAATCAGTTGAATCTACTCAACATAAGGTGAAGTGCAATGAAACTCAGCTGTATTAAGGCCATTTTTGTGGAATGAACAATGGTATAAAAAGTGAATGGTTGGGAAGAAAAGTCTATATTTTAAATTTGCCGTGAGAGCCATTAAGCAAAAATTTCAAGGAATCACTATACAAATGAAATTTCTAAAAATACTGTTAGGTTTAAATTTCAAATGTTTTCTTCTTTCACATGAACAGTGCACCTGTATTATAGTTTTCTCTCACTAAGCAGTACTATGAACCTGAATTGTACATTTACACCCAGAGCGGATTAAGAGAAGATAACACTAACTCTTTAGGCTTACAGAATTTGTACACCCATATGCCTGTTACAGAACAATTTTTCTTTTTTATGAACTAAAAGGGGTCAGAGAGTTATTTATATTTTATATACTTCATTGTAGTTTTGGAGTTTTTAGATGGGAGAGGCAGGTAATCATGTCAATATCCTGACTCTTAATATATGGATTTCTATATCTTCTAAAAATCTCCAGCTTTAGACTTGGTCCTTCGAATGAGTGGAGATGTAGAGCTTTGCTTCAGTATTGGTTAAAAATTTATATGTGAATTGTCAATAAAGAAATCGGATCTGAAGTTGAAACCAGTTGGTTATAATCAAGTATCTGTGACTTTCTATCTATAAATGGTAATATTGTCAATAGTAAGTGCTTAATGAAATCATGGCAAAGTGTTAAGAAAAGTAAGAAAGTAAGGCATATTGGAGATGTAGAGCTTTGCTTCAGTATTGGTTAAAAATTTATATGTGAATTGTCAATAAAGAAATCGGATCTGAAGTTGAAACCAGTTGGTTATAATCAAGTATCTGTGACTTTCTATCTATAAATGGTAATATTGTCAATAGTAAGTGCTTAATGAAATCATGGCAAAGTGTTAAGAAAAGTAAGAAAGTAAGGCATATATATAAAATATAACAAGCAAAATTGGGAATCTTAGCTAAACTGATCTGAAAATCTTTCTTCCAAGACACAATAATCTTCATCTATTTTTTCAAACTTTCCATTATCTTGTGAAGTTTCTTTTCTAGCCCTTTCCCCCATAAATTGTGGGTTATATTTTTATTTGTCTGTGGAAATAGCAGATTCTGTATCTAGAGAGAATTTTTATTGTTTATTCCATGTAATTTGATCATTAGTATGTCACAAATGCGTCTCAAAATACTGCAGAACTTTGAAAGTCAAGTGCAAAAATAACAATCCCTTATATCACAACACTCAAGTGATGCACACTATATAAAGTCAGTTCTGAAATGAAGGAGTTAATGAAATGAAGAATGGTTCAAACCAAAATTATTTTGCAATGATATTGTTCTACCAGTAGTATACAGAAAGTGTTCCAATCTTTAACATTGTGATAACAATGGCACTGTCAAGATTGATATAAAGAAAGGCTTTTTCAAATTTTTACTTTCAGAAGATAGTTATTTAAAAAGTATTAAAATTTATATGTTTATATGTTTGCACCATATTTTTATTTGGTTGATAGTTATAAAGCTATAGGTTTCTACAAATCAGAGCATATATAACCTTTCTAAAACACTTTATTTCATATAAGTAGCTAATCTTGTAAAAAGTTAACCCATACTCCACAACGTTCATATTTTACTTTAAATATTAAAATATCTTGATATTGTTTCACATCTTCTTTCAACTTTCTAACATAGTTGAGCTTTTTTTAAAAACTTAATAAATACAGGGTTATTATCCACAATGAACTCAATCTCAGTACATTCCAGACTTTAAGTCATAGGAATTTTTATGACATGAATACATAAGAATCACAGGTTTTCATTTATAATTGTTGCTAATGAAAAGGTGTTTGTTCTCCTGTCACATAAGTAGAGATTTCATTTTGTTTTCATCAAAAAGATGGAGAAAGACATATAACAGTGAACATCAGGGGGCAAATTGAATAAAATTATTAGATGTGAGGTTTTGGAAAAGGTAGAGTACAAATAAAGCCCTATGTATTTAGCTTTCCAAACACGGGACAATTAAGACTCACACCTAACCCTGAGAAGCCATCCGGAGAGGACAAGAATTACTAACAAATTTAGTGACAGCAAAATTTATACATAAACTGCAATTCAAAAGATAAAATTCTTCCAAAAAGATAAAATTTATGAGACTGTTATTTGGAAACTTGGAATCCAAATCTTGTCCAAATGAATAAAGAATCATCATAGTTATCATTAGAATGTGAAATACATTTAATTTTTGTTTATTATGTACTGTGAGCCTTTGAGACTGAGAGCTACTTGTGAGAAGAGATATTTCTCTACAGCGTCAGTTCATGTCCTGTTTGCCTCATGTGTATTAAATTTCTAGTGACTCCCTCATGTGTCAAGTGCCATCTCCGCATTACGGTCTCTGACCTACTTCACTTGCCCGGATCCCTGCTTGCATCTCTCATGTCCTACTGTAGACCTCTTTTTTTGCCTTGGGCATGGATTGTAGCTGTAAGGCAAAATTAATGTTTCCTTCTTTAGTTTTTCAGTGTCAGGAATACTAAAAGTAACAAGTCACTGAGACCCACAGCATCCATTTTAATTCTACAGAATAATGAATTTCAGATCCTCCAAGGAAAAACAATCTTTTCCACCTTTCAGGGATGTGACGTGGAGTAAATCTGTCCTCATAGTAAAGAATAAACAAATTAGCCCATCAATCAATCAATCAGAATTCTTGACACACAGTGACATTTTCTCTTAATAGATACAATTTATCTACTTATATACATTTTTGGTGATTATTTATTTATTTCCCCCCCTGAAGTTTATTGGCACATTTAAAGCATTGGTACAAATAAAGTTGCATTTATCATTGGGATCCTGTACCTCTACATGATATGTGTTGGTTCTTTTAATTTTCCCCATATCCCTGCCCCCCCTTCACCCCTTCACCCTTCCCTATTTACAAAACGTAAACAAAGTCTTTCTACTTTTACATTACTCCTTTTATGATATTCAGGTAATGAAAGCTTAATAGTTTTTACTGCTATATCTTTAATAATAATCAGGAGTACATAATAAATTCATTAATTTACTGATTAGATAATATGTGCTAGGCACTTTTCTAGGTTGGTGACAAAGTAGTGAGAATATGAAATAGATAAAATGTATTTCCCTGATAGATTTTATAGCTTCTAAAATATTATTATATAATATCCAACATGACGAATAATTATATCATATATGAATTTATTTACATGTATATATAACTGACATAGATAGAAAATTTATAACACAAACAAGTCTTATCATGGTGAGATGTACTCTCAGCCAAAAAATAAATAAGGGAGGGGATAAGGATAATCGGAGAAGTAAGGAATAGATTTAAATAAATGAATATATATATATATATATATATATGTATGTGTGTGCAT
>NW_022900947.1:22024852-22043084 GCF_012274545.1 Fukomys damarensis | reverse complement strand
GTATGTGTGTGCATGTGTGTGTGTGTGTGTGTGTGTGTGTGTGTATGATAAATCATGGCCTCAAGGAGAATAAGCTAATAAAGTCACTACAAAGCAATGTAGGTGCAGTCTTTCCATTGATCTTGAATTTGAGTGTGTGGAAGCTAATCATGAAAGCTCCATCATCTGCCTGATGGTCCATCCCACTTAGTGGGAAATGGAAATGCAGTGTGAAAAACAAACCCTAATGATATAACGTGAATCACTGAACTAGAACAAGCATTATTTTCTGTGGCACTGTTGGGTTACATGAACACATAAATATTCATCTGATCTTGGACAAGCTGTTGTGGGATTTTCTTTCATTTATACCAAAACTTGTCTAAGAGAACAAATAGAAAAATATCTACATTCTAACTCTTATTTCTTAAAAATTCAAATCCACAGTTTGTGAAGAGGCAAAAACAATGGAAATGCAGTTATAAAACTGACAATAAAAATAAAAATGTATATTTAAAAATTATATATTACTACATCTCTTAGTCAGCTAAATTTCATTATTTTAAAAATCTCCATTCTTGCTTAGTATTTCTCTTTCAATGTCAATTATTAGTTTTGTACATTTACATATTTTGGTGTGTAGCTATGCAATTAATCACAAATGTAATAATTCCTGAAAAACAGAATACATAATGTCTTTTCAAGAATTTGCATAGTTTCTTTTAAGAAACAGTTAAAATATTGAACAAAATCACACATTTAAAAGAGAACTTATTGACAAGGAAAACAGAAATTGCATGGAAATAAATATGTGGAAATTTGTCTATGTAAAAGCTCAAAAAAAAAAGGACTGAAATCAATCAGATGGCAAAGCAAAGAGACGTAACCTCATTCCCTACTGAAAAACTTATCTAAGACCAAAGATCTCAAATATTTTTTTGAGCAGGCTGGAATCCAGTTAAGGAACTGGTAGCACCCAGAAGAATCACGAAGGTGAGCCTAGAAGGATTGTACATGGTGAGAATTACAATCCATTTTACCTGAATGAGCTTCTCTTTCCCCAAGGTAGAACAGATCACTCTCCTGAGACTTGGATTCACCCTCCTACTTCTCTGCTCATGGGGAGAAAGGACTGGAGCATGACCTTGCCTTCCTAGA
Source organism: Fukomys damarensis (assembly GCF_012274545.1). Taxonomy (NCBI): domain Eukaryota; kingdom Metazoa; phylum Chordata; class Mammalia; order Rodentia; family Bathyergidae; genus Fukomys; species Fukomys damarensis. The sequence continues at coordinate 22,041,947 of NW_022900947.1, read as the reverse complement.
TTTTCAGAGCTCTCCCCAAAATGACCAGTTGGTGTCTCGGTTCACACTCAGTGCTGACATAGAAGCGAAGGCCAGCTTTGTGAAAATAAACAAACCAATAAACAGTCAGTAGGCTTCCAACAGCAGTCCTGGATCTGTGAGTTTGAGAAGGACAAAGCTGTGATTCTCTCTCAGGAGATGGGTCATTTGGTGCACAGGGACAGTTTCTGTTTTGGTTCACACAGAGCACAGAGGAAATTGATTAAGTGAGAAACCATAGGATCAAGAATTTATGAGCTTCTGAATGGAAGGAAATAAGAAAGGAAGGAAAGAATGAAAGAGGATGGTGGATGTAAGTATTAGTAACTCCAGTAACTTTCTTATTGTGGCAAGTCTTTCTGATCAAAGGCTGGGCAGAGTGAGCGGAAGAACGGTGTTTTTCAAATGTCCAGGAAGCTGGGGTGTTGGCGAATGCCTGCAACCCCAGCATTTCAGAGGATGAAGCAGGATAATGGTTGTGAGTTTGGGGCTAGCCTGCAATACATTTTGAGTTCAAGGCCAGCTTGATTTACATAGTGAGATGCTGTCTCAAAACAAACAAACAAACAAACAAACAAACATCACACAAACTGAAATGTTCAGGCGTTAACACAAATATGCAAAGGAAGAAAATAGTTAGAAAAACATGACAATCAAAAAAATGAAATGTATCTCTAGTATATACCCTATAGATTTTTAATATATCCTGAGGAAAAGAAGAGCAATAATTTGCCAACAAATAATTTAAAATAATCAGTGAGTTAAAAGAGAAGAAATCTAAACAAATTCAAGAAAGAAGAAGAAAGAGAAAGAGCAGGAAAAGGAGGAGGAGATTATGAAACTAGTAGATCATTAGAAATGCTCAAAGGTGAAAAAAAAAAAACCTTGGGAATTTTCAACAAGAGGACTGAAAAAAGGAAAATAGACATATTTAAAGAAACAATGGCAAGATCCCAATGATGAATGGACCTGTACTGTATACCTAAAAAGTACCGATAAACTCAATGAGAGAAAAATAAATTAATAAATAATGGCTGAAACATGGTCATTCAGAATAATAATAATAAAGGATTCAAAGAAGAAGATTTCAAAGAAATATACACCAAGAAACATTGCAATCAGTTTTTCCAAATAAAGCAAAAATTTTGAAAGTAGCAAGAGAAAAGTGGCTTTATCACATTCAAGTAGTCCCCAGATTATAGGCAGATTATTTTAGCAAAATTTTTTAGACTGAAATGGAGTGAGATATTGTATTCAAAGACAGGAAAGAGACACAAAACAGAAATTGTCAAACACGAATTTTATATCCAGCAAACATGTGGGAAATGAAGGAGCAAGGAATTTGTCAGACAAATGAAAGCCAATGGAGATCATTAGAAATGAATGAAATTGGAAGAAATTTGAACTGAAGCTTATTAGGTTTTGACAATGAACTCTGCGAAATATCAATACGACAGTGTAACAAGGTATAGCAGTGATAAAATTAATGTCAGAGACAGAGAACATAGTGAAAAACTGTAATGGTCGCATGCAGATCACTTCTAAATCTGGCATAATTGTGAAACTGTAAAAGTGTTCAGAGGGACTGTAACTATAACAATCTCCATGAATACTCAATATAAAAATGTAAATTCTGACATCATTATCCTGGAAAATAGAAGTATGTAGATATTTTGTGACAGCTGTTATCAACTTAAACTATTATAACTATGTGATATTTGATGTAAACTCAATGATAAGCAGATTTCTGGTGGTTATTAAGTTGAAAATTAATGAATTAAAGCATATAGTTACAAAAAAGTATCAAGACAAAGGGAGACCAGCATGCAAGAAAGAGAGGGAGATGAACTTCCAAAGAGACAGAAAATTATTAACAAAATATAGGTTCTTATCCATAATTATTTGAAATATAAATGACTTAAACTCCCTAAGAGATACAGGCACACACACACATGCACTTGCACACACATACATATACATAATATAGAGTGTACAGGAAATATATTTTAGATTTAAGGACACATATTCGCTGAAGGTGAGGAAATACAAAGATATATTCCATGTAAATGATAGCCCATGGAATGCAGCAGTAACAAGAATTATATCAGACAAGATTTAAGTGAAAACCTAAACAAAGGGACAAAAAACTTTATTATGTAAGAGCATCAATTCATCAAGAGGACAGAATAATCATCAATATGCAATTATAGCATTTATATTACTACATGCTATGTGCAATATTTATATAACGTACACATATATTAACATGTGTTAATCATGTTAATCACATCCATATCTTTATATTTACATATATTTATTTCCAATCATAAACATATGTATTGTGTGTCTTGATACGTATAACAATCATATACATGCAGGGACATATATGTATATACATTTATACCAAACATCAGAATGCTTAATATAAAACATTGATAGATCTGAAAAGAGAATGAGCAATTATGTAATAATATTAGAGGAATTCAATGCTTCCATTTCAATAAAGGATAGAACAAGCTGGGTGTGATGTTACACTTCTGTACAAGTCTTAGCCAGATCGTGTCTTCAAATAAAATAGAATAAGAACGAAACCGAAAGGACTTGGAAAATAGCTTGGTATAAAGACTTTTTGGTTCAGTTTTCCAGAGTCAGTACTGAACAAAAACAAGGAGACAGAAGGGGGACTTGGCAGAGGAAGGAGAAGGGAGGAGAGGAAAGAGCGAAGAGAAGAGAAAGGAGAGAGTAGAGAGACAGGACGTCCAGACGTAGAACCAATAAGGAAACAACTGACCTGACAAGGCCACCACGGACCAAATGGGCCTCACAGATGTATAAAGAAGATCCTGGCAAACAACCAAAGGTTACACATCCTTCTCAGTGCACACAGGACATTCTCTGGAATAGATCTTAGCTTATGTTACAGAGCAGATCTTACCAAAGTTAAGATTAAAACAAACCTAATAACTTTTCTGACTGTAATGAAATAAAACAATAAATCAATAGCACAAAAATATTGGACATTTTCAACATATTTCTAATTTACACAAAATACTCTTGAAAAACTCAGTGGATAAAAGAAAAATGGAAAGAATATCAAAATATAGACAGATAAACATAAATGAAAATACACTAAACTTTTGGTATAAAACAAATAGTAATAAAAGCTCAGCATTATAAATATGTATATTAGAAGACCTCAAATAGGTTTATTTCTCAAGGAACTAGAAAAAGAAGATAAAATATTCTCTAGTTAGCATATTGAAGGGAAAAATAAAGATTAAAAAAATATATCTGAAAATGAGCTAATGTGAAAAATATCTCAACAGTAAAATACAATTATTTTAATAATGGATAAATGAACTAAACACACATTTATCCCAAAGGAGATGTACAAATGGCTAACAGGTGTGTGAGAGATGGGTCAGCATTACCAACTCTCAGGTAAATACAACAGAAACCACATAATATTAAGTACTGGAAAGTAGATCAATTTGAAAACGTGTACAGTTTATGGAAATACTTTGTACGTCAACTATGGAAAAGTTTGAGAAATGATTAAGAAATATGGTAGATATTTCAATAAAAAATGTACCACAGGGAATGGGTTAAAATGAAATGTATTAATAAGAATTCATCAGAGTGCAACACACATTACCATTAATCTCCCCGGAAATACCCCTCCGCACTTCAAATACTCCTACCCTGTTGTTCTTCCACTCGTGGGAACAGCTGTGGTAGTCCTCTTTTCTGTCTTTAGTTGAGGTGTTGGGGCTGATTGAAAACACTTGCATTTCACTACCATTTTTACTTGGCAGAAAGAAACAGAAGTTGTATGCTACCATATCTGCTGAATAAAGTTCATGAAAATGTAACGTAATGTAACTGTGATGTTTTCATAAGCCTGCCTTTTGCTTAGATGGCCCTTGGCTTCAGCATTCATTACACTTATAAATCACACCTCCTAAATGCACTCATGGAAGATGACTTCCAGAACTGCTTCACAAAGGATGCTCCAAGCTAAAGTCAATGTGTGTTTAACTGTAATAACTTTAAAAAAATTAAATATTCACTGTATATTTTCATCAAACTTCAAATGAGATAATATGGATTCTCCTCAAAAATGTAAATGTAATACTACCATAAGATCAGAAAATCAATCATACTCCTAGGAACATCTCCAGAATAATTGAGATCAGAATCTCCAAGTAATATCTGTTCTCCGTTGTTCATTCTATCTTGAGCTAACACACGGAATCTGTCTAAAATTTTTTTTGTGTGTGAATGAATGAATAACAAAAATATGCTGTTTGAATATGACACAATATGAATCCGTCTTGAAAACAGAAGGAAATTCTGCCATACAGGACAACGTGGATGAACACAGAAATAAGAAAAATCAGGTAACTGGAGGACAAATTCTCCACTCCACTTACACGTGGAAGAGTAAAATGCACAAGGAGAGACAAGAGATGGTTGACTGTCGTGTTTTGCGGGAAAGTATATGTGGAGGAATATGGTATACTCCAATTGCTATAAATCTATAAATTTTCAGTTCACATAATATTATTTAAATGAAAGAAAGAAATGTATTTGGGACATGGCAAGCAATTAAAAGATTAATAGTCTAATTAAAGGTTATGTATCAGAATTTCTTTCGTATCGGTCTAGCAAAACTAATATATAAACCTTGTTGACTGAACATAAATAACAAATAACTTTTTTATTGGAACTCACCTGACTCATTTGTGCTCTTCAAAAATACACATATCTTCTTAGAGAAGCTACTTTCATGATAGACTAGAAAGTTAAATTACAAATTAATACGAGGGAGACCATTATTTTATTTCAAATGAGTGCTTCCTCTCACAAATTCATTTTTAAGGTGGAAAGTCCCTGAACAGGATATAATGCAGTTCATTATGAGGAAATGCTCTTTAATTATAGTAATTTAGTATCTATAAAAAGGAAGGATTTCCTTAGAGAAGAAGCCTGTATAATGAGTTATCTGAACAATCACTATGGGTCTATCAAGATGAAGATTTCAAATGATCCACGGGATTAATAAAACTTTAAATAAATTGAATAATTTGGTGAAAATGAATATGTTCATCTAATTTCTGTAGTGCTAAGTCATTTTCATAACTCTATTAACACACACAACACATTATAATATCATCTACTTAGCCCTATCTCTTACTAAGTCTAAAGCACAATATCATTTCTGCCTTGCCAAATTTTATAACAGATATGATTTCAAATCCTTTGTACACATAGTTCTTTGCAGAAGATCTTGTCTAGTAAAAGATAAATCTCTCGACATTTCTTGCAGTAGCCAATTGAAGTTTGAAATTATCTTTGTCACCAAAGTTGTAGTGGTACATGTGGCACTGAACAGTACCATGCATTTTTATGTGACTTCAAATTCATCTCTGTCCTCTTTCTTGTTCAGGTTGCTTATTCAAATTAGTCTCTGATTTTTTTTTCAGTCACTTTCTGACTTTTAACTCCTTAATACATGGATTCTACTTCTTGGTTCTCTGGCTTGGTGCTGATCTTTTCAGGTGCATAATATTATCCACACCAAAACCCAACCAACTTCATGATTTAGTTATCTGGTTTCAGATCTTCTCATCTGCACCCACAAGGAAGCAATGTTATCAATATCTGATTAATTTCCAAATTGATTTAAATCAACATTTTTCTTCCACTGTTTCAGGAAAAACCAAAAAAATTGTTTGATAGTGTTGTAATGGGATCAGATATTTTTTCAGTCTCCCTTTCATCCAAAGATTTCTCCAATTTTTAAAATAATCATACCACAGCAATATATGGTAATTCATGTTTATAGTGTGCAATAGTTAAAATTTGGAAACAGCCCAATTGTCCATCAACTGGAGACTGGATCAATAAGATGTAGCTTTTTTATAAAATGGAGTACTACTCAGCCATAAAGAACAAGAATCTAGATATATTTATAGGTATGTGGATGCATATTGAGGCTATACTCTTTTTTTTTCCAGGTATTTTTTTTTTTTTTTTTTTTTTTTTACATCAGGGTTCAAACTCTGGACCTTGCACTTGCAGGGCAGGCAGCAGAACCACTGAGCTAAATCCTTGGCCTTTAGGCCATACCCTTAAGTGAAATTAATAAGACACACGTGTAAATACCTAACAGTTTCTCTGGTGTGAAAAAATGAAAGTGTAAATAAGGATCAAAATGTATAATTGATATTGTGTAATAGGATGAAAAAGTCTAAATGAACATAATTCTTTTGACCACTCTTGTCAGAACCAAATCAAATTTTGGACAGTAACCAAATCAAATTTCATCTAAGATCACCATGGAAAATAACCACAGAATATGATTTGGTTCTCATCCACTTGTGACCAGAACTGTGGAAAAAATTAAGTTTGTGAACTATGGTACCACTATAGTCTGCCTATGGTTTTGAAAGCATGCCATCCAAATAGAATTATACAAAGAGACTTTTATTCAGGATGGTATCTTTTATATGTACTTTTCATTTTGCCTTTGCAGGACTTTGTGATTCACCTATTTTGATAGCAGAATAGTATTCCTAAGACAGTAATGCCATGAGTTTATTCATTCATTTATTTACTTCCATTTTGTAATGATTATGAATAATTCTTCTATAAACATTCCCATGCAAGATTTTGTGCAGTTATCTGTCTAATTAGCTGAGTAAATACCTAGGAATACAATCAATGGACCATATATATGTAAACTTATGCTTAACACTGAACTTTCAAAATCACTTCCAGAGTGTCTGTACCATTGTGTATATCTGCCACCAGTGACTAAGAGTTCTTCCTAGTTCACATCTTTACCAGACACAGGAATGTTCATTGTTTTAGATTTTAGCAACTCTAACATATATTCTTGGTAGATCACAGTTCTTCTAATTTGATATTCTCTAATGAAAAAAATCTTAATTATATACTCAATTTATTGAACATTTTTATCTCCTTTGATGTGTCTAGTCATACGTGTTTTTAGTGAGGCTTTATTTTACTTATTGTTAAATTTTAAGAACTCATTTTATATTTTGGATAGGGGTTCTTTCTCAGATATACATTTCCTCAGTTTTTTTCCCCAGTTTGATACCTCTCTCTTTTTTTATTAATACATCTTGCATAGAGAAGTATTTTATTCTAATGACAATCCAGTCTACCCATTTCTTTCATGGATCATGCTTTTGCTTTTATATTTAAAAATGCATCTTAACCATAGATCATGTAGATTTTCTTCTGTAATTTCTTTTGAAATTATAAAAAAAAAGTCATCCATTTTTAAGTTAACTTTTGGAAATTTCACATGTAAATCCTGTGGCTGGATTTTTTTTTTAAAATCTAACGGACACTACTTGTTTGAATCCCATTTGTTAAAAAAGCTATCTCTAATCAAATGCATTTTTGTGTCTTCATAAAAAATCAACTGGCATCTTTGTATGTTTTTACCTCTGGGCTATAAATTGTGTTATACTGATCCATTTATATATTCCTTTGTCAATATTATTTGCTCCTAAAACAACAATATAAAGTTTGTGAGTTTTCATACTTTTTGTTCCTTAGTGCTATATTACTTCCTATGCCTTTCATCTTTTGGGAATACACTTTAGAATCAATTTTATTAATATATACCAAATAGCTCTCAAGATATTGACTAGGTTTTCATTGAACTGCTTGATCCAGTCAGGAAGAAATCACAAGTTACACTCTCAGAATAACTCTTCTTTTGTATGTAACTTCTTATTTTTATCTGAAATTTATAATTTTATATACTTTATATATATTTATTTTAATCCAATGCAGTTGTATTTTAACCTTTAAAATAATATACATTATAGTTGGAAACTGGATAAAGATGTGTTTTTTTTATACAATGGAATATTAATTAGCCATAAAGAGTGAGAAAATAGATTCATTCATAGGAAAATGGATACATATTGAAAATATACTACTAAGTGAAATACATAAGGCACACATGCATAGATATCGAATAGTTTCTCTGGTGTGAATAATCTGCAATAATACAGAAGATCCTAATAAGATTACTGACATTGATAAATGGGAAGAAAGGAGCTAAAGGTGTAGGGAAGGTGGGATGGGTAGGGGAAGGGTAATAAGGGAAAAGAAAAAAAATGTGAAAGAATGAAAAGATGGAAATAAAGTGTTTGTAGATGAGGAGGGGAGGAGGGTGTGAAGGGAGGGCAGGGGTAAGGGGAAAAAATGAAAACCAAGACCTGTCATGTAGAGATACAAGATCCCAACAATGAATGTAACTGTACTGTATCCCTAAAATGTACCAATAAACTCAATTAAAGCTGAAAAAAATCATATACATTATAAACTATGTTTTATGAACCACATTGATGTCTCTCTTTCTTGATAAATGTGTCTACTGAGTTTAAGAAGATGATATAAACCAGTTATGGTGTTGCACGCTTGTAGTCTAAGTGCTCCAGGAAGCTGGGCTAGAAGGATTGCAAGTTTGAGCACAACACAGGGAATTTCATGATTTAGTAAGATCTTGTCTTGAAAATATGTTTTTAATAAAATAAAGAAACTAACAAGAGCTACGGATCTAGCTCATTGCCAAGGCTCTGAATTGAAGACATAGTATCATCAAATGAGGAAGAAAAGGAAGAAGAAGGAGGAGAAGGAGAAGAGGAAAGAGGAGGAATGGAGAAGAGGAAGAAGGGGGCAAAGAGGGAGAGGAAGGGGAAGAAGGAAAGAGGGGGAGGAGAAAGAAGGGGAGGAGAAAGAGGAAGAAAGAAAAAGAGGAAAAGGAAGAGGAGGAGGAGGACGAGAAGAGGAGGAGAGGGAGAGGGGGGAGGAGGAGGAGGAGGAGGAGGAGGAGAAGAAGAAGAAGAAGAAGAAGAAGAAGAAGAAGAAGAAGAAGAAGAAGAAGAAGAAGAAGAAGAAGAAGAAGAAGAAGAAGAAGAAGAAGAAGAAGAAGAAACAGGAATAGAAGGAGGAAGAGGAGCAGGAAGAATAAGCAGAAAACGAGAAGGAATGATCTGGTCTTGTTTGTTCATTTAGTCACTTAGTACTCACTTGTTACTCATTTGTGTCCTGACGTATCATTGTTTGCTCTGGGGCTAAATTATTGAGAACAGTAGGTAGGACTGTAGTGCAGAGCCAGGCGTGATGCTGCACACCTGTAATCCCAGCATTTGGGAGGGTAAGAGAAGAGGATTGCAGTGAGTTCAAGGCCAGCCTGGACTACATAGCAAGACCCTGTCCCAAACCAACAAACACAATTTTTAGTATGGAAGAAATAAATTTCAAGAAATTTCAATCTTGTCAAAATTCCCCATCCATATTAAATATTAGATTAATTTATTTTACTGTATCAAAACCAGAAATCGCTGAATATCCCCTAAGCCAATCAATTACATTAAATACATGTAATGGAGTTAAGGCCAACAAGCTGTGTTAAAGTGAACATTAATTTAAAAATCAGTAATCAAAAGCAAATATCATATATGCCATTGTTTTTCTGGAAATATATCGATAACATGTTTGTAACAGGAAAGGTTATACACCCTCAAGCAATAAAGAAAATTGACATTTTTTTATCTAAGTAGTGGCTGTTAGATATTTTCAAATTCATTTTTTTACTATTTGAATTTTCCAAAATGTTTGCAATCAAGAGTAAATATTTTTGTAGTAAGAAATTAAAGAAAGAGAAATTTATATTATCAAGTCTGAGAAATTAAAATGAAACACATCCCAAAACAGTTCCAGTGATAGACAATCTCAAACTCACAAATTTCCATAGACTACTTCTATTAACTTTCACTCTCAAACTGGAAGATGTGTATATTGTATTTTAAATCATTCCCTATGCCTTTGTGTTCACGACTACATTTTCATAATAGCATGCTAAGAAATACAATTTGGAGCTGTGCTGTTTAAGAAACAGATTGTAAGCAAACTAATTTGTCAACACTGCAATGGTTAGGAAATCATATGGAAACAACACTTTATGTGTCTCCCTAGTGAATAAAAAGTTGTTTTTCATATTCCAGTGTGGAATTTGAATTCTGCTTGAATTTATCACTGCAGTTTCATGCAGTTGTAGGGCACTTTCCGTACTGGTTTATCTTGCTTGATGCTACTGAAACTAAAGATTGCCAAATATTTGAGGAGAAATCATATTGGAGATGAGAATTTCAGGATCAGAGAGTTAAGAAGCAATTTTACCATTAAGTTTTCTAGTTTCCCTATTTAAATCAAACATTGTAAAATGAGCTAACAAAAATCATTTGTTGATGGAACTGATAAAAGAATTGTGGAGATTTTTGTACTTTTTCATTCCTATTTTTGTAACTTCAGTTTTCCTCAGAGACTTCAAAATACCAGCTCTAAGGGTTGATGTTTCCAGTACAGTTTCCCCTAACAAACAGCTAGAAGAACAGATCTGACCATGATTAGGCTGCTTTCTAATAAGAAACAATTGTTGGCTAAAATGTTTTATCAGCGGACCATATTATTTGGTTAATCCGCACTCTTTTGCACAACTTCAATTCCATTATTTTGTCATTTTTAACCACTCTGTGGTTATTTGAATTTTGTCAGTTATAAGCCATCTTATGATATCTGTTAATGTAATATTTCATATAAAGAATGAATTCATTTATTGCACATTGATTATGTCCTAATTGCTATGATAAATAGCCTTTCTATTTTACATTTTGTGGATTTTTGTGGTACCTGGGATTGAACTCAGGACCTTGTGCTTGCAAGGCAGGTGGTTGAACCACTAGGTAACTCCCTGGGTCTATCTATTTAATTCTATAGATAGGTTTTTCATACTTCCATCTCTTACTTGTAGGACCATGCAATATTAAATACCACCAAAATATTCTGATCTATTAAATAAAACTACTTTTACACTTACCTTTATGTTTAAAATAGAATATCTACTTGTCAGGGTAGAATCTTCAAAGTAGTTTTTTCTATCTTTTCAATTTTATATTTGCAATGTGATTCTACATTTATCTGTAAACAGGGATGGGGGTGAATGGGTAGATTTTTTTCTGAATTTAGACTTTGGTATCATATCACACTCAAGATGTGTCATGTATATTTGGCAACTCCCCAAAAAGAAAAACATTTAAAATGTTATGCACTGAAAACATGTACTAATACCGTGAACATGTACAAATAAAAAATGTTTAAAAGCAAAAATCTCTTCCACAATAAGAAAATGTTAGTGATTTCAACAATTAAATTATTTAACATGATTTTGAAAATATTATTATCTGTTTTAAAGTGTTTTCCAGTGAAGTGTTCTTTGATGGTTAAATACACACACACACACACACACACACACACACACATTTGGTACTGGGGATTGAACTCAGGCCCTGGCATTTGTGACTCAGGTGGTGGCACCAACTGAGACAATTCCCCAGCCCCAATGATCATATTTTATATAAAAAGATGACTTAATAATTCAGAATTGTATAGCAGATAAAATGTACAATTTTTCTAGCCCATCAGTCTCTCTTTCACCTGCAACCTTCATATTTTTTGCAGAATCTTCTAAGTATGAAGAATTAGCAACTAAATTATACGCTGTTCTAAAATGTAGAAGGAAGAATAAATGGGGCCTTGAGAAAAATCCAGAGAACAAAATGTTTGTAACATCTTGCTGTTTTCTCTTCATCATTAATATAATAGACAGAGGAGGAAAAGTTTGTAAAAGTCACTTTGCTCCCCATGAAACATGACATACTCATCACTAATATTTCAAGATTAGATGAGATGCTATCTCTCTCAATGGTTTAAGAACTGCAGAAATGTCCACATTGCTACAGTGCTGTGAGATGGACTCACCATGTATTCTGCTATGTTACATAGCGGGGCTGTACTGTGGGCAAGTCAGGCCAGCTAATTAAAAGTTTTTTCTGTGAAAAAGTCAAAGAAAAATGTAGGATGTCTCTTCAGTCTTTTGTGTTATTTTCTGGCAATGTGCAGATAACTTCCGACACTAGTTTGAACTGCCAAAAGAATTCATATGTATTTTTTTTTCAGTGCAATTCAGGAAGAAGTTAAAAATTTGCTTTCAATATGACATTTATATGCCAGCACTTGATTTAGATATGCAGAGGTAGAAAGACATGTTAGCTGAAAGTAGCTATCCAGCATATTTCTAAACATGATGTCCCATTTATGTTCAAAATGATATGGATGGAATCAATTAGGAGAAACAAAGTGAGTTCCAAGACATACTTTTAAAATGCTGCAGAGTTGCTTAGTAACCTGCTGCTATACATCATTTCCCAGAAGAACTCTAAGGCTGTCAGACTTGGTAATGGGGCACTCCAGGAATGAGTCAAGTCTCATGTGTTCTGTCAAGTTACCCACATTATATATGCTAGACCCCACTGTCAGAAACTTTCCATACCTACTTTATAACACATGCAGCAGGACAGTGATCAGGGAATATGACTTCAGGTTGTGCTTTGGCATAAAAATAGTGTTTATTTTATGAACGGACACTGTGGTTGTCATAAATCAACATTCAGTCTATCTAGGAAATATGTTCACAAGTGTTTCACTTCGCAGTATCACTTGTCATTCACTTGGGTTCTCTTTGGCAGAACTTACTTTTCTGCAATCTCTAGCTCATATGCTTTGCATTTCAGGATTTCACACATGAAGCCATGAGCAGACTTCATTTTTCTTGACATTGTCCAGGAAGCCATCCATGCACTCGTAAATTGTATTATAAGGAAACCAAATCTTTTGAACACTTGAAATAATTTTAGTATTTTCTATGTAGATAAAATCAGAGCCCACACACATAAAATAAACTTTAAATATAATTAGGAAAAGAGTTATAAACAATTTGGTTATCTAACAGTTGGTATACTTTATTTTTAACATTCAAGTTATTAGTTCTTTAATCTGGTAGAGAAAATGTTATTGACAAAACTATATAGCCTCTTTTCTTAATTGCAATAAATATCAGTTGATAGTTCATAAGCAATAAAAGAAAAGGTAAAATAGAGATGGATTAACTGAATACTTCTATCAAGTAAGGATTTGGGTGACAGGAGTTGATTTCAAATTTAAAGATCTAAAGAAAAGAGCAATGTCTATTACTGCCTACTCAGTTTTTGACACATAATCATTAAATTATTAATTATAATATCTTTTTGAGATAGGTTTAGAGCAAGAATGCTTATATTTTATTGTTAAACTATTTTAAAATTTATTTTTAATAGGCTGGTATGTATGTGGATCTTAGGAGATTGCAAAGAATTATATGCAATATTTTGTTGAGAGATTTAAAAGATACTATAATAAATTATGTATTTAACTACTGTGTATAAGTTTAGTAAAATAAATAAAATTTTTAAAATTTTAGATTAAAAATTCCTGATAGCCTTTGGGCCCATTTTCAAAAATCCCGTCCTTAGATGGCAGAATTAGAAATTTAAAAGTGATATAGTTTTCAACAGAGCCCGTGGAATGAGCTTATAAAACCTTTGTTCTAAAGGTAACCCTTTCAAAAAGGGAAACAGCAAAACAGAGCTCATAACAATCACAACTGATCAGTTTGCTCTGGGATTGTTGCCATATAATGTATCATGCTCTAATGACCCATTAAAAAAACAAGAGATATAAAATAACACTAATTCCATTTTTGTTATTTTTGAACAACAAAAAAATACAAAGAGAGCTATTTAATGATTAACTGCTGCACAAAAGGACCAGTATTACAGTTATCCAATGAGCTAGAAATTAACAATGACATCATTGCTGTATCCCTGTAACTGGGATTCCAAAGCTCCTTGCTGTGTTATGCAATCTATCAGTAACTCTGCAACTAGCTAAAAAGTATGTGTGATAACTATTCCAACCATTCAGTTTGACACACTGCGGCCTCAAAGAATGTATTCATACACAAGATGCTTCAAGATCACAGCCAAGAAAATACCTTCCATTGTTTACTCATCTTGAGGAACACACACACACACACACACACACACACACACACACCACTCAGTTTTGTTGTAACAGTGCATGGGAGTGAATAATTACCAAGTATAGAAATGCATTTCTTCACAGTTCTCAAGGAGCTGGTAAGCCCAGACTGAAGGTATCAGCACATATGTTGTCTATTGTTGACTGCTCCCTACTAAGAAAGTGGCGTTTTATTGCTGCGTCGTTCAGAGAAAGGAAGCTGTGTTCTCATGTGCTGAGAGACAAAGGGCAAGAGAACCAAATGCTGCTTGAAGTTTCTTTTCTGTTCTTTTTAAATGAATTGTATTGGTACATTTTAGGTATACAATATGATATTCACCATGGGAAATTTGTACATTTACATAATGTATCTTGGTTCTTCTTTTTTCCCTATTCTCCTGGCCTCCCTTCAACTCCTCCACCCCTCCCTATTTACAAAGACTTTTTTTCCATTTTTCTTTTTCTCATATTAATTCCATTCCCTTACTTTTTCCAAATCCCTCCCACTTCCCCTTCTCCGTTGGGCCTTTTCTTCCTATTTTACAACATTTATTATGCCTTTTGATCCTCATTTACTCTTTCAGTTTCTCACACCAGAAAAAGCTATTTGCTACTTATATGTGTGTCCTATTTATTTCTCTTAAGAATATTAATGTTGCCTCATTATTCACCCCTTTAGCTATAAATGTCTCTAATTTCTCACTTATATGGCTGCATAGTACTCCATTTTATTTTTTTTTAAACCCACATTTTCTTCATCCAATCTCTATTTAATAGGCAATTGGGCTGTTTCCAAGTTTTAGCTATTACAAACTGTGCTGCTAAGAGCATGACAAACCCAAAGCTGGGAAAATCAAGAAAATATAAAGATCAGAGCAGAAATCAAGGCAATGGAGACTAAGAGAATGATACAAAATTCAACAAAAAAAATAATTGCTTCTTCAAAACAATAAATATAATTGGCAAACTCTTAGCCAACCTTAACAAAAAAAGAAAAGACCTAAATCCATGCAATTAGGAATGAAAAGGGTGAAATTACAATGGACCCAGCAGAAATGCAGAGGATCATCAATACCTACATTGAGAACCTATATGCCAATAAGATGGAAAACACAGCTACCTAGAAATGGACAGATACCTAGAATGAACTTGAAAACATATTGAAGTTTCATTTCTATGAGTCTTAATCAAGTTCATGAGGGAAAAGTCTTCATGTGCTAATTATAGGCTCAATTCATAGCATCATCACATGGCCAATTATTGAATTTTTAATGAGACCATTTATACCAAATCACACCCCTTATCAGTTAATAAATATGTAAGAGGTGCCTTTTCATGAAATTCATGGCCATGACTTTCTTGCACTGTAAGTTAGACTTTTTAAAAAATGAGTTGCCTCTTTTCATAATTACTTAGTTTGAAGGACTGATCAGTTATTAGTCAATGGCTGATGGAAACCAAGTTTCTTGAATTATTTACCTAAGATCATGATTATATTTGCAACTCATTTTTGTTTTAAGCTCAGCATGGGTTAGTGGGTTGGCAAGAACAGGTCAGTTTCCAGTAGTTCCATGTCTTTTGTCCCACTTACGGTTTTCTTCTGCCTGCTTAGTCTTTCTCGGTATTTGAGGAGGACAAATAACCTCCCCATACACATGAGTACAGATGAATGAGTCTCTTAAAATCCATAACTCTTTACTTCACTGGTAACTCAAAAAATATCTTAAAATTCTTGCATAAATTCCCCAAGTATCTTAAGTATGCCTATCGCTATTGGGACACTTCATGTAACGATTAACTTTGAAGTCACTAGTTAGGAAAGAGAAAAATATGATAAAGTTAGTGGTACAGAAAACCCCATGTACGTTCTCTCCTACACACACATTAAGGAAAGCCTAGATCAGATCAAGTCACTAACTAAACAAGGAAAGGTTTGTCAGTTTGAAATTTTTGGTGCATATCAATACTTTTGTGATAATTACAATGAAAAAGGTAGAGAAAAATGCAAAACACAATTTCATAGTTCTATGTACCTCTGCTTAAATCTTTTAAGAGCTCATATAAAACTTTATGGAAAAGTACAAAAATACAAAGTGAAAACAAAGTATATGCATCCTATAAAATCTAAATATGTGTATTTTATAAAATATTGATTGATTTAGTAGAAAGATCAAATATAGCTTTGGTAACTATTTGAACATAAATATATAGTATTTGGACCTATTAAAAACTAATATATCTAGATGAATATATGAAAACATATGAGAAAAGTTGATGCTCAATTTATAAATAAATGGTGAATTACTAATTTGAGAAGAGACTCTGGAAGATGAGATGATAAAGGGGAAGTCTATATACCTTTGTGATTTGAAAATACGACATTAAGGGCAAAATTATCGTAGAATTATTTTGTGTGAGATTTTCTACAGAGAGTTGGAGGAATTCTAATTTAATTGAGTTTTAGGAAGGGTTTTTTTCACTGCCCTCATGTATATGTGAGACAAAGCATGATAGGCATTTTGTGCCAAAGTTAAAAGCTTTGTTTATAACATTGTTAATTATTACAACGAAAATGAGTCATACTTAAAATAATTAGCAATGATTTTACTGCTAATGTCTAGGCTTCACGATCCTAAAAGGCAGGAGGTATTGCTATTAAGTAGTGAAATGTAAGTACTGTTAAACATGACATTAATGAGATTTATTATGTAATCTGTATGTATTAACTTTGGTTTGAATAAAAGCCTGTGTATTTTTTATTTGTAACAGTTACAATAGTCAATGCCAGAGATTATGTCTATTAGTTTCAAATTTGTCTGGACACAAAGGTATATATTTATTCTTATACCATGAGAAGTAAAAATTTTAAATTCAAAGATATACATAATCATGATATTATAGGGCAAAAATCCATCTTTTCCTCACTAAAAATATTACATTAACAAACTTGAGCCAGGGATTTAGCTCAGCGGTTTGGTGACCTGCCTTGCAAGAGCAAGGACCCGAGTTCAATCCCCAGTACAAAAAAAAAACCAAAAAAAAAAAAAAAAAAAAAACTTAAAAAAGTTAATTA
>NW_022900947.1:22011405-22024785 GCF_012274545.1 Fukomys damarensis | reverse complement strand
AAAAAAAAAAAACCAAAAAAAAAAAAAATACAAAAACTTGAAAATGTTAATTATAATAAATGATTTGCTTTCAAGTGTACTAATAAGATTTAAATTTTTTTCTTTGCTTCTTACTTTCTCCTGTCTGTCTTTGTTTAAACATACATATTAATTATGACAGCCAGGCATGGCGGCACTCACCTGTAATCGCAGAACACAGGAAGTTGAGGCAGGAGGATCTCTATGAGTTTAAGTCCAGCCTGTACTACACAGTGAGTTCCAGGCCAGCCTGAGCCACATAGCAAAACTATGTCTCCAAAAAAACCATTTCTTTATTTCCATTTTTATAAAGATAAATATAGATATAAATTAACAATACAGTTTTATATAATGATATCAATATATGGACATGGTTTTAGGCAAAGCGTCAAACGATTGGAAAACAAATATAGCTACTGGTATTAGGATACTCCAGATAATTATTAAATTTAAAGTCAGCCTAGGCTACATAGTGAGACCCCCATCTTAAAAAGCAAGAAAAATCATTAATTTTTATTGAATAATTTGAGGAATATTTGTGCTATAATGTTCTTAAAGGTTTTGTAGAATTCATCAGTGAATCCATAAGATTCTGGGCTTTTCTTACTTGGTAATTTTTTATTGCTGCCTCAACTCATTGCTCCCTATTGGATGTTCAAAATTTTATATCTTCTTTGTTTAGTTTTGGTAACACATATAAGTCTAGAATCTTTCCGTTTCTCTAAGATTTACCTATTTTTTGGAATACAATTTTTCTTAGTAGTTGCTATGTCCTATATTTCTTTCTTTTCTTTTTTGGATTTTTTGAGACAGGGTCTCACTATGTAGTTGAGACTGACCTGGAACTCCCAGGATGGTCTTGAACTCACAGCTATCCTCCTGCCTCAGCCTCGCGAGTGCTGGGATTACAGGCATGCACCACCACGGCTGGCCCTGTTTTCTATATTTCAATGGTGTCTGTTGTGATTTCAACATTTTTATTTCTGTTGCATTGATGTCTTTTTTTCTCTTTCTATTGTAAACTTGCCTTATAATTTATCTTTTTTGTTTATTCTTTCCAAGAACAAGCTATTTGATTCATTGATTCTTTGTATTATTTTTTCAGGCTCAGTTTTATTAATTTCCAGTCTTCAAGAGCAATCTTTATAGTTTCCGGACTTAATTTTGGCTTGGGTTTGGATTGTTGTTTCTCAAGCATCTTAACAACGATGACAATAACAATGAAAATAGAAACGGAAATTTTGAGAAGCACCGTAAGAGGCAAATCTGGAGGGGAAAGGGATTCCCGATTCACGATGTGTTAAGTACACGTACCTACTCCCTACTTCCGAAAGGGATGTAAATGTCTCCCCCAGCAAACATGTGCTAACAAAATAAACTGTAAAAAGGACTGGTGTGTGGTCAGGAAATGAAGTGTTCTGCATTCAGCAGTATAAGGAAGACATAAGAATGACTTCATGTGACACCATCATTAAGTTTATCTGTGAAATTGACTTGCACTTCCAGCGACTGGAGCATAGTCAATATGGCCTGTGAGGCAAAGCCAAACATGGAAAGGAAAGTCGCTCTGGTCTAGTATGTCAAGTCAGTTTATTTCCTCACTGTATCTCCGTCTCTCTCGTTTCCCCATTCCCTGTTGTTTTCTCCCATATGTACGGATCCTTGTGTGTGTCCATGCTTAAGTAAGGACCGCCTGTTTGATTTATGCTAACTAGAAGCTAAATAAAATGTTGATGAATAAATAAAGACAAACTGTGCCTTTGTTGTGAAGTATTTTACCAGCATAAATACTCTGCTGTGGAAAATGTTCTTATTGTTCCACACTCAGTAATTTTTAATACATTATTTAATTTCAGAGTTATGTTGCCACAAAAATTTATATCAGATAATTTCTAGTGGTTCTTTTAATCCAGTATATTTAAATATTTAAAATGTGGATATTAAATAACTATCTATTCAATAAGAAACAAATACAATTACAACCAAATAATTTGCTAATTTTCCCAGGGTGACTATAACGTGTCTTCTTAATCTATTTTTAAAATTTTTCTATGAACTTTGAGATGATAGTAATTTTAAGAAATACATATTCCATATTGTTCTTTCCTTTATCACGTAATTTTATTATTTTTAATAGTAGCCATTGCTGGGGTGGTTTCTACGTTGCAAAAATGTTGCTAGTAAATTTCTAACTAAACATCCAGGAAAAGAGACACTAATAATGTCAACCAACTGATGTGCTAACCATGGTGTCTGCTAAAACACTGACAAGTCTGTTAAAAGGCTGAGCTTTGCAGAAATGGGTTTAGTCAGCATTTAGTGAGTGTTGTAATAATTTCAGTGCAAGGCATAGCTTAAATGAGCAGTTGTACAATGTGTTCTAAAACACATCAAGTTTTATTGGGAACCTGATAGGTTTTATTTTCATCTGTAGAGATGCAATGAATCAGGAAATGTGGGGAAAAATGTTCAATGAGGATTCAACCTTGAATCCTTCTACTCGCTGGAAATCCCAATTAGGAATAAGACACAAATGTAAGATTTATACAGCATCTTTCCTTCATAAGACATGCGGATACATATGCAATGTCTCTTAAGCAAACAATATCCTTGAAGGGATGACCGTAACTCAGGACAAAACTGTAAGGAGCAAAACACTGGCTTTTTCAAATTAGTCTAATGCAGAAAGATGGAACTGGTGTTATGAAATATTATTTCCAAATAATACTGTCTCATTCCTCCTCCCCTAGGAATGTTTCACTACCTTTCTAAGATGTATATCCACCCAGATTTTAAAGACATACTTCTTAAAAATAGATGTTATATTGCAGCAAATTTTACATTTTTGTTTCATAAGAGTATGTACAGTGAAATTTGAGGGGCAAATTTCAGACAACATTGGCTTAGTTTTAAATAATGGAATTATCTTACTTTAGAATAAACTAGATCAGCTCACATAAAATGAGAGTTTACACTGAAATATTTTAAGGTTCATATTTATATAGTTGTATCATTTCCTATGAGCACATCTAGATATTTAGAATGCAGTAGAAAGCACACATACATATATTTCATATTCAAGCTGACCTTTTCTTTCCCACAAATACTAAGGCAAAGGAGCAAGTGATTGAAAAAATAATCCTTGTGTATTACTTTCCTCAAAAGGTTCATTCGTCTTTGCCATTAGTACTTTGTTAGTACTGTATTTCATTGATTCCTCTTTGAATCTGAAAGGTATTTTTACATAACAGGTTAATATTTCTTTCCTTTTTGACTATGAGATTTGAGCAATTTTGACTTACTGGGAAAATACATAGTGTGAAGGTGTGGTAGTGGGGTTTAGCTCAGTGGTGTCGCTGACTGACTCTCAAGCACAAGGTCCTGAGTTCGATTCCTGATACCGAAAAAGAAAAAAAGTAGTATTTAAAGAGGAAATGATGAAGACTAGAATTCCATCCATCGGTGCAAACTGGTGAAGTATTCAAGTCATCCCAGTAGTCTATACTCTGTCTGCCTTATCAAGAAAAATGTCCTGGGTGGGGGATTTAGATCAGTGGTGGTGCTGCCTGTCTCATAAGTACAAGGTCCCGAGTTCAATCCCTGTTACAAAAAATAAAAAGAACAACGTCCTTTATATTTGTTGCAATTATCTAAAAATCTGTAAGTTTTGTATGGGAGGGAACTGAGGTCCGGTAATGGAAAGAGGGTGATACTCTCTATCTCAAGAGTATGCTTTTTGTACTGTGCCATCTCTGGCACAAACCCTGACGCAGCAATGACCTCTCTTGGCAAATTCCCAAATTTCTCTGTTTTAGTTTCCGAACCATAAAATAGAAATAATAATAATAACTAGCTCAGAGTTGTATTAAATAATTACATTATTCCAATTTTGAACGGTTTCTGATAAATAATCTTTAACTTTATATCCTAGCCAATTGCTTTAATATTCTTAATATGTCTCCCTATCAAAATCTTTAATTAACAGGTAATTAGTATGATTTCGTACCCTTGGAGACATGAGTTCACACTTATATGTTTTGTATGCATAAGTAACTCTTTAGAACTTTGTTAGAACATTCATAGTGTATAACACACAACTCTCTATCTAGAGTAGTAATTTATTTAGCCATAATTAACTCATGCCAGTTTGATCTTTCATTGTTTAAAGAATCAACTCACTAAAGACCACCTGTTAATTTGCAGATATTGTTGCCAACATTGGCTTGAATTAGCTAAATCAACTTCAGCTATATCCCTCCCATTTAACTGGGCAAAAATGTCAAGGGATTAAAAAATTCTTCCATTTAAATTTAATATATTCACCCTATCAGGTACCAGAACATAGATTTATTATTATTATATTATTATTATTATTATTATTATTATTATTATTATTATTATTATTATTTTGGTAGTAGGAATTGAACTCTGAACCTTGTGCTTGCAAGGCAACAGAGGTGACACTGAGCTAAATCTCTGCCCCCTGTAAATATTCTTCCTAAGTCTCTCACTGGTAGTTGCATTAACTAAGTACTCAACCTGGCTGAATTGTTTTCCAAAATGGGTTGCGTTTACTTCCCTAGGTTACCTAAGGGTGCATTGTAACAGCATTTATCACTTTAACATATCATTCATTATTCTCTGTCATGGGACAAATCCTCTAAACAAAATATTACCAAGCTTCATTCACTGATCATTGTATTTAATTATCAAGCAAGATTTGTGCTGGTTTTTAAGTTTGTTATAATGGAATTTATTATTTCAAATACCATAGATTATATTTCCAAAATACTAAAGGTAAGAAAAATAACATCCATATGGACAGAAGAAAGAATGGCACAATGTGAAATGCAAATTACCATATCTGCTAGGTTAATTATTAATAAGTATGGAAGACAGTGTTAGTACATTATAAATTAATAAAGGAATCTATTTGCACCATAACTTATTAAGGTAAAGATAAAATGATAATGTACTAAAATACATGTACATAAATAACAGTCATGAGGGACACTGGAAGGTTTGGATAAATCTTTCATTTAACATCTGATCTCAGCAAAAAATCAATAGTTTGTACTTTCTGTAACAATATGTGGAACACATGGTTAAAAAGCAAGTCTCAGAGGCAGCACTTAAGGCCAATCACTTAATCTCAGTCACAGTGTGATGGTGGTAAATATCAAGAAAAATTTTTTTTTAATTTTTATAAGACTAGGAGATAGTGTCACTGCCCCCAAGGATTGAACTTTCTTAACATGAAAGGAGGGTCTCATGTGGCTATTGAAAAAGAAGAAACAAACAAAATGAAAATTCTTCCTTTCCGGAGGGTTAAACAGCCAAACACCTGGGAGAGAACAGTGGACTAAATACTGCCCAGGTGGGTGGGGAGGTTAGTGTGATGGTAATGAACTCGAAGAAGTAGTCCGTTGCTTCAGGTAAAAGATTCACAAGGTGAGGTAAAATAGGTGACATACTCAGTGTATGGCTGTCTTATGTGTATTGAATTTTTTCCTATCCAATAACACATTTTTGCCTAAACTTTTACTTCAAGAACTGCATTTAACAAGGAACTGTTTGCAATTATATAAACAGCTTCCTGGGGGATTTCTAAGCCTGCACTTATACAGTCAGGATGGTGGCTCTATTTAAGGGACTTCAACCCTGATGTAAAGCACAATAGGTAGCGACTCAGGATGATTAGTTCAGTATTCTATATACATTGTAAATTTGATTAAAATAAATTTATATTTGGAGATATACAGTTTTGCATATCATTACTGAATCAAAACTATAAAGAGAAGATGTATGGGAGAAAATAGGTGAGGCTAATGGCTGTTTTCTTCAAAATTCATTTCACATGAAGTAGAAAAACAGCAGATGAGAGTGAGACTGAAATTATATATGATAGATTTATGTAAAGAAATGAATACTGATGAAATGGAAACAGAAATGTGTGGACCTAAAGGGTCAGATATCTCTTGCAAAAACAAGGAAATGTTACACAGTTTTGGAAAGCACATACTAATAGATCTGAAGAAAAAATTATCAAAAGCCCATCGAGTGGAAATGCAACTTGCAAAACAGTAATGTCAAGTGCCTCGCCACCACACACTGCCTGGCAGGATTTGGAGGTCTTTCTGTTTAAAAATTTACCTACAGATAGGTTAGGAAAGTCATTGTGAATCAGAACATGTCTTTCCCATGACACAAATTAAAACACATAGCAGCAAAGGCAAAGGAAAGAACAGGAACACTTAGGGGGCAGAGAGAGAGAGAGAGAGAGAGGGAGGGACTGCATCCATCCTGTGTGTGTCTCACGCTGACACTATGATATACTTACAGATATATTCAGTTGTTTAAAAAACTGATTCATTAAAATGCTTTGAAATAAATTACCTCTAAATAAATATAGCTGTATGGTAATTTGGGTATGCAAAAATCCCAAAAATATTTTGTTGATTATATTAGCACTTAGTAGTAGCTCAGAGAACATTTTGTGATTGTAAGTAATCATTTGTTTTAACTACCAAGAGCCCACCTGAGTTTATGCTGATGTACTGACTAAAACCTAACCTAATGTCCTTCTCTTTAGCCTCACATCCTTCCAGTTGTATGGACTGATGCATATTTGCATGAATTTAATTGTGTGCATCAGTATGGTTCAGGGTGTGTGCACACGTGTGTGTACATAGATTCACTTCTCATCCATTTCAGTACTGGCTCTGCCTTGCCTACAGAAGTTTTTTGTTTTCCTTCTTTTTTTTTATCTTTTTCCCTCACTCTTTTAAAAATGTCCTTCCTGATTAGGAGAATTTTTAAGTTATTTCCTAACACCTGAAGGAAAGAGACACTAGTTAATAATGACCTCTTATCCTTCTTACAGATTTGTATCTTATTTCCTCTATTACTATAGTTGCTTGAAATTTTGCTGAAAAATCTACGTTCTCCATAATTTTCTACAGCATGTAGGCAACAGACACTATGTAAGAGTTTGTTTTTTGGCTATAAACCACATTTCTCCATTTACCTCTTATTGATTTACCTTCTCCTGATCTTCAATAGTCAATAAATTTGGATCAAAGGCTCACAGGTCTCTGGCAGCTTATAAATTGTTTGAATATACCTGGTATATATGAACACAAAACATGAATACTAAGCAGTCCTCTTGCCAGAGATTTCCTAGAATTCTAGTAGTCAGCATCCACTTGTGCTAATGATCTTCTTAGAGACGTATTGATTTGTAGGACATAGGGAAATATGGAACAGTACCTGAATTAAACCAAAAAGGCATGGTGAGTACACTCTTATCCGAGTACTATTTAGTAATGTATGGACATAAGAGCTCAATGGAAAGTTCTCTCAAGTTCTTAGGCAGATCCATGCAAATATGTTTAATATGCAGAGAGAACTCACCTTTTAAAATATTACAGGCATATAGTCTATATATTCTTATAGTCTCACATATTTTAATATAATTCTAGGTTATTTATAATTTTCAACAATCACAAATACAAATTTTATAACAGGAAATATTCTAGGTCACTGCATTTCAAGGAAGGTTAAAGAAATTCCTTAGCAGCAATATGAAAAGAAAAGGGATGAAGTCTTACTGGTTTTTCTTTGTTTGAAATATGGAAAAATTTTAGGCAGTAAGAAATGCTTTAAGTAATTTTATGTGTTGAAGACACCACTTATACGAAGACGTCGTTAATACAGAAGGCTCAAATAGTAATATTCCAGCTTTTGAATAATTGCATCATTCATTATTTAGAATGTGTGTATATTAGGTTGTTCATTAAAAATTTAGACATGTGTAAAGAGCTTATAATATTTGATTACACACTATTACACAGCACCCTGCAGTAGTGTTCCCTGTGAGTAGTGTTCTTAGCATCCTGAAACTATACCTGACCTGCACTTACACTGTTAACTGATAGTAGGTGAAATAAATCATAAACCCAGAAGTCCAAATTGCAGTATGCTTGGCAGTAGAATGAAAAACACCTGTGTGGAAATAACGTACAGGGGAATGTTGACTCTTATTTTTGAAGAGAAAAAAAGATTACATAATAACTCTTTCTCCAGTTCTAAATGTTTAAAATGGCAGTAGAAGCTAATTATTAGTGTATTATTTATTATATATCTTCAGGCTATTATTACTTTATGGTCTATAAGGAGGAATGGAAATACTGACCCTCATTAGAACATTGATTCATTCATTTAATCCTTACATTAAGAACTTTATGAAAACACTTACATAAAAGAAAACTACTTCATCAGCCTATAATGTAAGTGCCAGCCCTGTTTTCAAATAATAGCCGTATCCTAGCCAGGTGTGATGGCGCACACCTGTAATCTCAGCACTCAGGAGTCTAAGGCAGGAGGATCGCTGTGAGTTCGAGACCAGCCTGGGCTACATAGTGAGTTCCAGTTCAGTCTCAACTGCAGAGTGAGACCCAGTCTTAAAAAACAAACAATAATAATAATAATAATTATTATTATAATAGTTATAATATTAATAATAATACTAGCCTTACTCTTACCCAAATTGGTCATTATGTCTCTCAAGCCATAACCTATTATACAAATGCCACCTATATTCAATTTGTACCAAATGTGTAAACTCCAAATATAACTAGAAAGTTTCTTGTGAATATATTAAACCCTGGACATATAAATATAAATATGCTATTTAAAGATTTACTTCTGTAGTACTTTGGATAAGAATCTCTTTGCCTAGGAAGGAGGTACATTAATTATCTAACAATATGTATTATCTAGCACATTTTCTTGCTAATAGTAAACCAAGAATACCCTACAACATTTAAAAGTCAGATGAACTTGTGATAAGTACCATTAAATTGTACATAATATCAAATTTTTAAATGAAAATCAAGAAAGGGTATGTAGCTTAGACAGTGTTATAAAATTACAGAAATATGTTGTTTTCTAACATATTGTGAAGGCCAAAAAGTTGAGTAAATGTCCAGTGGTGTGGTATAGTTTTTGACACAATGACTTTGTTCTTACAGCAAAAAAACAGATATAAGCAAATCGGAGAGTTAACACATGTTTTCCATTTCAATTATATTATGTAAATTTTTAAAAGCAGTTCATTCATGAACTCATACACTCTGGAACATACTAATGGCTAATTTATTTAAATTCGAATCTTTATAAAATTATAAACACTAAAATGTTAGGGTAGGATTGAAGTGTCATCTAAATCTTAGTCTTGAGGATTAAACTACTGTATAGGCTAAAAACATTGTATTCATTCTCTGAGTCTTTATTTTTATCACATATTGTTCAGTAGTTAAAATTTCCTTTAGAATTAAAATAATAAAATAATAAATTCTACTTTTATTTCTTTAGCTTTGTGTAAAGGGAGTTGAAAATTATTAAGTTTTTAGTGTGAAATAAAAACCTTATCACATTATAGGGTAGCTCAACATCAAAAATCAAGAGCACATGTAATTAATTTGTATTGCTGCTGCTATAATTATCTACATTATGTCTGATAAGATCAAACTGAACTATGAAGAAATAAGTGAGCTACTAAAAACAATTGCATATTTAAACACATCTTTTTGTCATAACAAATCCTGTTGCGCAGTGTGTTTAAATTTGAAAATCTGGGCAAGAAAAAATAGAATTCTGAAGCCATAAATAAACCAAATTATGTATAAAAATGAAGAAAAATATCTATCCTGCATGTTTGAATCCAGAATGTCATACATTATGATGTCCATGCACGTTAAAAAGGTGATGCCCATGTGACTTAAAACATTTATACCTATCATAGTAGATTTAAAGCAAGTTGTTTTTGTCAAATTATAGCAGGCATAGCCTCACATCTGATATTAGTTGCATGAATGTTTGAAAAGTTAGCAATGTGCTGTCTGAAGGCAGTTACCATTTTATTGATTTCTTTTTTGCCTCAAATGAAGGCAGGCCAGTAGAAACGCCTGTCAATAAGAGATTTTAAACTGCATTTTACCTAGAAAGTGATTTGTATCTTCTTATACTTCTAGCTTAAATCAATTTTCATGGCTACACCTAACTTCAAAGGATACCTTCTGCCATATGCCCAAAGACTGAGTGTCCAGAACCCTTCCATCAACAGTGCTAATGCCTACCAGAGGGCAGCTTTCTGTATTGTGTAACTACTGCATTCCAAGTACCTAGAACTGCACACCAAATGTGTAGTGTCAACCTGATTGGCTTTGGGATCTACCCAGGGTATTGTTGGATTACAGTGCTGCATGGATCTGGGTGGTGCATGAAGGTGTTATCTTGGGATCTAGATCTGGACCCTCTCTCCTTTTGCTCTGGCACTTTTCTCCTCTTATTCTCCACTGTCATGAACCAAGCTGTTTTTTTTGTTGTTGTTGTTTGTTTGTTTGTTTATTTGTTCACCACAACCTTCCACCATGGCATTCCTACCTTAGTCATGGACTCAATCCCCTTACCTATGAATCACATTGCACTTCTTTAGGTTGTGGGTATTGAATATTGTTTTCTAACAACAGGAAAGCTCACTAGCATGGCTTCCAACAACAAGAACATTTTAGTAGTGCAGGAGAGATTAATTTTTATACAGTCATGATGGAAATAAAGAGGTACTAATGTAGCAATGTATTTTAACTGAAATACCCCACTTGAATAAGTCAAAATGTTGTGTTACTTATGAGATATTTTAGTCATAATTTAGAATTATATGTAGAAATTCAAGTGTAATATTAAGTAACTAATTTTTATAGGAACAGTTGGCAAAAGGGAGAGAAGATATAAAACTTTGGACAAATATCATATATAAAGCCAAATTTTATTAAATTTTTAGAATGAAAAGCACAATGCTAGATAGAGTGTAACTCAGTAGGCAGCATTTGTTCTTTTAAACCAAAGTAGGAAAAAGAAAATCAGTTTTATTTACCTGCTGGGGAACAAAAAGTGTTGCTTCTGGGCAGGAGAGATGTTTGTGTATCTTAGCTTGGCAGAATGCAGAAACACAAACTGTTAATTATTTTAATGATCTTCTTCAAGGAGCTGTGCTTTTGACTGTAGTAAAATTGACTGCATTGCCTACGACCTTATTCATATCCATTTCTACTTAGTCAGCACCACACACTGGCGGGCCATTAAGCAAGCGCTAAGTGAAATTGAAATAGTGTCTTCAACTACCTCAATTTACCATAACCCTTGCTATGTTTCTATTTTTTTTCCAAAATATTTCTCCAAATATTATTAAATATTCAAAAGTATTTAATCCTTTATTTTGAAAGCTACATCTAAGGATTGATGTCTAGTTCCCTATTTTTAAATCTCAACATGTGCTCACCTGAGATGAACCTCTAAATATTTCCTGTTTTTGATTTTTTTTTTCTCTGATTGTTGTGCTGCTTCCATGCCTGGTCAACGAAATTGACAAACTGCACCAAAAAAGAAAACAATCAGATAATAAATCTGTTCATTTTTACACAATACCTACATAATGCTAAAGTTACCACCAGTACTATTTTTATTTAAGTGAAATTTTTATTTTTAAGTGTTTGCAATATATGATTACATTCATCTGAGGGAGTAGCTAACTGCATATAACATATTTCTATTTTTTCCGTCTGTTTCCACTACCCCCTTTCCTCCTCCCTACATCTCTTGATCACTTTTCCTTTTGCAAAAATCCATCAGCATTTTAAAAAACCAAGACACACAGAAATACGCAAAGGGTTTTTATGACAAATGAATGTTGAATCTTGTAAAATAATTTTTCTGCATTTATTGAGATGATTATGTGATTTTTTTTCTTTGAGTCTGTTGATACGGTGTGTGATTTATTGATTTGTGTATGATGAAACATTTCTGCATCCCTGGGACGAATCCTACTTGGTCACGAGATATAAACTTGTGGAGATGATATTCTAAAGTATTTATAAAGCATTTACTATTTGTGAGACACTGGTAAGCAATTTCAATCTAGTGTTTTATTCAATTCTCATAACAAAAATTAGCTGTACAATATAATTTCCCTATTTTGCAGATAAAAAAGTAGAGAAAGAGAAATTTTACCTGCAGTACATATTTTTCCCAAGAATGGAAGCACAACTGTATTTGATTTATGTTAAGAAAGATCAAAATATGTTTGAGAGATAGGGAAATTTGAATTGATTAGGATGCTTAATGAAAAAAATGAACGTTTTTTTTTAAATATTAGATTAAGTGAAGTATGTGTTGGCCTTGACCCTGAATTTGACTTCTCAAATCTTGAAATCTGATCCCCATGAAAGGACAGTCTTCAGAGATTGAAACTGGGGGCATGATCTGTGTTCATGTTAAAACAATATTTGAGAGAATGACATGAGATGGATCCTCTTTTTGCGTGCTTTTACTTTTCTGGGTACCTCAATAAGAAACTTGCCTTGGAATGATTTAGAAAACCAAAGTTGACATCACATGACAATCACTTCACAGCATATAGAACCACTTGTGGAGAGCTAGTTGACACATATATAAATTCATAGTTTTATATTTTGTATTCCTTAACATTTGGAAGAAACAAGAATAGAACAGAATACCTGGAAGAGCTAAATCATAAGTTCCCTCCCAGTTCTGTCCTGTGGGATAATAGTGCCTAAACAAACAATCCTTTTAATTTTTGAGATTAGGCACATTTTATTTTTGTTATTTTTCTGCCAAGCTTCAGGCTTCTTCAAATAAGCTAATTATATCTTTCTGTTGGAACAGTTTGCCCCTTTTTCTTCAAAAATGACAAAGCCTGCCTCTCCCACCACTGAGTTGTTTATTCTTGGTTCCAAATACAACTGTTGTGTGGCCTTTTGTGGGACATGAAGTATATCTTAGATGGTGACTACATCTTAGACAATTAAATATCAAGGCTAGATGCAATATGTTACTTATTCCATAATACTTGGGAAGGAATTCTTTCTCAATGAATAGGATGACAAAAGATGAACAACACATCTACAGGCACTGGGCAAACTGGGAAACATCTCTGAATATCCAAAAGGCTGCTACATACATAGAAACTTAGAACATATTAATTAGTTTCTAGTACATTGCAAAATATTTATGCCTCACTCAAATTTAATTAGATAAATCAATAAGCTAACAAACTTATCACTGTGAATTTTTCAAGTAGTGTATGGAACAATAATGTGTAGCAAATATACAACCTATAAAATTAGATTTCAGTTACTTTAAAAAATAGTTTCACAGAAAATAATAGAACACCAAAATTGTTGGAGGCATTTATTACAATATACTAATTCTCCTAAAAGGAAGGCTGAATTAATGAGATGGTTCACCATGCTCAGGAAGTTTAAAAAAAAAAAAAAAAAAAAA
>NW_022900947.1:21942390-22011276 GCF_012274545.1 Fukomys damarensis | reverse complement strand
AAAAAAAAAAAAAAAAGACTACATTAAAATGTAATTGCATTACAAAAAGAAAAAAAAAATAAACCTTAAGTAATACCCAACTGGCCACCCATTATACAATATATTTGGTTCTAATAAATAAAATATTTAATAGAAAGTATACTTGTATTAAAACCAATTTTTAATTTGGGGACAGTTAGGTTTAAAAAAATCACTATAATCCTGAAAGATAACATAGGCAATAAACAGACAGAAATTTCCTTATCAAGAAGCAAAAACTTTCAGTATAAACATACTGCAGGATTCCTGACCAGTAGGTCAAAAATTAAAGACATACACTAATTTTAAAATTAGATTTGTTATTTAACTGATACAAAATATTTCATTTTAGAATATATTACTTTTGCTTTCACCTACTCACCTCCAGATCCCAAAGATTTTGGGTGGCATGAGCTTTGACTGAAAAGATTATACCATCTGATCAAATATGGGCACACTCAAAGAGCCCTGGTGAGGGCATAGGATTAGTAACCAGTTAAACTATGTGAATGGTAAAATTCCTAAGAGAATATAATTAAGTAAACACTATTTGGTTATTATATTTTATTTCAAACATGTGCATATTTTCTAGTTTCTGTTTTTTATTCAGTGAGTGAATCAAAGAAGATATAGTAAAATACACTATAAAACATCTATAATCCCATTGAAAACTAAAGAAAACATTAGGGTTTTTTCTCTAGTAAGAATGTAAAATATTGCATTTCAGTCCTGAAATGCTAGCCATATAGGATGGTAGCATACTGTGACTGCCAATTCATTGGGCTCATTATTTCAACTATTTTTAAAGAAAAAAATTAAAAATTTAGAGATCTCCCACTAGTTAGGTGGAATATGTTTTATATGAAATATTTTCCATGTTTTAACATGGAATGAATAGTTCTGAATCATTGTATTTAAATTTATATTGAAATTTCAGAAATATTTCCTAAAATGACTCATATTTTCAATAAAATTTCTGAAAGTGCCGGATTTTACCTTTTCCTCTATTGTCATAGAATTTAATAATTCAGGTCATTTTTTATTGTGTTTATTTCAACACACATTCTATAATTTAACTTAATTAATATGCATAGTATATTTAGTTTATAAATAAATATGTGTGTAGGCATATATAATTGCTCTTATGCAATATTCTTCTACATAATGTCTATAGATAATAAATCAGCATGTAGACATGTATTTTATTATAATTAAGATTTGTGATGTTGGAAAGACTATTTCTCCATTTCTGTTGATCTGAATTAATAAAGACTGAAAAGATCTTGGAAAGCAGTGGTGTAGACCAGAAAGGTATGACTGCAGGCAGATGGCACTGCCCTGATCCCAGTGGCTTGGGTATGCAGGTGCAAGCCAAAGGCCCACCCTGAATAGAACTGCACAAGCACACAACTAACAGCCAAAGGCCTGGCCCAACAGTAAGTAAGTGTATGGAGACCCTAGCCAGAAACCTTCTCAGAAACCAGGGACTGGGGTGCACAGCTCCCTGCCAAAGGCCCTCCAGACCACGGTTATACAAGGGGACATGCCCTAGCCAGAAGCATGGCTAGATACCATCCAAAGTGTGCACAAGCCCCAGCCAAAAGCCTGTGCAGACAACAGGTTAACTTCGGGATCCAGAAGGCAAACCATTCTGAACCCAGGAATTGGTGCACTGGTGAGCAGCAGAGAAAAGGCTGCTCAGTGGCTTACTGGGAATCTAATATACAACCACATGGACAACCTGAACTGGAAATGAAAGAAGATATGGAAAAAAATGAAATCCAAAATGATTTCTCAGATACACCAGAGATTTTTACATAATACATGACATGATTAATAAATCTAGAGCAGACACAGATTTTTAAAAAATGGAGGTAAGGAACATGATTATATCCAACATAGAAAATAAATGGGGTTCATAAAACAGATGCAAAAAGATTTCCAGGAGATTACAAATTTTGTTAAAAGTATATGCAGCAGAATGAGCCAATAGGAGGACAGAATTTCAGGTATAGAAGATAGGATTGCAGTTAGTGACCAGGAAAGAAAAATTTCTTAAAAAAATAGTAAAAACCTATGAGTAATCAATCCAGCAGCTGCTAGACAATACAAAGAATAATAACCTAAGACTGATCAGAGACAAAGAAATAACAAGAGAGAGTTCAGACCACATAAAAAACTTTCCACAGAAGTAATGGCAGAAAATTTCCAAGTAGGGGAAAAGAACTTGACATACAGATAATTGGGGCATATAGCACTCCAACTAGCCATGATTAAAACAAAACAAAACAAAACAAAAAAACTACACATCAGCATATAATAGTTAAGATTCCAGAAATCCAACAGAAGAACACAATTCTAAAAGCAGTTAGATAAAAGAAATACATCAGCTACAAAGGAAAGCCCACCAGAATCACATCAGACTTCTCAACACCAACCCTCAAGGCAAGAAGAGTGTGGAGTGATATATTTCCAAGCCCTAAAGGAAAACAACCTCCAACCCAGAATGATGCACCCTGCAAAACTATCTTTCAAAATTGATGGAGAAATAAGGTATTTTCATGACAAAGAGCACCCAAGGAACCCCAGATTGCCAAACCAGCATTCCAAAGATTTCTAAGCAATATCCTAGGAAAAGACAGTGAGGGTGACAACCCCAGGAAGCCCAGCCAAATGAATCTATCAGGCATGAGAAGAAATTAAATGAAAAGGGGAGAATCCAACAAAAAGAAACAGCCATGACAATGATAAGTCAATACATATCACTTATAACCATCAACATTAATGATCTCAATTCACCAATCAAAGAGAATAGACTGGTAGAGTGGGTCGAGAAGAGAGACCCAACAATATGCTGCATACAAGAAACACAATTCAAAAAGAAACTAATAGAGTGAAAAATAAAGGATGGAAAACAATACTTTATATGACAGGAACACCCCAAAAAGGAGGAGCTCTTCACTTTGCAGATCAAATGTATTTCAAACCATCACTGATTAAGAGAGACAAAGAAGGACAATATGTTCTTGTAAATGGAATAACCCAAGAGGAAGAGATGACAGTCATAAATATATATGCAGCAAATAATGGTGCATCCAACTATAGAAAACAAATAATAACAGACATGAAAAACCAAATAGGCACTAATACAGTAGTATTATCAATAACCCACCATCACAAATAGGTAGACCAACTACACAAAAAATGACAATGAAATACTAGAACTCAATCAAATTCTTGAACAAATGAACTTAACATATGTTTACAGAGTGTTCCTCCCTACAAAATCAGAACATGCATTCTTTTCAGCTGCACATATGTTTTTCTCCAAAATAGACCAAGTATTCAACAATAGAATATGTATAAGTAAATGCAAAGGAATTGAAGTGATCCCTTGTATATTATTAGACCATAATGCAATGAAATTGGAGATCAATAGCAAAAGAAACCTCAAGGATTTCATAAACACTTGCAAATTGAACAACACACTTCTGAATAACCAATGAGTCACAGAGGAAATTAAAGAAGAAATCAGAGCTTCTACAATTAAATAACAATGTCAACACAACATATTAGAATCTGTGGTACATAATGAAAGCAGTCTTATGAGGGAAATTGAAAGCCATGAGTACTCAGTTTAGAAAAACAGAGCAAGCTCAATTAAATAACTTGATGTGGAAACTCAAGCTTCTAGAAAATGAAGAGCAGGACAAACCCAAAGCTCACACATGGGAAGAAATTGTAAAGTTCAGAGCAGAAATCAATGCAATGGATCTAGGGGAATGATACCAAAAATCAATGAAGCAAAGAGTTGGTTCTTCAAAAGAATTAACAAAGTTGACAAACCCTTCACTAACCTTATGAAAAGAGGAAGAAAAGGAACAAATTCATGCAATTAGGAATGGAAAAGGTGAAATTACAATGGACCCAGCAGAAATTCATAGGTTCATCAATACCTACTTGGAGAACCTATACTACAGTAAGAGGGAAAACACAGAAGTGGACAGATCCTATCTTCTTATGATTACCAAACTTGAACAAAGAACACATAAAAATTCTAAACAACCCGATATCAACAAACAAAATTGAAATCATAATTAAAAACTTACCAACTAAGAATAGCTTGTGTCCTGATGGCTTTACTGCTGAATTCTACAAGACACTTAGAGAACTATTGCCATCTTTATTTAAACTCTCCAAAGAAATTGAAAGGGAAGCAGCACTCCCAAATTCATTCCTTGAAGCAAGCATCACCTTGATACAAAGGCAGAGAAAGACTCAACTGAAATATAGATCTATAGGCCAATTTCACTTATGAACATAGATTCAAAAATCCTTAAGATACTGGCAAAAAAGATGGAGAATATCATGAAGAAGATCATACACCCTGACCAAGTGGGATTCATCCCAGGGATGCAGGGAAGGTTCATCAAAAGCAAATCAATAAATGTAGTACATTATATTAATAAAGACAAGGAGAACCATGTGACCATTTCAATAGATGCAGATAAAACCCTCCAAAAAACAGAAATAGAATGTCTCTACATCAATCTGATAAAAGCCATCTATAAAAAACCAATAGCCAATATCATATTAAATGGTCAAAAACTGAAATCCTTCACAATAAAATCAGGAAAAAGACAAAGATGTTCACTAGGACCACTCCTGTTCAATAAAGTTCTGGAAACATTATCAGTAGTAACTAGACAAGAGAAAGAAATAAAAGGAATAAAGATAGGAAACCAAGAAGTTAAACTCAGTAAAAGATAATGATACTTAATATAGAAGACCACAGGAACTCCACCAAATTCTTCTTGGCTTCATAACCAAATCCAATAAACTAGTTGGATACAAGGTCAACACACAAAAATGAATAACTTTCCTGTACACAAATGATTTACTGAGAGAAAAATGGCGTAAACAATTCCATTCACAATAGCATCCAAAAAATTTAATACCTAGAAATCAACCTAATAAAAGAAATCAAAGAATTTGACTTTAAAAAATACAGTACTCTGAAAAAATAGATTGAAGATGATATCAGAAAATGGAAAGATATCCCTTGCTCCTGAATAGGAAGAACCAACAGAGTGAAAATGTCCATACTTCCAAAATTGCTACATAGATTCAGTGCAATCCCAATTGAAATTCCAGTGGCAAACTTAACAGACCTTGAGAAAACAATAAAAATTCATTTGGAAGAAGAAGAGACCTAGAATAGCAAAAGCAATTCTAGGTAATAGCGAGAAGGTAGGAGATAGCACAATCCCCAATTCAAAATTATATTGCAAAGCTACTATGATAAAAACAGCATGGTACTGGCAAAGAAACCAACCTGAGGACCAGGGGAAAGATTAGAAGCTGAAGAAACAACTCCAGACATACTCAGCTACCTCTTCTTTGACAAAGACAGAGACCTTTACTGGAGGAAAGATAGCCTCTTTAATAAATTGTACTAAAAAAAATTGGGTTTCAACTTGCCAAAGAGTAAAGCAAGACTTATATCTCTCACCATGCACTAAAATAAAATTGAAGAGGATTAAAGATATAAATATTAAAAGATAAACATTAAACTGGGTGAAAAAGAGGTTAGGTAGAAATCTTGAAGATATGCACTTGAACTCACATAAACATCAACAAGTGAGAACTCTTCTTATTAAAAAGCTTCTTCATCGCTTCTCGGCCTTTTGGCTAAGATCAAGTGTAAAAAGCTTCTTCACAGGAAGAGAAAGCACCAACAGTGTGAAGAGACAACCTAAAATTTGGGAAACATTTTTCAACAGGTGTTCCTTAGACAAATGTCTACTATCTGTAATATGTAAAGATCTTACAAAAATCAGACCTCTTAAATTTAAAGATCCAATCCAAAAAGGTGCATCTGAAATGAACAGACGTTTATACAAAGAAGTAGAAATAGAAAACAAATATGAAAATATATTTAGCATCACAGTTCATTTGAGAGATGCAAATGAAAGCAATGTTGAGATTTTACCTCACCCCAGAGAGAGTGGATGCTATCATGAAATCAACCAATAACAAATGCTGGCAGGGCTGTGGGAAAAGAGGAACACTGTTCCATTGCTGGTGGGAGTGTAGACAGAAACAGTTTGTTTGAAAATCAGTATGGATATACCTCAAAGAATTAGGATTGGAAGTC
The DNA here is from genome assembly GCF_012274545.1 of Fukomys damarensis. Lineage (NCBI taxonomy): Eukaryota > Metazoa > Chordata > Mammalia > Rodentia > Bathyergidae > Fukomys > Fukomys damarensis. The sequence continues at coordinate 22,005,101 of NW_022900947.1, read as the reverse complement.
CCGTTTGACCCAGCTATTCCCCTGATGGTTATCTTCCCCCCAAAATTAAAAGGATCATGCCACAGTGATATATGTGCACCCATATTCATAGCAGCACAGTTTGTAATAGCTAAATCTTGGAAGCAGCCTAATTACCCATCAATGGGAGACTGTGTGTGTGTGTGTGTGTGTGTGAGTGTGTGTGTATAATATATAATGTATGTTCCACTGAGCCATAAAAATGAGACATTAGATAAATTTATAGCTAAATGCATGCACATTGAGGAAATACTCTTAAGTGAAATAAATAGGACACACATGCATGCATACCAGAGTTTTTCTGGTGTGAGAAACTGAAAGTGTAAATAAAAGTGTAAAAGTATAATAGATAATGTCAAATAGGAAGAAAAGAGACAAAGGGGAGTGGGAATTGGGAGGGGTAGGGGAAAAGAAAGAAGGGAATGGAATGAATATGAAAAAAATGAAAAAAAATGGGAACAAAGCCTTTGCAAATAGGGAAGGTGGAGGGGTTAAAAGGAGGGCACGGGGAATGGAGAAAAAAAAGAATCAAGATATATTATGTAAAGGTACAAATTTCCATTGATGAATGACATTATATTTTATACTTAAAGCATACCAATAAAATTAATTTTAAATGACTGAAGATGGGTGAACAAATAAGCAAATAATGGATAAAAGTTGTTCAATAAAATTTCAAAGTAATTACCTGGGTTTTCTATTAATTCCTTATGGAAGCTTACATTTAAAACAATATTAAAGTATTCTTTGTAAGACAGTGTGCGTTTCTTGTGTGGACTCTACTGAGATATGCACTGTGGATATTGCAAGAATAATCAACTTGTTACATTTGCATGTTGTAGGGGACAAAGTGTTGTCTTGCTCATCCGTGATTTCAAAGTGCAGTCACTGTGTGGGACTCTACCACTGTTTCCCTCTTGGCTTCACTTGGTGGTCATTATCAGCTTCAAAATACTTCCTTCATGTGTTGGTTTATTGCCTTTTCTACTATTTTCAAAACTATGGCCTAGTCCTTCTCATTCTTCGTCTGTCTGATCTCCCCTTTGCACTTTCCTCTTTCACTACATTTCTCAGACTCTTTTGCTTTCCACTTGAGCTTTTACTGTGATTCCATTGAGCCCCCTTGGGTAATTCCATAAGCTGTCTTTTTGCCTACCTGAATAATTCAAAATAATATTATCATCCATTTAAAGTCAGTTATTCTCCAAACCCGTCAATGCTTTCACCGGCCTACCTGTCCAGGTGTTCTAGTGAGTGATCTGCAGGGGCTGACATCTGTAGACATTTGTTGAACACACTGGGATCTTTTAATTTTATAAAAATCTGTGATTAGTGAGTGTCATGCAATAGCGCATTATGTTACTTATCAACATCGTAAGTTTGAAAGGAAAGCTAAGTAACTGAATTTATTTAAGAATTTCATATATTGTTGAACATTTTCCATACTTCTTAAAGTGATCATATTTTGAGATAATGCAAAATAATTTGAACTCTGATCACAGCTTGGCAAAATCAGGCTCGCTTTTCACGCTGGAATATTTTAATCATCTTAATAAATATATTATTTGTTCTGCTGATATAAGAATTGTATCAGCTATTGCAGAAGCTACCATATCTCCTTTAATTCTATCATATTGTAGTTTGAATTAGCTCAAAATTTTATATTAAAAAATAGAAATTATAAAAGAGCACATATATTTTCCCAGTTTTCTCCCACCTCCGACATTTCAGGAATCTTTGTCATGTAGGTAAATTTCTCTTCCCTTGTTTCCATGGTACAAACTCAAACACAGCAATGCAGTTTATTTCCAAGAGTATAGTTTCCAAGGAAACCAGATGGCAAACAAAACTAAAAGTCTCTCCCAACATCAACATGTTCAGTTTCTCTAGGAGATGGACATCCTTGTTTTACAATTCTGGCAAGTTATTAAAGAAAAGGCAGTGATTATGACAGGATCTTCAATAATATAGTTTAAATTGTTTAAGATAAATGTTTTTTTAAAGGTATGTGCCTACTTTTATTTTATTTTTATTTTTTATTTTTTGCTATTGAGGTTATTGGTACATTCTGGGTGTACAGTACAGTTACATTCATTATTGGGATCTGGTACCTTTACATGACAGGTCTTGGTTCTCATAAATGTTTAATTTAAAAGTTTACTGTTTAATATACTTAAATGTCCATGAGGTTAATGAAATAAAAGGGTTCTTGTTGATTGTGTTACTGTTTTTTTTTTGAAATAGCAAAATTTTGAAGACAATGAAGAAATAATACATATTTATAATTCAGTTTATAAAGGATGAATAGAAATACAGAAAATTCTCATAATGTGATGATGAAATTTGCATACAATATAAACATATTTCAGATAGATTTTTGAGTTGCATAAAATATATTTTAAATATAAACATGTAGTGACACCTTTACACTCATCATTAATTCATCCTGGGAGGCAAAAGGAGGACCAAAAATGTCTAACCTCAAACCCCTTCGGCTGGAAAGGTGGTGGTTTGAGAGACAATTGGCATTTACAACATCTGGCTTGTGCATGGCATACCAAATAATGATAAGTACAGACATTTTTATGTCAACATGTATGAAGGACCAAATTTGAGCACTTTAAAAGCAATCAAATATCAAGAAATCAATGTAATCACAAAATCAGCTAGTCATTGGTACCTGTTACTATATCTTTAATGTATTCTAAAACATCAAAACTAGTAGTGCATTAGGGAGGTAGAGTCATATTTTTAAAAATTTTAGAAGTGTTTCTCTAACCACAAGCCTAGTGGTTGTATAGTCTTAATGTATATCAACTCATTCTCAATGTCTTAAAATTATGATTCTTTGGGCCAGGGTTTAGCTCAGTGGAACTGTGCCTGAGTTTGATACCCAGGACCACAAAAACAATGGAGAGGGAAAAAATTATGAATCCTTTAAGAAAATACAAAAATGTAATAGTACATTTTGGAAGTAAATTGTAAATTTAGTAAAAAAAAAATTCCTCTCTGACCTTCTCACCTTCTGACCTTCTGACCTTGTCAACCTTCCATACAAAACTAGTTGCACATTCTTCCACCTGTGATGTTCTAGAAGGACACATTCAATGATCAGGCTAAAAGTGGTATTAGAAATCTTTTTCAGTGAGAGTTTCCATCTACTACCGACCTTGAATGCATCAGACTATGTACAGAAGTCTAAGTTATTCTTACTGGAGGGTGAATGGCCATATAGTCAGTCCTTCAGCTGACAGGTCACCCCAACAGTTCCCTACAATGGACCACGAATGCCAGATTTAATTCGAGTTCAATTCAGTTAAGACTTTTACAAACCAGGCAATGCTCATGATTAAATCATCCCAAATTTCTGACTTAAAGAACTAAATAAATTTTTTAAAATATTACTAGTTTGTTATGTTGTGTGGTAAATTTTTGTTGAAATGATACACTTCTCCTACATTTCACCACATAAATGATGCCAAAGATCTAATATGATATTTTGTTGCATTAGAAAAAGACATATTAGGCTGGGAGGTAACTGTGTTACAGCATGTTCTCAGCATGCAATAGACTAGTAGGTAGATCCTGTGTGTGAAACACACACACACACAAACACACACACACATACACAGAATGTATGATTATCTTCAGTAGTTTGGGAAGGGAAATATATCTCCAATCTGAAGTTGGAAAATAACAAAACAAAAAAAAATTTTCACAGTAAGATGACATGCTAAAAACAGTTTTAAAATTCTAGTTTAAAAATGATTTAGGTCATCTTGCATTATGAAATTATCAAGTATTCATAAGTTTCATCCTGCAAACTTTCCACTGCAATAGAAGTTATTAGAAGTTGACTAATATAGTATTTGACTGTGAGAAATAAATTTGGGAAGCAATAAAACTCATTATGGGAAATTAAAAGTAACCTTGGTTGTTGTTTTGTCTGGGAATATAAATTGTGATTTTAACATTAATATACATTTCTATTTATCTCTGCATTGACTTTAATGTATCATTTCATCTTATTTAATAATTCTGTCTAATGCAATTTTTATTTCTCTATATTACTTTATATCAAACTATAGGGAATGTGCTCCACAAAAATCAAAGTACATCAACATCTTAAATAATTAATTAAATTTACAGTAACCATTTGCTACTATCCCAAAATTATATTGAAACAATTTTATTATGGCACAAATATCACATACATTATTGTGCCTGCATGCTTCATTTAACTAAGTTCTTTGTTGTTCACCATATTACTTCAATTGTTGACCAAAGTGTTTAACAATACGTATTTTCTTCTACCATAGGAATATCTCCATGCAGCATTTGGTACTGGGATGCCATTCTCCTTGATTTCCTTTGTATTATTTCTTCTGTCTTCAGACATATGTCATTAGTTTTGTTTTTATTTTTTATAAACCAATCTTTTAACCTCAAATTATATGATTAATGTATTAATTGTAGTACAAATGGCACAATTCTGATGGCAAAACACATGAGAATCTAGCTAGGCATTATATTTTTCATCTTTGCTTGAACTAGAAAAGGTGATATACCAAAATCTTCATAAATTGAACACTGATATATGGGACATATATTGTTTCTGTAACTTTTTAAAGTTTTGAAATGTATTACTTTCCAGCATCTTCAAAAGATATGGGCACAAGCTATATCATAATTTAACATATTGAAAAATCAAAAAAGATGAAACTTTTTCAGGATAATTCTATGATTAGAAATATTTTGGAGAGAAGCCATTATCTTAGGTTTTAACCCTCTCATTTCTTGGGGAAAATTACTATAAAATAATATTTTGTACATCAATTTATGAAGATGCTTCCTCTTGCATTTTAGAAGATGAGATTGCAGTTCTTGAGAAAATGGTGGAAATGTATTAGAATTTCATTGCTCATTGAATTTATCACAGAACATTGTACACAAGAAAGGAAAATAGGCAATACTAGATAAAAGGGGAACCCTAAAGATATTAACTGGCAGTAGCATAATCTTTGCCTTGAAGTAATTTTCATCATTTTTCCTTAGATATTTCTAATCTTTCAAGGTGTGAAATAACAAGGCTTTGCAACTACATATAAAAGTAAATAAACACCCAACATTTCTCAAACATCTCCTGTGAAAATTTTTTGGTGAAGCAAACAAAACAAAACAAAATTAATCCACTGCCAATGAGCAGACACTCAGAAACAAGAATGAGTAATGATGGAGACCCTCAGGTGACACAGCCAGGTCTTCAACATGATGTGTCTGTTGTATCTTCAAATTCTCCCCATTAAATCACCTTTTATTAATTTTATTTGTTTTGAAAGCTGATCACAAAAAGCCACACATGGCTGTGGATTTAGCCTAGTGGTTCCATTGCCTGCTAGCAAGTTCAAGATTTAGCGTTCAAATCCTGGTACACACACAAAAAAGCTACAAACAGTGATCTAACAAAGAAGGTAGTTGAAGTGCAAACAAATAAGAGAGAAGGATATTAAATAATGTTCACATGTAAGAGACGTACAAATATTGAAAAATAGTTTTAAATTAGTTATATTTTGGTTATATTCAATTATATGAATTTTAATGGTGCTCAATTACTAAAGGTGATAAATATTGAATTTTTAACACAATGAATTATAAAAAGAAAAAATAAGCAATGGTCAACCTAAAGAAGTTACAAAAGTAAAAGAATATCTAAAAATGGAGTCCACTTTCAATTTAAAAAGGAAAAAATGGTTAGAAAAAAAGTTGAAAATCTGAGTTTCTATTTGAAGATACTAGTAGAAAAGAAAATTACTTGTCATGGTTTAGATCTAACATGTCCCCCAAATTCTTCTGTGTTCAAAAGTAGGGCTATTGGAAGTAGAAAGGTTATTGGATCATAAGGACACAAACCCTACAAATGTATCCATCCGTCAGTGAGCTCATAGCTGAATATGTTTTTACGAAGCTAGTCTCCATTAGCGGAACGGAATCAATGCCTTTGAAACTTGTCTCCACCAAGCCCTTCCACCATGATTTTTCGACCTGGGAACCCACAAATCGTGTATTAATCCCTCTGACACTATGAATTAAAACATAGTTTTCACCCATAAACTCATGTCTTTTGTCAGAAGATAAAAAGCTCACTAAAGCAAGGAAAAGAAAAAACATTGAGTCCTTCATTACACTAGCAAAAAATTACTCCAGAATTTAAAAGAAACGTATTTATTCCATCAATACTCGGGATAAGAAGAAAAATAGATACTTTTTTCTTTTTCTCTACCTAATTAAATAATATATTCTGTGCCTTATTAACTTCACTTAGTGTTATGTTCTCAAGGTGCAACCGTTTTCCTACATGACTCAAATTTATCTTTGGTTTTGGCAAAGTAGTACTCTTTGTGTGTAAATGCTATACTTTCATTATCTATTCATCTATTGATGGATGTCTAGGTTGCTTCCAAGAAACCCAAATTATAAGTAACGAGTAAGATGAAAGATAGGTACTAAAAAGTAAGAAAATGGATTTTTGTAAAATGGGAAAGGGATCCAATTGATGGAGGAAGAAGAGGAAAGGAGGGAAAAGGAATGAAAAATGAAATTAAGATTTGTTACCCATATGTGCCAAGTCCACACAAGTAACGTACACATTGTGCATTGCAAATATGTACTAATAAAAGATAAATAAATACAATTCGAAAGGATTCTCTGTTCATTTTTGAACAATAATAGGAAGAGAAATGTACATTTTGAAAAAAACAGGAAAGAATATAATGAGAAGAGAAGAGATCAGAAAAAAATATTAAGACTCAAGGCTTTGGGAAGAGTCAATACAAAATTCAGTCACATTAACTTCACTCCAAATTCTGTGATCATCTTTGGTAATTTTCACAAAACTTGATTGATTTGTAGAAAGCAAATCTTCCAGATTAAGATCTATTCCATGTATAACAGTGGAAGGATAAAACATCAAAAGGAGCCGAAGGCTTTTGCAAAGAAACCTGTATGATGGAGGGATCCTAACAAGGAAATTAGGACAGCGTAAGCAAGAGCAACTTGAAAAATATCTGAGTCACTGAATTGAAGCTCTTGTAGAAGGTCTAACAGCTACATCGCCGTGCATCCTCAGTGAGATGGAAGAGCTTGAGAGTGGTCCATGGCAAGGCTGTTATTCAAGAAAATAAAGATTTTTAAAAGAATAAAGGGAATATTTCCTAGAACACTCCTTTTTCATGATGGATGTAAATTGTGTTTCAAAAGAAAGTTTAGTGTCTGATTTAAATCAGATCCCCAAATAGTAAATATTATCCTTAAATTAAGCCAGAATAAATAATATTCATAGAGGACTGGGGATTTAGCTCAGTGATTTTGCTGCCTGTCTCACAAATGCAAGGACCCGAGCTCGATCCCCAGTACCCCCCAAAAAAAATTCATAGAAAAATTTGGAATTGGCTCTTGATATTTAGAATATTACTGAAGGGTGAAGGAAATCTGTGTGGGAATTGGACAAAATAATAAATAATTACGTCATAAGATATTCCTAGTGGAGCAAGAATACAGCGCTTTCTGTGAGTACCGAAAATAGTATGTAACTGCTAAATGATACCTGATTGATTGTTTCAGTTGTTATCTCAGTGATACTGAAAATTAAAGGTTCAATTTTCAAACATTTCAGGCAATATATCTTCACAAGTAATTTGCAACGCTTTTAAAGTTATAAGTATTCTGAATGTAAGTACTTCAACTTTGAAAAGGTTAGTGAAGATAATATCATTTTTGTTTTTCCATTTTTCATATAGATAGAAATATATATATTTTTATACTATGATTTTACACTGTATACATGGTCTCCAACTGTAAAATTAATTAATACTTACTTTACAAAAATGGAAAATTTGAAACGGAAGAAAAGAATTAAATCCACTCATGTTTTAAGAAGGAGAAAAACAAAAACCTAGATTGGGTGTTTTATTATTTCATTCATATTGTGTACACATATGCTTATCTATTTTTCACCAGAATGTATTATAAATGCATTACTTCTTTGTTTATTAATATTCTATTAGTGTTTAGTTTTGAATATTTAGAAAAAGGTAATTATGATGTCATAACTTTCCCACATTAAAATTAACCATTGTTTTCATCTTTGTTATTTCACCTTTCCATAATACTTAGTTCACTTTATTAAAATTAGTTAAACAAGGTAGATTTGGAGTATTAAAAATTGAAAGAAACACTTTGATATATTCCCTATAACAAAATCATATACTGCTAATTTCATGAACTTAATACTTAAGAATAGAGTGGGGGCTGGGGATTTAGCTCAGTGGTTCCAACACCTGCCTCACAAGCACAAGGACCTCAGTTTGATCCTTGCTACCAAAAACAAAAACAAAAACAAAAACAAAACTATAATGAATATAATTAATGTGCTGGGTGTGGTGGCACATACCTGTAATCCCAGCACTGGGGAGGCTGAGGCAGGAGGATCACTGTGAGTTCGAGACCAGCCTGGACTGCATAGTGAGTTCCAGGTCAATCTCAACTACATAGCAAGACCCTGTCTCAAAAAAAAATAATAATAATAATAACAAAGTGTATGCATAATATATTGAACCTACACATCTGTGTTTTTGTTGGGTACATATATGTTTTACTTTTTTCATATTATATCACTTGTTCACATTACAGGAAAGGACAGTTCTGTTGCTCGTCTTCTGAAAGTATTAAAGCAAGTGTGTATGTTAATTTGAATCTTCCAAGAAGCACTATGGAAGATAAGATTACATGGGCTAGAGATTTAGTGAGAAGAGACAAAAAGGGAAAGGAGTAAGAGGAGGTAGGAATAACTATCAAGACAGAAATGTGAGGCTGATTTGTGAGATATTAAGAGAGATTTAACATGAAAGAGACAAACCTTTAGTGTTTTAGTGGAACAATCACTTGATGATTACATTTTAGTTTAAGCATAGTTAATTTCTGTTCTTAAATTCTTCAACATCCCTGATAATAATACTATTCATGAAGGAAAGTATAATCAGAATTTCTTACATAACAAAACTATGAGAAATGAACAATAAAATATAGAATGCAAATAGTCATGATAGGTTAATCACAGGAAAGAATAGTGACAAAGTCTTAACAGTTTATTTATAATCCTCTTTAGAATTTTAATATTTTGGATCCCAGGCTTAGCACAAAATTACAAATGTGGAATAAAGGGGTACATGATCCCTCTATTGAGAAAGATATGAATCAACATGTTCTGCTAAGGAACTGAAATTGAAATTCAGGGAACTCTATTGGAAACAAAACAAAAGAGCCCACCATTTGTCCAAACTATGGGATTATTTATTTTTCTGAGAAGAAAAGTGAAAGAGTCTTGCTATAACATTTTGGATTATTTATAAATTTATTTAAACAGTAAATTGGGGGTGGGAGAAGAGAGAGAACCTGAAGATCTTGTTAATTTTGATTACTCAGAGCTTCAGAAATTTATCATCTCAGATCATATTGGCCTAAATATTTAAGGTGAAATCGTTACAGTCATTGTTCTCTGATTAAGTGCAAGTGGCTGCTTAATGGGATTTACAGGGTATTTGTGATAATTATATTTAAGACCATAAAAGATCATTTATTTCTTTCTTTTTAAAAAAAGACATCGATCGGGCCCTTCCAATGTAGGAAGTCATTTTGCCTTTTCATGGATTTGTCTTTTTCCTTTGGCCACATATTTAGTTCTCACATTTTAAATAAATCTTGAGTGAACTGTTATGATGGAAGAGACGATCTCGGCATTTCAGACTTAACCATTCACTACGTTATGAATGCAACCCGACAGAAATGAGATGACATCTATGTTCATTATATATAACTTTATGCTCTCTTTTAATCTGGCTCTCTCATATTAAAAACCTGCAGCAAGGTGTAAAAAAATAACATAATTCTTGCATTGTGAAACTGGACCATTGCTTATGCCACGTTTTTGATGTTCTAAAAAATTGTGTTTCAAAATTTAGTTATATAACTATCAAGAAAATAAGAGTGATACATAAATAAAATATTCTGGGTGCTATTTTGCTGTGATTTTTAGTAGCCTGAAGCCAAGACAGCATCTGATGAATAGCCACATTCAGAGACATTCAGACACTATGTGAAAACTCTGAGTTGAGTTAAAAATGAGATTATTGAGCCAGATACTTTCACTATCTCAAATATGTAGTGACTGGATTCCTGCAGAAAATATTAGTGATTTAACTATGTATTTTGCAAGCTCTTTTCATTAGAGGTATGATCTTAGTGAAATTAATTTTTAAAGTGTGAGATTGCTGGTGGCAGCACCACTGAGGTAAATACCCAGACTGTCTTTTGCTTTGAGTTCATCTTTACTCTTTAGTGATGGATAGAAACACGCTAGTGAAGATGAGGGCTTATTTTTTAAGAGATCTATGACTATAAATTGAAATTTCCTTTCATCATGTGGTTAGTATTCACCAAGGGGAATCATTTTTCCTATCAAAGGGCATGCTCAGGACTATTGTCCAAATATATGATTAATGGTCTGAGACATTCTAAGTCATAAGACTTAGAAAGATCACCATGATCAATCCATTGACCAGCAACGTGTATCTTTTACTCATAAGACCAGAAAGATAGGGACTATATCTATGATATTAAAAATAATACAGCCAAGAAGCAAACTACAATTGTGTCTCTCAATAAATAACCTTCTTGTTCTTACTACTCCATTGACATAAAAGGGTATATTTTCAAAAGGTAGCAATGTGAAATAGGAAGAAAAGGACCAAAGGTGTAGGGACAGTGAGAAGGATAGGGAAAGGGGAATAAGGGAAAAGGGCAAAAATGTATGAGAAAATGTAAAAATGGAATTAAAGTGTTTGAAGGTGGGGAGGGGAGGACAGGGTGAAGGGAGGGCAGGGACAATGGGAAAAAATGATAACCAAGACCTGGCATGTAAAGGTACAAGATCCCAGGAATGAATGTAACCGTACTGTCTACCTAGAATGTACCAATAAATTCAATTTAAATAAAAAACATCACAGTACCTCTAATTAAGAAATAACTATAACCATACATTAAAAGTTTCAAACAATATAAAGACTTTTTCAGATTAAGTACAGCATGGATTTATACCTAGAGCTCTCTTCCAGTTTTTTTTTAATTTTGTAGTTTCAAAAAAACAGAAATGATTTGCTACAAATATGCCTTAGAATAATTTATGTATTAGTTCAAACACAGCAATAATGTCATTATTTTATTAAAATTATTATTTTCTATAATTTTAGTTTATTCCAAGGCTTTCAAGTGTCCATATTTTTAATCATTTCATGAGTAAAAGTTCTGATAAGTATAATAATGGCCCCACAAAGATACACAAGCCCTCTTTATTACCTGAACTTCTAAGTATTTATGTCTCGCACACCACAATTAAGTTAAAATTACAGGTAGACCTAAGATTACTAACTGAGTAAATGTAAAAAGACATTGCTTCAACTGTCAGGGTGAATGCAATGTAATAACACATCATTTCAGATGGGGAATAAATAGGATGGAGAAAAGCCCACACAAGAACAATGACATCCTAAATAGGATTTGGTCAGACTGGTGTGTTAACTGTCAGAGGATACCATGGACAAAGAGATGAAGGCAGCCTTGAGAAACTGTAAAATGGAAAAAAAAAATGTTTGAAATGTTTATTTTAGCCCCGTGAGACTCATCTTGGATTTTAGTCCTACCAGTCATGTTTAATGGATTGCATTGAATGCAAATGAACTCATCATTTGAAGTCTCTCGAGAGTGTGTTATCAATTCAGCAGACCAATGAGGGTTAAATATGTATTTTAGTTTAAAATAAGATAAAATAACTTGTATATATGCACTCAAAAATTTATTATATCAAGAAATTTTATATATTTTAAAATCACTATTATCATTTCCTTTGATAGCATACATTAAAATACATATTTGGGGGCTTTAACTGGGAAAGTTATATACTTCAGATATAACTATTTGGGAATGGAATGACTTTTTATATGCTCATATAATGTAGAAAATTTGAAAGGACAAAATCTTTTTAATTTCAACTAATCAAATGTTTTGTAAGCTCCTACTCTTAAATTTGTCTGTTTTGGAAACTTGTTTTGGAAAAGTATAATATAAAGTTCCCCTATCCTAAGAATACTTTAGTCTAAAATTTTTATTGTTGGGCTTGGGATTTAGCTCAGGGGTGCTGCCACCTGCCTCACAAGCACAAGGTCCTGAGTTTGATCCCTAATACCAAAAAAAAAAAAAAAAAAAAAAAAAAAAGGAACGCACTATAAATTAGCTCAATGTTAGCCACTGAATTAGAGAGTCTTTTTGTATTCTGTGCTATGGATATAATTACAGGCTTAATGCTTGTGTCATATCTTCTGAACTTCAAACCCTTAATCTCTATTCTATAACCTCATTAAACAGTAATCTGTATTCAGTTATCTTAATATGTTTTTATACAGTTTGTTTCTTTATATTTTAGATACATGCAAAGTAAATCATCCAGTTGCTCAAATAGCGTCACGATCACTCACCATTTTCAAAGAATATACACACATATTACTGTCATGAAATTGTGTTTGGAATACTGCAAACTTGGGGTTAGAAGAAAGGCTATGGGAATGGTGGTGTTCCTGATCGACTCTCAGTATTGTGCGATTTGGGAAGAACTTGAAACGTAGAAAATATTTCCCAGTAGAATCTTCCATTACACACAGCTATTGTGCAATCAAAACCTCCACAACTATTTTCCCTCAATTAAGTTTGAGGTGGAGAATGAATCCATGTTAAATGATCTAGTAATAATAACTTAATGATAAGATAGATGCACTCAGGTGAACTATGTTTTTGTAGCCTTATTTCGGTTCATTATAGAACAAGTTGATGTTTAGAATGGAATTTAAATTGTTCCATTAAGGCAATAATCCACAAGTGTATGAATTAGGGTACAGTTCATTTGCTCATATGAAACTGAGAGTCCAAAAAGTCAGGGCATTCTAAAATAGATACTTTGATTCATCAAAACAGATGATTATTTTCTGGCTCATAAAAAGTAAAATTATTTTTAAGATAATAAAAAGTAAGATACAAAGTATTGGGATCTTCTTCCTATTTTGTTTTTAAATTTGCCAACTTTTCTGCCTTACCCCCCTGGGATATTCACTTATGAGTGACAGGATCTTTATAAAAATTCCTCATATTTGTAATTATAATTTATTAGTGGGAAAATTACAATTTGAGTTTATCAGTTATATATTAGAGTGATCTATTGCTTTGTAAAACATTAATAGGAAAGCCCTTAACATTTTACAAATATGAAGATTCAAATTGAGAGAAATAAATTCACCTGAGAGACAAGACTGCAAAGAATCAGGGCTCCAAATTAGGCCTGACATGGAAAATCCCTTCTGTTTCTGCCCTGTAACATTCCGCGAGGTGCAGCTAGTCTAGGCTGTAACTGACACACAGGTATTGAAAAGTAGGTAACTTAAATTCTTATGTTCTTTCTTCTTTTCCTACCCGCTATGATGCTTTATCCAGGTTTCTCTCACCCCTATGTGTTCTGTTCTGCTCTAATTTGCCCATTTTATTTCCACTGCTAAATCTTGGTTTCTGTTCCTGATCAAGACAAACAGGACCAATCTAAAGTGCTCCTCTTCTATATCTAAATGCCTTTCAGGTCTTGCGGCTTTCACCTGGCCTGTCTTCCTTCAGGCTTTTCAGTGCCTTTCTAATGATGCCAGATGAAACAGGGCATCTAACTAAGGCCTTCAAAGCTGTTCGCCTTCTGCCCCATTTGTGCATAGCCTCTCTGCCCTCGATCAAACACAACTTACTTCTTCGAGCCTGCTTTTCTGGGTTCAAATCCTTTTTTTCTTGGTCTAAATTTTGTCCTTCATTTTCAAGGTTTATCTTAACTCTTCATATTTATGAAGAGAATTTTTCTTCTCAATATCAAATTAGACACTATTTCTTTATATCACATGGTGAATAACAGTTGTTTTAAACTAATTACAAAAAATATCTACATTATTCCCAGCTCCTTTAAATTCAGCACTGTTTTTCAATATTTAGACTCACTCTTGTTTATGTATGTGAATGTCTTTAATAGCCTCCATATTTTCTCCATGTTTTCCTGCCACCCTTATTTTAAGCTTGCTAACAATGCATGCTTCGATATTTGTAATGGAAAAATATATCACACAAATTAAAGGATGTTTTGTCACCAAAGCACAAAGTCCTAGACATCAAAAACATAGCTCTTATTCCAAAATTAAAACTACAGAATACAGGTGTAATTGGTTTAGTTTTTTTATTCATTAAGTTTATTGGTACATTTTAGGTATACAATACGATGACATTCTTCATTGGGAATTTGTATCTTTACATGTTTTATCTTGGTTCTTATTTTTACCCCATTCCCCTGCCTTCCCTTCAAACCCTCTACCCCTTCCTATTCACAAAGACCTTGTTTCCATTTTTTCCTTTTCTCATATTTTTTTCTTTTCCCTAACCCTCTCAATTCCCTCCCTTTTAGAGCTTTTCTTCCTGTTTCACATTATCTACTATACATTTTAATCCTTATTTACACTTTCATTTTCTCACACTAGAGAAACTATTTAATATTTACTCATTTGTTCTATTTAAGTAAGAGTATGGCCTTCATTTAGCTATAAATGTCTCTAGTTTCTTATTGTTTTTGGCAGAGTAGTACTCCTTTTATAAAAAAATGTAATCAGTTCACATGACCTTCTGTGAACTTCTGAGAAAAATTTAAATCCATTACAGATTATGCAAAAAGGGAAATATATTTTGAGAATATCTAAGTGTATAGAAATTATCTTCTTATCAATTTCAGTTAATAATGTGATGAACATTGTTACTGATATTAACATCGTGCAGAACTTTATAAAATAATAATGTATAACATTTTATCCATTGAGTCTATTTAATATTTTATATAATAGAGATGTTATTGGGTTTTACTGTGGCATGTTACTTAGCCTAATGTACATTCAAAATGCTGATATAAAATATTTGCTGAATAATTAGAAGAAAAGAGACTAGAAATAGAGTATTTTCACAGGGGAATTAGCACCTGTGCTTAGAGTAAAAAGTGGCATCCTATTATTTTACTATGCTTTTCTCTCAAATATGCTTTTTAAAAGTCTGTTGACATATAGTTGTAAATTGCATTGAAGGAACACGACCATTATGGTATAATTCTGATAAAACATGTATGTGTATGAAGAGGTCAATCTAAGAGGATGATTTAAAAATATCAAGAGATGAAATTCTCAATTGATCATTTTTCTGTGGATTCATCTAGTGTAAATATAATTTATACATCTATATTTTCACTTTGCACATATTAGATCCTTATGAAATACATACAGTTTTTTAGATATTTAATAGGGTAAAGTGAAACCCTACTTGGGACTGGTCACATTCACCTCAGTAAGAAGAGATTTCAGGAAAGCAAACTATGTTCATCTATATTTTGCTTTAGGAATCCAGGAGAGAAATAAAATTGTGATGTGAAACTAAATGAAGAAGTAAAACTTTTTTTACTACAATGGCAATTATGATTGTATAAATAAAATGCTTGCAGAATATCTGCCAGATTACTGAATAATTTTATTCCCATTCCCATATTCCAAATCATGGAATAATAAAATAATTTAAAGTCAATTTTATTCATTATATGTTATATCAGATTAATCATTTTACATTAAATTATAACATGATACTTGCAAATACTATGATGCTAAAAAAACTTTCTAGCCTTGCACACAATGCCAAATTTAATAGAAGTCAATACAACTCCTTATTGATATATATGGAAATAGTTTTAATGAATAATTAGCTACAAAGTTATTGATATTTTGTTTCATTAACTTTTGGGGGTTTTCTAGATATTCGCAACTTTTTGTTTAAACTGACCAATTGATTCATGACTCTTATCTTTGTTTGAGTTGATTTTAGCAACTGAAGAAATCATTATAACATTTAACAATATTTTCATGTATTGCAAATTTTACATTCATTACTTTATCCTTTCAATAATCTCCATGTAAAGTTGGAATTTAGAATATATGCAAATATGTTATTAGAAATAGATATTTTGTAAAAATCTTACAATTCACTAATAACCAAGTCTTTTTGACCGAAACATATATTAAACATTTTGTAAATCTATGCTTCGATATGTATATATGTAGAGTAAATATACTTAATTGTGTTTACGTGTGTGTTAAATGTTAAATGCTGTAGTTTAACTTAGTAAAGGAAATGGAGCAGAATGAATTGAGGTCTCTGGGAAACCTGTCTTTTGCTTTAAATATACACAAAAGCAAGCCTGAACTAATCATGAGTGGTTACATCAGCCACTGCTATTATCATGATTAACTATCATTAAAGCCATCACTCAAATGAATGAGCTTCCAGTTAGAGGGGGGCACTATTTTCTTTCTGTTAAGTGACAAGGAAAAAATCAATTTGAAGTGCTATGTTCCCCTATTTCTGAGTGCAAACTAGCACATTGACAAAACATTTTTATAGCCAAGCTAATTGTTACTACACTAAACAATATTTCAAGACAAGATTTTCATTATTCTTTGCAATTCTCATTTCCTTTCCTATATTGCTCTTCTCATACTGCATATTTTGCTCATTTGGAATCTGTGCTGTGTATCATTTATAAATTAATTCACTCCATTGGTTTTCAAATGCCTCTCTCCTCTCCATTTGTTTTTCAGTTGGATTACAGTGCATAATGAAGTACATGCTCCAATAAGGCAAACACATCCAGAGTTTTAAAAATATTTCTTCAATCTTCATCATATCAAAGAGACAATATAGTCCAGCATTATGTTTTCTTTTAAATCTTAATTGTAGTAGTAAATTTGAAATATATTGATGTATTAGGGCAAGTGCTTACATCATTTATGTTCAAAATCATTCCACGAAAATCATTTCTTTCCTTGCTTTCCTAAAATAGTTTCAATAATGAATTATTATTACGAATGCATGTTTACTAATTGATATAGAGAAACTGGCAGCTAATGATAAATGATTTTCTGCCATTTTCTTCACTGAATACCACAGAGCCTAACACACCTCCAACCACTTGTTCCTCTCCAACTCAAACTGTTTAACTCACTTCGTTAGAGTATGGGCTTCAAGCTAGGCATGGGTGCTTTTCTTTCTTTCTTTCTTTCTTTCTTTCTTTCTTTCTTTCTTTCTTTCTTTCTTTCTTTCTTTCTTTCTTTCTCTCTCTCTCTCTCTCTTTCTTATTTTTTCTCTCTCTCTCCCTTTCTTTTTTTTTTTTTTTTTTTTTTTTTTTTTTTTTGTACCAGGTATTGAACTAAGGTCCTTGAGCTTGCAAGCAGGACACCGAACCGCTGAGCTAAATCCCGGGCCCACATGCATGCTTTTCTAAATGGTCATTTTACAACTTTTTAATTTTTTTTGGTGCACGTTCACAGCACACAATGACTGCATTTCTCATGGGGATTCGGTACAAAAATCTTAATTCTTGGATTCTTCCCCTTCCCCTTCTCTTGCCCCACCCCCAGGCCCCTTTCCTTTTGCAAAAGGTCTACCTCCTTATTTCAAATTTTAAATGTAGTGCTTGTGTTAATGATCCTACCTGTTTATATAAAGACCTTTTATTTATTTTATTATGCTTTCTTTAAGATGTTTTATTTATAGAAGTACTCCATTACTTAACTTTTGCTTCATCTTGTTATTTTCATATTCGATACACTACCATTCAATACAATACCATCTGGTTATTTTGCTACCTTAATTTAGAAAGCATTAAGTTACAAATTCTATTTGAATTTATTGAACAGCCTTATACGCTCAGTCTTTATTTCTGTGTGTGTGTCTGCCTATGCGCTTTTATAACTCACTGCTTCTCTCTCTCTCTCTCTCTCCTTCCCTTTCTATATCTTTCCCTCCCTCATTTTTTCTCTCTCCCTCTTGTCCCTTCTTTTTCTTCTATGCCTCAGATACCATACCTTCAAAAAGTTAACATGGCTTCATTAGGTCCTATTATTACTAGGTCTTCCAATGTCACCTTAGAATGTTGGTCGAATGTGTGATTATATTAGGGAAATCACAGAACACCGAATCTTGACCTTGAAAATCCAAGTGTTTTTTCTTGTTTCTTTTCTTATGTAGAACTTAGCAATAAATTTTATAAACTTTAGTTTCCTTAAAAGACCAGGGAGGGTCCAAAATTAGCAAGGCATTTCTTATTAACAGATATGGTGAAGCCTTTAGTCTCATACCCATATAGGCCAAACTTTTTTCATACATGGGTCTGGAAGGAACATCGATAAAACATTTCCTCAACTTTGATGATGTCTGTGCATTTAGATCTTTCATTTTTTCTGTATGTTCATAATCAAGAGCAAAGTTATTATTTTTAATTATCTTTGGTCATAACTTATCTCCTTTAAAAATTTTCTATCTCCATGCCATGTGCTCAGAGTAAAGGAATCACTTCAAACCATGACCTTTAACAGCATATTGACTGATATATAATCAACAAATATAAGCTTTTGTATTTGTAATCAGCTATAAGTTTGGGAATAAATTTTGCTTTAAAAAAATCTTCATATCTCTATTGTTTCTCGGCCACATATATAAACTTTGGTTTAAAAATTAAAGGTCATATTTATTCTAAAAGAAAAGAAAGGGAACAGAAGTATAACTAATATTTGTCGAACTACCTCCCTTTTTACTATATGTAATCGATCACCTCCATTTCTATTTTAAAACTCACCAATGTTTTAAAAACTAGTGATAGAGTTTTCCTATTACTTTTGTAGACTTGAGGAAGAATTCACCAAAGACACAAGGAACGGCACCTCCCATGTTTCATAAATTATATCGAACATCCATCAAACCAAGAAATTTTGGCCTTTGCTAAAATGTGCTGAATTTGAACTGGCCACTGTTAGGCCTGTTTATAATTATCAAAGATCCTTACAATTCAGTTACTCAGAGATTTATTTTTGTTTCACTATCCTTACTCCTGCATTTTAAAATTCACATTTCTGGAATTAAGCTGCATACAAAATTTTAGACTCTTCAAGAAGTCAAGAATTGAAACAAATAGTCTTTTAGCTGTGATTCTCTTACTTTGTCATTAGGAAAGGTTTTTTTTTTTTTATTTCTTATTAACAGTGTGTGAGGACTGAGACATATGTAGTTATCTCTCTGCCTTTCAATCCACTTGTCATTTATCTATCCATCTGTCTCTGTATGATCAGATTTCAGTTGCTGTGACAAACTCCCTTATGTGCACAATTCAAAGGAAGAGAGATTTTTATAGGTATATAGTCTCAAAGACTTCAGTCCTTGGTCATCTGGCTCTGAGGCAGAAACACCACGGCAGAAGGACATGACAGAGCTTACTTCATGGTGGTGGGGGCACAGAGCTCAGGGGTCAAATATGCAGGAGATACATAGACTCTCCAAGACTCATCTCCAGTGACCCACCTCTTTTAACATGGAGCAGTCTCTTAGAAGTATACTCAACTGCAGACATCAGTGGATTAATCCCTAATTAGCATTGTGTCCCTCACAGTCCAATCACTTACCCACGAGACTCTTAATGAAGTCAAGTTGAAAACAGAAATCAACAGCAAAATTTCTCTTTAGAAATAGGAAACACATTATGCTGCAATATACTTTATTTATTTATTTATTTTGGGGGGGATACCGGGGATTGAACTCGGGTCCTTGCGCTTGCAAGGCAGGGCACCAAACCGCTGAACTAAATCCCTGGCCTCTGCAATATACTTTAAATCAGTATAAACTTACTAGAATAACTTGCAAATGTTAGCTAAACAGCAGGATATTCACCCTGTAGTTAGCCATAAATCACACTAGGATGGATGAACATAAGCCCCAAATAGTAATGTAGTTGGTTGTGATGTAGATTGAAGCTTGAAGCATTTTTTTCTCATGCTCAAAAGATAATGACAGAGAAAGGTGAAATTGAACTAGAAAAAAAGCAAAGTAAAATGCACAGGGTTTTGTCTTTTGCTTATACAAGCATAAGAATATTAAATGTGCTGTTCCTTAGTAAAAATGTCAATCCTTAAGAAGCCGGCCTGACCAATAGATGATGGATTATTGTCACATTTTTTTAAAACAGCGCCATGCCAGGTTGTCTGTCTGCTGCTTTCCCCGGATAGCAGAATAGAGAAGATGGGTATTAATACACTACCAGAGAAGAGTGCACATGAAGCAACCATGTAATAGGAATCCAAGAAAAATAAATGAAAAAGAGTAAAAGGAGGAGCCCTCTTGCAAGATTCTGTTATGTATTAATCCTAGAAGAATACCAAGAATGACTGATTATTCCAATTGATAATTGGTTGAAATCTCCACTCCTGATATCACTGCCCAGTATAATTCAATTAATATTCACTCTACCATAAAAACTCTGGAAAAGAAAAATCTCTGCTGTTTCTTTAATTGGTCAGTGCTACTTAATTCCGTAACATGCCTGGCTCAAAAGAGGTTGTAATGCATGCCAATTAAGGGGTTAAAACTATCACATTTTTTAAATCACCTTTAGTGTTGGGATTCAACTTAGGACAACATGCACACCATGCAATCAGACTTCATTGAGCTATATGGCCCCAGGCCACCACAGACAGACAGATAGATAGATAGATAGATAGATAGATAGATAGATAGATAGATAGATAGATAGGTAGGTGATAGACAGACAGACAGACAGGCCAGACAGGCAGATAAACAGGGAAAGAGAGAGGGACAAAGTGAGAGACTAATCTGGCTTCAAAGTTTCAATTTTCTTGCCTCAATGTCTTGTATTGAATATATTTTAACAACTTTTGTAAAATATTTTAATTCAGACATGCATTCCTCCTGTGATAAAATGAGACACTAGTATAAACTCACAAAAATGGTGTTTTATGATCATATGATTACTTTTAGCAATGCTTTGTAAAAAGTCTTGAAGTTGTTCATAAACACTTGACTGTGACTTGGAGTGCAGCTCAATTGTAAGCCAAGTGCTTTTTCACATGAGCAAGGACCTGAAATAAATCACATTACCAAAAATAACAAAGAAATGAAAAATTATCACATATTTTATTGGCATTTCATTTATGTCTTTGAAGTTAAAATTTTGTACATTATCCAGTAAGCTTTCAATTTTTTAAATCTATTTGAAGTAATTCATACAGAATACATAAACTCAATTATTTGTAAATATTTGTTTCTTAGTTAATTTATTTTGAAAATCGGTAGCTTTATTTTGCACTGTAGTGAAAAACAAGGGGCTTATAATTTTTAAAAAAAGTATACCTTATTACTATATTTATTTCTCTGAGCCTAGTTGCTGAAAGTGAATAGTATACAGAAAGAGTAAGCGGTTTAACATCTTTCCATTTCAGGAACTCAGGTGAGCGGCATAACTCCATTAAACTCCTTGTGGTACATATTAAATGTATCTCCAATATATCATTTATGAAGTAATTCTGATTTCATGTTTATTTGATGAAAATTTATCAAATAAAAACAATGATGAATCAGCTTTAAGTCTTTTGTAATGAGCATTTAATGAGACTGAGGCTACTTATAAAATTTCACGGGTCTTTTGTAATTCTGCAGCAGTAGAAAATATTTTATCATGAGTTATTGCTCAATGTTTACAATAGCAAGTATGTCAGATCATTTAAGTTGTGGAATTATATGCTCTATTTATGTTTTACATTGAATATTATTGCTTTATAAAATCATGCTGTGCAATACATGTGTAGTCTATTTTATGAGCTTGATTTTATTTTATAACACAGAATTTAGTTTATAGCAATTGTTTGTCTATATATTATTTTATTATATGCCTTGAACATAATAAAGTAAAATTCACCATGGAGAAATCCTCAAACCATGACATTCAAGTATTTGTGAAGTGTAATTGGGTTTCTGTAAACGGATAAATTTTGTAAAAGGGATAATAGAATGGGTGTGTATTACACATGATTCAAAATAAAGGCCTCTCTGAAAGGAATAATTGAGCCTTCCCTTTACATGAACCAGCAAGAGAAAGCAGAACTCATTTAGAAGAAACATGCAAAAGTAAAAGTGTATCAGTGAACAATTTGGCTAAATTTAATTAGTTTGGTTTATTTGACAAATAAAATGAAACTTCAAAGGTACTTCCGATGGGACAGAAGAGATTGTCTTGTGAAACATCTAAGTGTTTTGCTGCAGCCATGGTAGATATTTATAGGGGGTTGCCCTGTATTTCAATGAGCTGTTTTACTTGGATAAAAGAGTATGATCTGAACTGGAAGATTCAGACACCATGGTACAAGAAATGGCATTTTGTTGTTGTTCAACATCGAAATATAATTTATTGAAAAACCTTGACACGACTACTGTTTACTTATATATTTATTTATTTTAGTACGGTGAGCCTTTATGTACCCAATATCCACCTTCAATAGTTATTAACTCATCCAATCTGGAATGTTTAATCCTACTTATACACTTCCCCTTTATTATTTTAAAGAGAATTTTAGACATACCACTATAGGCACAAACATTTCCTTCTGTAACTCTGAAAGTTAAGGGCTATTAAAAAAACATAAACACAATACCCTGTCAGACTTAAATAAAATTAACAATTCCCTAAGGTCATCCCTTATCTTGTTTAAAAATGAGATATTTGAGTCAAGACTCTAGTAAGATCCACAGCTTATAATTGATTCATATAACTTTTAAGCGTCTTTTAATATTGTTATTAGAGCATATTAATTATACACACTAGCATGTGTCATTTTGGCATATTCGTAGGCGCTTATACCTTAACTGTCTTCCTCCTATTATGGTGTCATTTTTTTTCTTTGATTGTGCATATGAGAGAA
Organism: Fukomys damarensis; assembly: GCF_012274545.1. NCBI lineage: Eukaryota > Metazoa > Chordata > Mammalia > Rodentia > Bathyergidae > Fukomys > Fukomys damarensis. The sequence continues at coordinate 21,982,113 of NW_022900947.1, read as the reverse complement.
AACTTTCAATATATGACTTTGTGAGTCTGGTTTATTTTGCTTAATGTGATGGTCTTCAGTTCCATCCATTTCCCACGAAAATGACATTTCATTCATCTATATGACTGACTTCATTCATTCATTGATGGGCACCTCTGATGATTCCATAGCTAGCTATTGTGAACTACACTTCACAAACACGGATATGCAGGTATCTCAATAATATGCTGACTTTAAATCTATTTAAGACATTGAGGAGAGAGATACTTGGAGAAAATGGTGACTCTATTTTTAACTTTTGTAGGAAATTACATACTGACTTCCATAGTGTCTCTACTAGTTTACATTCCTACCAACAGTATATAAGTATTCCCATTTCCCTAAATCTTTGCCAGGATTTAGTTATTTGTTTATTTTTGCATTCTTGTTTTGGTTTTGGGGGGGTGGTACCGGGAATTGAACTCCTGTCCTTGCGCTTGCGAAGCAGGCCACCGAACCGCTGAGCTAAATCCCCGGCCCTATTTTTGTATTCTTGATGGTAGCTACTCTGATGGGTGAGACCGTATCTTGATATAGATTTTCCCCCTATTAAGTTTATTGGTACATTTAAAGCAAACAATACAGTTACATTTATCACTGGGATCTTGTACCTTTACAGGACAGGTCTTAGTTCTTGCCCCCCCCCGCCATACTGCTGCCCTCCCTTCACCCCCTTTACCTTTACCTATTCACAAATACTTTTTTTCCATTTTTTCATTTTTTCACACTTTTTTTTTCTTTTCCCTTCTTTTCTTTCCCCTCCCCTTCCAACTTTCCCTTTAGCCATTTTCTTCCTGTTTTACACTCTCAATCAAAAAGCTGAAAATGATATCTCTCCTGGCAATAAATATATGTGGAAATACTTACTTGATTGTCTTTCTGGGAATGTTATTCAAAATGATATGTTTCTTCAGTTTCCTTCTTCTCGTACTGGGGATTGAACTCAGGACCTTGTGTTTGCAAGACAGGTGGTAGAACCACTGAGCTAAACCCTCAGCCCAGATACATTTGTGAATAGGAGCAGTAATGAACTTTTTAGTATTCCTATAATAATTGATAATTACTCAGGTTCTCATGAGGTATAGATTCAGATTACAATAACATTCACTTTTGCACATATATTAACATTGTGTTAAACCATCTTGATATTTATTCAGAATACTGCTGTAGGGCTACATTAATTGTTTATAGCTCACACGCATTTTGATTGGTTGCTTCCCAGCAGGTATTGCTGAATATCTGAAACCATTCTGTTGCCCAACAGTTACTAGGGAGAGGCAGGATATTCATATGTACTCAGTAAGGAAGTTAATGAGGAAAATCAATGAAATCTTCAAAAATCATATACTTGCAAACTCAAGGTTAAGTAGCTAGTTTTAGGAAGTATGTCATGCTAGTAAGCTATGTTTTCATTTTGCTGTTTGCTGGAGTCTTTTTTATTTTGATGGAGTCTTTTGAACTTAAAATGAAACATAACCTGATAGTATTCTATAAGGAAATTAATTCTCTCAAAAATTTCTTCACTCATTCATCTGGTCTCCTGCTGCCTGTCTCAAAGGAATGATAACATTAAGTACTGTACCTTTATTAGTAATCAAATATGTATTACTGATTATACTACAAAGAATCATTTATACAGAGTCATTATTTAAAGTAGCAAGGAAGTTTGGTACAGTAGTCTTTATGGGAAGTGGTTTGTTTCATTTATTTTTAGCGTTTCTGTTGAAACAGAAAAGTAAAGTGACAATCTTAATATTATATATCAATTGACTTTTGCAAAGTAAACATCCCCACAAAACAACCACCCGACTTAAATTAAAAACTGCCATTAACATTCTGCAAGTGCCTTTTTATCTTGTTCCTATCTACACACACTGCAAATGTAGGAACTATTCTGATTTCTACGGCCGTTAGTTAATTTTGCCTGTTTACAAACATTCTGTAAAGGGTACGGTCCACAGTTTCTTATTATGCCTGGTCAGTACACTCAACAAGTATCTATCACAGTCATCATTATTGTTGCAAAAATTTGTATAGTTTTTGTTGTGTGATATTTAGCTGCACAACTGCACAATATTTATATTTATCCATTCTATTGGTGAATGTGTAGGTTTTGTTTGTTTGTTTGTTTATGTATGTATGTATTTTGAGACAGGGTCTCACTATGTTAGCTCAGGGTGGCCTTGAACTCAGTATGTAGCCTAGGCTAGACTCAAACTTGTGGTAATCTTCCTGCCTCAGCCTTCCAAGTGCTGGGATTACAGGTTTGCAACATCACTTCTGGATCTTTTTACTTAATCCTAGAATAATATCTTGTTTTTGATTTGGGGTGTCAAATCTCGAACACGCGTTCCTTCTACTTAGCTACAACTACAGACCCCAGATTTTTATTTATTTAGTTTTTAATTTGGTGGTAGCTGCTTAATTCCTTGTTTTCTCAGTCCTCTTCTCTTCATTACTTTTCTACATTCTCTGTTTTACTTTATCTTTCATTTTTTGTATCTATCATGTGACTTACCAAGACAGTTTATTGCCTGTTTGTAGTACATACTGATGACATTCATCACTAGGAATTAGCACATGTACATAAAACATCTTAGTTGTCTTTACTGCCATTTTCCATCCTACTTTTATTTTCTATCCTTAATAAGTATTTACTGACATATTTTATATTATGTTAATGTCATGATTTTTTTCAATATTTGACGCTACAAATTTTAGTGTTTGTTGATGTATTTTGCCTGAATTATTACTATTATAGTTGCTAAATGGTGACATTTATCAATTAATCATTTACTAGGAATGCATTTATCATCCTATCCTAAAGAAAGTTGATTTACAAAGTTATCTGTGTGCTTATTGTATTTATGGTTCATAACCTATTATTACGATGCTCATTTCCATACTCTAGTCCCTGCTACTCTATCTTGCATTGGCTGAAATTATAAGTAGTAATTTTCTCATCAATTATAGAGGTGATATAATTGTGCAATTTGTCTTATTGTGGACTTTTATTATTTTTTAAATTGAGTTTGTTGGTACAATCTAGGAATACAATACAGATACATTCATTGTTGGGATCTTGAACCTTTACGTGACAGGTCTTGGTTCTCATTTTTTCCCCTTGTCCCTGCCCTCCCTTCACCCCTTCACCCCTCCCCATTTACAAACACTTTTTAAGTTTTTTTTCATTTTCTCATATTTTTCCTTTTCCCTTATTCCCTTCCCCCACCCATCCCACTTTCCCTCCACCTTTAGCCCTTTTCTTCCTATTTCACACTCTTAATTATCCCATTAGGATCTTGTGTACTATTATAGTTGTGGACTGTTAATTATCATGCTTCAAGTCTGAAGCTCTTCTTACTTCATACAGATAATTTTTGAAGCTTCCTCTCAATAATTGTTTTCTTTTCATACGTGTCAGAATTCTTCAGAGGAAAAAGACTCATCGGATGTGTGTGCATATATTTATATCAATTTATTTTTTGTAAGAAATTGGCTCCCACACCTAAGGAAGCTGACAATGCACCGGGGACCAGAATGCTGAAGATGTAGGTCTAATCCAAAGCATCGAGCTCTATACACAAGAACAGACAAATATATGAGCAAGAAATGGTATTCTAGTTTGCAGGCAGTTAGTTGGGAAGAATTATTACTTATTTTGAAGGATTAGTTTTTTGGGGTTTTTTTCTTTTTCACTTGATTGAATGAGATTCAGTACAGGAGAAAAGGGACTTAGTTCTACTAATTCTTCTGATTTAAATGTTAATTATATCAAAAACATTTTAAAAAAATAATACAGGGTGGGCCAGGGATTTAGCTCAGCGGTTTGGTGGCCTGCCTTGCAAGCACAAGGACCTGAGTTCAATCCCTGGTACCAAAGAATAAAAACAAAAATAAATAAATAAATAAATAAATAAATAAATAAATAAATAAATAAATAAAAATAATACAGGGCACCTTCTGGGCCAGTTCATTATTATTTAGGAAAAATTTGAAATTGCCTTTCAATCCAATTTCAATCCATTTCACCTTTTCCTTATGTAGGAGAAGGGGCCTAGATTCATACAAATATTTTCCACTTTCACTATAGAATCTCGTTTTTCGAATTTTTATTTAAAGCAGTGTGAACTGCATATCCCTAGCATATCAATGTCAACTGTTTGATGAAGCCTGAAAATGTTTTTATTAACCTTTCCCATCTCTTAATGTTTTATATTTATTCTACTTTTTTCTTTATTCATTTTTAATTATGTGTTACTTTCATGAATCACTTTTTAAGAAACAAAGAATGCTGATTGCGACTAGTGATTTTCTCTTCCTTCATCATTGAATTGTTTTTCTTTTTTTCATTTTTTAAAATTTCTTTTCCTTCCTTCTCTCCTTCCTTCCTTCCTTCCTTCCTGTCTTTTCTTTTTAAATTGAAGTCAGGGTCTTCACACAAAGCTATATCTTTAGCTTTTTTTTTTCCCCCCTTTTTTAATTTTAGAGACAGAGTCTCAGTAAGATACTAAGTTTTCCAGGCTAGGCTAGAACCTGATATGCTCTCATGTGAGCCTCTCAGACTAGCAGGATCATGGGCATGTGCCACCACACAAGGCTAATTTTGACTTATTTTTATATTTTTCTTTTCTCTTTTTTTGGGGGGGTTGGTTCTATCATTAATTTGACTTAGAAATGTATTTGAACTATTTTGCTGTTTTATTTATATAAAAACTTTAAAAATGAATTTATATTTGATCATTTTAAAATAGTTAAATGATTTACTGATATATGTAATTTTAATTCTTAATATTTTGACTAGAGATTTTAATTGATATTTGCCCTTTAAGAAGTTTTTAGCAATTTTTATAATTTTTTTCATTTCAATGTTTTCTTTCATTTTATATGCTTTTCTCTTTTTCTTCTACTCTTTCATAAATTCAGTCAGTTCTAGTTTTACTTCTACATAGTTTTGACAACTTTTGTTTCTGATTTTTTTTTTTAATAGCTAATGTCTGAGTGTTCTAGCACATCATCACATTCTGGTGTGAATATAATTTTAAAATGGAATAGAGTTTTTTCTTTGTTAGAAGACTAGATTTTTTTTTTTTTTTGCTAAAAAGCTTTTTATGCTAGGGAGAAACAGTAATGATCATGGGATGTGCACTGAGTGCTGCCACTTTCTTTTTCATAAGACACAAAAGCAAGTTACTCTTTCTACACAGACTGATTTTTATATTTTTGATACTGTCTTCTAGTAATTCTGTAGAGACACATTCAGTTGTTATGTTCACTTTCCCTTTTTATCTTAAATATGATTTGAGAAATTTAACCTAAATAGCCATTATTCATTCTGCTCCAGTACCTTTAAAGTATTTCAGCACACATTTTGTTTTCTTTTATCTTCCTGAAATTATCATCTTAATGAAAATGAGAACATTTTCATAATCCATCTAAAAAACAATTTTATCTTCATTATGCATCTGTGCTTCTTGTGAGACTATATCTTTACTTTCACACATTACATATCAATCAATTTATTTAGAATGAAATGAAAAGTATAATGTACAAATAGAACATTTCTGTCTTTCCTAATACAGTCGTCAATGTTTGGTGTGTGAAACTGAAGGTATAATCTACAAATACCCACAGGCCATGCGGCTAATGATGGATTCAAATTTTTTTCAGTATTTGAATTGTTTTTGAAATGTACTTTTTTTCCATTTTCATGTTTATTTTTACATAAAGTAAGGAAGTATTGAGGAGTTGATTTAACCCCAAATGAATCTCTGAGAAATCTAACTTCTAACATCCATAAAGCGTGACAGAAGAAGGAGAGTGTGGTCTAAGATTAATACAAAGTGTAAAGGAACCTTTTATAAAACACAATAAGCAGTGAGAATGATCCATGGAGAATTAGGAAGAGTGAAACGACTCTTTTCCCCACTTATGAAGTAAAAACAAAGCATGGGAGGTGAGCTTTTTAATAGAGATAGAACTCTATGAATATTCATGGCCATTTAGTCAATTTTATATTTTAACTCCACTTATATTATACTTTAAACATTATGCTCAGCATTTTAGAATGAAATTTCATTCTTGAAATTTGAAGACACTCATAAATCTATAAAAGTTTTTACACATTGCAGATCTTGGTTAACAATAATAAACCATTGATAAATGGGTAAGATATCCATATAAAACATAGTATTGTTTTTTGAATTACTCGGGGAGAAACTGATTATAGCCATTACTTTATTTTCTCATTTTTGGAATTCTATTTTAGAAGAGGGTTTCATTTTGTTTTAATTTCATTGGGGTTTTTTATTGCTTTTGTTTTTGTTTTTGTTTTTGTTTTTGTTTGGGGGGCTACTGGGGAATGAACTCCAGTCCTTAAGTTTGTGAAGCAGGAGAAAGTCCCAGTGTGTGTGAGCATGTGTGTGTTTCTATAGGGAATCTGTTTAAAAAGAAAAATAAAATATTTGTCATCAGCTTTTTATAATTTCTCTGATATAAATGAACAAAATTGTCATTAAATCCTTATTTAAGTTGCCATTTGGGCACCGTATCTTTTAATAATAAGAATTAATTACAAAAATTAATAAAACATGAAATAATGAAGTATAATCATTTTGTCATAGCTAATTTCAATATAAAAAATCAGAAACTATGTAATACCCATATATGTGCCATAGAAAAATAATATTAAATTCTACAAAACTGCAGGATTTTTGTTTCTGTAGACAGTCCAAAATTTTTAATATTTTTTACTGAAGTAATTCTTTTTTTAGTTTTCTTATGAAAATATTGCAAAATATGTATCTGAAGAAGTTTTGATTTCTAAAGCCTATTATGATTGAAATTAAGCTTGGCTACTCTAGGAGGTTTTTCTCTTCTTTTTGTCTCTTTTTTTGTATAATAGCTGAAGATTGAAAAAGGTATTGCTTATCAGATTAACAGCAAAGTTCACCATTCAAGGGGGGAATTTGCATTTTTTAATCTTTTCTTGATAATGCCACTTCCCTGCTATAGAAGAGAAATACCAGTGAAGAATGAAATATTCTCCACATAGTAGCTACTTGCTCTCACAGGATAGCAAAATTAATTTACCCTTTTTAAATTAATTTGATCTTACTCTTCATTTTAACAGCATTTCCTGAAACAAGTGTATAATCAGCAATGAAAACTTTTATTTCTAAGTATCATTTTATTCTTAAAACCATTAAAAAATAAACTAGAATATTAAGGTTTTCAATAACTTTCTGTGAAGTCTATCTCTCTGTCTTTCTGCATCTCCCTAAATCTCCCTCTCTCTCTCTCCCTCTCTCTCTCTCTCTCTCTCTCTCTCTCTCTCTCTCTCTCCCTCTCTCTCCCTCTCCCTCTCTGTCATAATCTTTCCATATGGCTGTAACACAGCTCTAATTGAAAGCAAGTATGGAAGAAATAACTTTATTGTCATTTAGTTGACTTCTATGATCAGAACAGCTTCCTCGAGTTGATGTTTTTTCCTTCATGCATTTTTATAATTGCATATGACTTTAATACAAGTGTAACTATGATCAAAGGCCAAGCTTCATTTGAGTACAGTTATAGACTTGTACTCCTGAATACGAAGAGACTGAGTTTATAAATGTACTATAAATTTCCTTTTAAGTGGGGCATTTTTGATATGGTCCCTAAGGGCATTGGAATTGTCTACCAGGTAAAAATATATGTCAAGAGACTCTGAAATAAGCCTACTCTTGCAACTGTTAAAATTTGAATGAGGGTTGAAATGAGGTGAACATGGTAATAGAGAAATAGAAAAGTTGGAAAAGAACTAGCTTCCCTGGAGATTCCGTATTGAATTTCCATATGACTTAAAAATCTGATGGGTCTGCAATTATAAGAAAGGACCCTTAGGGACAAAACTCCTCTGTCCTAGCAGGGTTTATGTTTTGATGGATTTAACTGGGACAACTTCTAAACATGATGTGAAACTAGGTTGAAACTAATGGGTATTAGCCATACTTATTTTAGTTCTAATGCATTTTTATGCTTTATGGGAAGGCAGAGGAAGTGCTTATTAAAAACTTCATACCAATTTAAACTATTTTCTATATTACAGATTTGTAATTTCATCAGTGGGAGTGCCTAATTCTCTCATTATGTTAAAATACTAATAAAACCCATAATAAAGCAGTATAAGCAAGGTTATGCAACTTGTTTTAGAATTGAATCATATATTTCAAAAGAACCTTTTGTACTATGGAAGGAATTAATGTAGTTTATTTAATTTAATACATAAACATAGAATACAGAAATAAACTATATGTCAAACTAATTTAATCTTTAGACAACAAAGTCAATGTTACAGATAATTTAAATTGAAGTCCATTTGTTAGGTAAATAACCTATGACAACATGACGTTGCTTCCACTTTTTAATGTCATCCTTGTACAAAACTATAAATAGAAAAATTATTTGATTCTGTTCATTGTCATTTTGCTCATGGATATCATGGCTCATAATTATATCTGCACTACACATGTAACAGTATAATGTGTGTGTGTACTTATAAGCACATACATATACATACATATGAATACACACATACATACATACATATACATACATACATTCTTTTCTTTTTAGAAATCTCTATACACTTGCACTGTTTTTTCATGGAATATTTGTTCTCCTTACCTTTATAAAATTCACAACCTATTTCCATCTTCATTGTTCATCTTTGAAACATGTTTTTTACAGTTGCAAGTTCAACTAGATATCACTTTTTTATGTAAGAACAATATTTAGCTGGCAAGTGATGAACAATTTGAAGTTGCATTTTGTACCCTTGCCAGAGATGCAAACTGTTCTAATTGAATGGCTTGCCTTTTTAACCTTCATTTATTTCTACTGTCCTGGTACTCAAAACTAAGGTAACAAAGGGATTTTCTGTGATTAATATATGTTCAAACATGTGGTGCTCCAAACGAACTATTTGGCGTTATATATATATCAGCTCATCAAATAATACATTTTCTTGATATTTCTGAATACAAAATTTTGCATTTTTCTAGGCATCATGGATAATTCTTGAATCCTACTTTACTTTAATAAATTATTCTTGTTAAATGTGCTGTTTCTAATGTCACTTGCAGTTTCTTCAAAAGTTTTTTTTTTTAATTTTTCTTTATATAACATGATTTCCTGGCAGAGGTGAAGTGTAAATTTTACATCATCATTGACCAAATGGCACAGGATATTCTATACATTTGAAATTCTAGAGTTGGACTAAAATGATTTATTTAAATTATATTTTAATCAATATAGAAATTTTTATAGAAAAATCTTCCACTGAAAGGCAAACTCCATAACAATATTTCTTTAAAGCTTTAAATCAAACAACTCAAGAAGCACAGACATATTCATGATACAAAAATGAAATTTATTAACTTGATCAAAGAGAAGAGTATAAGTTATTTAAAATTTTTAATTTTTTTATGTCTTGAAGAATTCGCATATAAGTAATGAGGCAACTTGAGAATAGAACCCAACCTCAAAACAAAACTCATTCATGTTTTATATGTATCTTGTACACATATAATGAAGGTAATTTTGTACAATATTTTTAGTGCACCTGCATTTTTATTGCAACCTGTCATAAGGTCGTATGTGGAATCTTTTTCACTTGTGTTATTTAGGAACTCAAGAAGTTTCAAGTATTGGAACATTTTGAAATTTGTTGTTTGGTACAGATGCACAGTGTCTGTAGTGTGTTACCTTTTTAAATCTCATAAAACATATGTGAAAGAAAATATACATAAATTAATGAAAATGGATGTGTGAATTATAGAAAAGATAAAAACAAAGACTTTGGAAGGGAAAGTCATTTATTTTGTTGGGGTTTTTTGTTTGTTGGTTGATTTGTTTTTTGTTTTTTGAGATAGGGTCTCACTGTGTAGTTGAAACTGACCTGGAACTCACTATGTAGCCCAGGCTGGTCTCGAACTCACAGCAATCCTCCTGCTTCAGCCTCCCAAGTGCTGGGATTACAGGTGTGTGCCACCATGCCCAGCCTAGAAAGTCATTTATCTTGCATACAGAAAATGTGTCAGTCTGTGCTTTAGCAGATTTAGTGCAAGATATACAGTTATAATTTACAAGATAATTTACAGTTAGGATTTACAAGATTGGTTTTTCATGTTACTTAATATTTGATTCCACCTCACCCCAAAAAGAATGGCTGCTATCAAGAAACCACACAATAACAAATGTTGGCGGGGTTGTGGGGAGAAAGGAACACTTCTCCATTGTTGGTGGGAGTGCAGACTAGTGCAACCACTATGGAAATCAATACGGAGATACCTCAAAGAGCTTGGACTGGAGGTTCCATTTGACCCAGCCATCCCTCTGCTGGGTATCTTTGCAAGAGAACTAAAAGAATCATATCACAGAGAAGTATGTGCACCCATGTTTATAGCAGCACAGTTTGTAATAGCTAAATCTTGGAAACAGCCTATTTGCCCATCTGTTGGAAACTGGATAAAGAAGTTGTGGTTTTTCTATAAAATGGAATATTACTCAGCCATAAAGAACGAGGAAATAGATTCATTCATAGGAAAATGGATACATACTGAAGATATACTCCTAAGTGAAATAAATAAGTCACACATGTGTAAATACAGAATAGTTTCCCTGGTGTAAATAATCTGCAACAATGCATAAGATTCTAATAAGATTACTGACATTTAGAAATGGGAACAAAGGAGATAAAAGTGTAGGGAAGGTGGGATGGGAAGAGTAAAAAGGGAAAAGAAAAAAATGTGAGAGAATGAAAAGATGAAAATAAAGTGTTTGTAGATGGGGAGGGGAGGAGGGGGTGAAGGGAGGGCAGAGGTAAGGGGAAAATATGAGAATCAAGACTTGCCATGTAGAGGTACAAGATCTCAACAATGAATGTAACTATACTGTATCCCTAAAATGTACCAATAAACTCAATTAAAGCTGAAAAAAAAAAAGAATTTACAAGATTGGCTAACAATGGTTGCCCACAGAGTCAGGCATAGAAGACTGCAAAATGTCTGTCTGTGCACTTAAGATCTGAAGGTTCCAGTTGAATGCCTGGAGCTCACTATAGTGTCAAGTGCAAGTCCATACAAAGAGGCTGAAGGATTTGTGCCCAAAGGCTACAGAGTGTGCTTTGGAAGCCCGGAGAGTAATCACAGGTGAAGGCAAAGCGTGGAGCTTCTCTGAAGAAACACAAGCAAGCTTTCCTGTTTTGTGGCCCTTTTGTACCCTTCTGCTGGCAGTCTTCCATAGGCTGTGTCTCTCACTCCCAAACAGCGCCAATCCAATGTTGGGCATTCCTTATCCAGATTGACATAATTAGTTTAACAGAAATTAAAATGAATGTCTATGAAATTGTGCCATGGGAGCTGGTTTAAAATGGATTTCTTTTGTTGGGAGCAAGTATATGAGGTACAAAAGCATTGCAAAAGTTTGCTTGATTTCTATCCGTTTTTTTAAAGTTAGGCTGTATGGAATGTAAAACATAGTTTCTAATCTCTAAAGCTTGTTCTTAGTAATATTATTATTTTCTTTAAAATGACCATTGATGTTGCTCCTGAACTATCCTTTTGGCCTAGATATAGACTGTCCTTCAAATGTGTCATGTATCCAGAGGTTATGTCTTTTGGAAGATGATTGAATCATACGGTGCTATGCTCATCAGTGAATTGATCCACTGAAGAGTTCATGGCTCAATATGTCGTTAGGAAATTGAGCCTGGTAGGAGGTGGATCGATAGGGGTGTGATCTGGAAGGGTGTGTTCTTCATCCTACCTCCTTGCTTTTCTGCCTGCTTCTTCACCAACGTGGGTTGAGGTTGAGCAGCTTTCCTCTGCCAAGCCCTCCCACAATGAGGATTTTGCCTTGTGCCATCCGCCTATGTATGGACTGAACCCACTGGAAAGTGTGAGCTGAAGAAATCTCTTTTCTAAATTGTTGCTGTCAGGTATTTTGGCCCAGTGATGAAAAAGTAAAAAATATAGCCATATAAATTTTTTTCAGTATTTGCATGTGATCCGTAGATATTATAAACTTTTATGACACCTCAGACAGGCTCCATATACCTCCCTGTGTTTTTTCCTTATTTCAAAATTGCATCAGTTTTCTGCCGGTCCCTTCACATATTATTATTCACAAATGTAGTTGTGAATGATCCGATATTGTTATCACAATACCATTCTGATCAAATTTCTTCAGATCAAATTTCAAGTATATCAAGCTCACTTGATTTTTACAGCCTCAGAAGACAGAAATCAAGGTGTCATTGTGAGTGTATCTTCTTCCGTATTGATCTAGGAAAGGATGTGCTTCCAAACGCATTTTGTCTTTTAGATGAATTAAGTTCCATGCAGATATGACACTAAAGTCCCCATCTTCTTCATCGTCTTGTTGGCTGTCAGCAATGCTTCTTTGTTCTGATTGAGCACATCAATTTCTTGTAGCATTTTTTTTTAAGTGGCAAAGTAATTTTCCAGCTTTAATCCCTGATATTCCTTACATCCAGATTTTCTTTACACTCTAAGTGGAGAAAATCATTAACTTTAAGATCATGTGAGGGATGGGGACTTAGCTCAGTGGTTTCACCTCTTACCTTGAAAGTCCAAGGGCCTGAGTTCCATCCCTGGTACCAAAAAAAGAAAGTGAGAGAGAGAGAGAGAGAGAGAGAGAGAGAGAGAGAGAGAGAGAGAGAAAATGTCATGTGAATAGAATGGATCCAACTTCTATTAATAGAGAATTAATTGGACAATTACAATAATTATGAAATAAAATGAACTGTGAATTGCTTATAGCATTCTATAGAACATCTGAAATGTATTTGGACTTTTTTTTTTTTTTTTGGACACCAGGGATTGAACTCAGGTCTTTGTGCTTCTGAGACAGGAAGCAGAAAAACTGAGTTAAATCCCTGGCCCATATTTAGATTATTTTAAATTAAATGTATTTCCTATTACTTTAGGCCTGCAGCATATTTTCACAGCCTATGTGTCATGTGTATGTCATATATGTATACACTCATGTTATACATATATGACATACACATGCATATATATTATATTGTTTATAATGCATTAATGTCTTTAAAGAAGTATTTCTTCAGAGTCTACACATCAGCATTGAACACTTAGTTCTAAACATACTACATTTAAAAGCTGAATTAACTGAATGTCTAACTGGCAGTTTGCCAAAAATTCTCACTACTCAATATAATGGCCAGATTTACTTAATCTTATGAAATTGTCTGCTGTTATCAATCTATATGATTTATGTCAGTAATTATTTCTAAATACTTTATGGAAAAATACCCTTCCAAGAGTGTGAGTTCAAGGCTTTTTTTACACCTCCATTTCCAAAATTCTTATTAAGCTAACAATATTATGACACAGAATAATGAGCCGTTCATCAGGCCCTCTTGAGCACTTTTGGGAGATTCCAGTAAGAAAAACTTGTCCAGGGGCCAGGGATTTGGCTCAATGGTTCCATTGCCTGCCTTAAAAGAATAACTTGTCCAGGTTCCTTGAAGTTAATTTGTACCATTTGTGTCAGAGAGCAAACACAATGGTGTTAGGTCTTCACTGAAAACTAAAGTATGACCTCTCCTTTGGGACCCTGATGTATACCCCCATGATGAAGAGGAAGCCACATATGGAAGGCAGAAGAACCACCACACAAAAGGTGCCTGCAGGTTTTGATCACTGTTGCAGGGGCTTCTCCCTCCCACTGGTCATTCTCTACATGCTCCACACCTTACAGGAACAAAGCCTATTTTACTAAGCCAGTGCTTAGAAGTGTCACTACAATACTTAGTAGAGATAACATTATAAAATGAATTCAATCTTGCTGAATTAATAGACATCTCTGCCTGCTCAGCAGCTTGTGTGTAAAAACTTAGGGTCTCTGATGGATGGCCTCTAGTTAGACCTGGCGTTTGTTTAATTCTGTTGAACCCATCTGTAGGTAAGTGGTAGCCTCTCTTTGCATGGCTCTGTCACTGAGAGTAGAACTTTCTTCATACTACGAAAAGCTTGGCATCTATGTAAAGTGATTACAACTCTGTGCATCACTGCAGACCTGAAAGTATTCTTCTTCACTTTCTCCTAAAAAGTATCCCTGTTGGGGAAAGAGTGCATCTTCCAATAATTTGGGGAATTGAATGAGATCAGGAAAGAATGGATGAAACATATGTGATGTGAATCTCAGAATTTAAATACCAGTTATTCCACAAGAAAATTCCACACCAAGGGAAAAATTTCAGCACCACATATTTATTTTTTTCTACAGGAAATAAATATTGATAATTGTATTAGATAGCCCCCTAATAAAACACTGCATGATGCAAAAGTCTAAAACAAGGAAGAAACAATGAAAGGACTTAGAAATAATTTAATTCTATATTGTTAGCAATTCATGCGTGTATAAGGTCATTTAAAACTTTGAAGAAAATGGAATAATAGGGAAATTAGCATAAGTGAGAGAGACAGAGAGAGTAAGAAGCCTCACTAGTGGAGTAGAGAAAGAACAGAAAATAATAATGAGAAAAGAAAATGAAGGAAAAAGGGGACAATGAACGTTAGGAATCGATACCTACCTTACTTAGGAAATGAGCAGCACAGTAGGGCAAGAAAGCTCATTTGACTTGACAGTGGGATTTTCTTATCACAAATGTTTCTCTACACAGCAGATTTGCATTTGTTCTGCAAACTTCACAGCAATTTACCAGAGATTGTGATTATCTCATCAAGAACTAAGATCAAAGTAATTCTTCTCTATAAATCTACAACCATTGTTTCATTAAAGAAAAACATATAAAATCTCTAGATTGAACAGAGCAGACTGCGATAACTACCAACTAGAGGAGAATTTTCTATGATATTTCACTCATGATCAGAAGCATAATTTTGTCTTATAGTTATAGAAACATTACATTTGTTTTAAGAATATTGATTATTTTAAAATCAGTCAGAAATTGCATGACCTGAGGGTAAATAGGACATCAAAAATCCTTTTACACATTTCCTTTAATGCAGTCAGGAAAGGGCCAGGGATTTAACTCAGTGGTTCAGTGGCCTACCTTGCAAGCACAAGGACCTGACTTCAATCCCCGATACCAAAAACAACAACAACAACAAAAAAAACAAACAAAATAATACAGTCAGGAAAGAAATGAAAAAGACAACATTTTAAAAATTATAATTGTATATCTTTTCATAATGTAGCTATCATTATTAAATAGCAATTCTTGGTTTTAATAGCAATTCTAGTTAGCTACTTTGGAAGGATTTTTAATCATATTCTTGAGGCACATATTAATATGTCCATCTCTGATTGTTTGATAATCATTTTAGAAGACACTCTAAACAGAAAGTGACTTAGAAAATCTTAAAAACACTACACAATTCAACATATTTGAAACCAAGTTTCCAGAAAAGAGTGCATAGGTAAAGACCACAGTTTTGAAGGTTAGACCAATGGAAAATTGAGGCCAGGATAGTATTCTACAAGAATGTACTAGAAAAAACAGTGAAATTCTATATCATGCAATCAATAAAAATGCCATTCTTAAGAATCTGAAGATTGTAATATACAAACACGAAAATTTAAAAACTGTCCTCAAAGATGTAAAATCTGCATTGAGCAAGTGTTGGACAAGCCAGCATGGAAAATGGTAGC
The DNA here is from genome assembly GCF_012274545.1 of Fukomys damarensis. NCBI lineage: Eukaryota > Metazoa > Chordata > Mammalia > Rodentia > Bathyergidae > Fukomys > Fukomys damarensis. Next base: position 21,966,393 of record NW_022900947.1, on the reverse strand, counting down.
TTCTCCTATTTAAACAAGTAATTATACTCCACATAGTCCTGCACATAAGATAAGTTTTGGTGTAAACTACATTGAAATGTTTATAAAGCTTACCATGTGTGCATGTGTGTCCTCTAGGCAACTCACTAACACTGATGTATATATTTACAGAAGCATCCCCTGATTAGGGTCACAAAACAAGATTTTTTCATGAGTGTCTATGATCTACAACCCAAAAATGCACTGAATGCAGTTGCTCAGACCTCATCCACCTTTTTTACCAGGTCTGGTCCCATGCAAAGTCTGGCTCTTGCCTCAAGTCAAAATGCCTATGAGCAGAATACAAGGCAGCCACAAAAGCCACACTAAGGATGCTGAGGAAAGAGGACTTGCCCAGCTGTTTCAAAAAATAGCGGTATCAGTGGGATAGACAAATGTGTTTGAAGTAAGCAGCAGTATTTTTTAGAGAGATTAATGATACTGTCTTTTATTGTGTTATTTAATGAAGCATTCACTGTATTTTGTAAGAATGCCTCCTGTGTATATTTTGTAATATAAGAGGCCATCTGCTTTTTCATGTAATAGGCCAATGTTCTCAGATCCTTCAGAAAAGATGGAATTTTATGAAATCTTTCTGTATGCTGCAGTACTTTTCCTAATGTTTCATTAAAAATTTTGTATCAGAGGTTGCTTGAGAATAGAAGGCTTTGGGTGTCACCAAGTCTGGTGTCCAGAGTAATCTATGTGTCTAAAATGATACAAAATAAAATAATAGCCTTTTACAAAATTTTACTTTATTGTAATGCTGTGTGCTTCCTTTAAAAAGATTCTTGAATATTTAACATATATTTTAACTAAATGTGTATGTGTAGTAGTATTATTCACTTCTTTGTTTAATAAATAATTTCTGGGCAACAAGTATGTTGAAAAACAAATACCTGGTTGTTCAAAAAATCCACAAATTGTTAAAAATTTAATGTTTTTGAAATTTTCTTTCATGATATATCTTTGATTTAAAATATTTAGTTAAAATAATTAGTGAATGACATCATAATGCATCATGTATTATAGGAATTCAGTTTTAAACATTAGCTTGCCCTTTTTTATGACTAGTAGTTCACTCTGTCCTTGGGCAAAAAATACTTTGAAATTCAATATCTGTTTTTTATAAAGTAGATTAATTATGCCAAATATCTACTTTTGAGGATTTTAATCATTTAAAGAAAAGTGGCAAACATTGTGCTATATAAACTGAAACATGCTTTAAAAATGTTGGAAAAAAGTGAACATAACTAAAACTTTGAAACATTTAAGAGTGAAGTTATAACATATTAAAAAAAATAATCACCAAAAATAAGAGTCATTGTGTAACTTGAAAGTGTAACAATACATCAGATATTTGGCATTGATGTATGAAATTAAGACAGTCTTTGTAATTAAAGAACTTAGTATTAGTAGCATACAGGGGAATTACTATGGGAACGACTGTGTTTCTGTCTAAGACAGTGTCCTCAAACTAAAAAATCCCTGCCCACTTATAATTCAAGCTTTCAGTGGTCTCCCCCAGCTTTCAGGTTAAAATACAAGTTATGTCTTATATTATATAAATCCTCATCATCTGTATTCTCAGTACATTTTATTATCTTTAATTTGCTGGCATTCATTTTCCTTTGAAAATTTACAGCTTTCAAAAAAGAAAATTCAAATACCTGCATGATATATCCCCATACCTTTGTTAGTAGTTTGGTTTTAAAAAGAGAAATATCCAAAGTATTTTAAGAAAGTACTTAATAAAATAAAGGGGAATGAAATCTAAATATTAAAACAGAAACTCTTAACTTGCTGGAAGATAAGTTAGTCAGAACTCTAGAAGACATAGGAAAAGACATATAAACAAATCCTCAGTGGCATGGGAACTAGCACAAAAAAATCAACAACTGCAATCGGATCTTATTAAAAAGCTTCTGCACTGCAAAAGAAACCATCAACAGAACTAAAAAACAACCTACAATGGGAGAAAAAAATGTTACCGCTGATCCTCAGACAAAGGAATATTATATAGAATATATAAAAACTCAAGAAAATCAGACCCCACAAATATGAAGATGCAGTTCAAAAATGGGCATCTGAAATGAACAGACATTTCTCAGACAAAGAAGTAAAAGCAGGAAATAAATATATTTAAAAAGTGCAACATCGCTGGTCATTCAAGAGATGCAGATGAAAATGCTAAGATTTCACCTCAACCCACAAAGAACAGCTGCTATCAAGAACTCAACTTGTCAGGTGTAGTGACACATGCCTGTAATCCCAGCACTGTGGACGCTGAGGCAGGAGGATCACTGTGAATTTGAGACCAGACTGGGCTACATAGTGAGTTCCAGGTCAGTTTCAACGATGTAGTGAGACCCTGTCTCAAAAACAAACAAACAAACAAGTAAACAAACAAATAAACCAATGGAGTTGTAGGGGAAAGGAATCCTTCTCCATTTTTAGTGGGAGAGCAGTCTGGTGAAACTACTGTGACAATCTGTATGGAGATACCTCAGAGAAATAGGATTAGAGGTTCCATTTGACCCAGCCATCCCTCTGCTGGGTATCTTTCCAAAAGAATTAAATGTATCATACCATAATGATATATGCACACGAATGTTTACAGCTGCACTGTTTTTAATAGCTAAAATTTGGAAACAGCTCAATTGCTCATCAGTTGGAGATTGGATAAAGATAAGTTTTTTTAATAAAATGGAGCACTACTCAGTCATAAAGAATTAAAAACTAGAGTCATTCATAGGAAAATAGATACATATTGAGACCACACTCTTAAGTAAAATAAATAAGATACACATGTGTAAATACCAAACAGTTTCTCTGGTGTAAAAAACTAAAAGTATAAATAAGATCCAAATTGTATAACTGATAACTTGAAATAGGAAGAAAAAGGCTAAATGTGTAGGGGAAGTGGGAATGGTAGGGGAAAGGAAATAAGGGAAAAGAAAAAAAATATAAGAAAATAATTTTTAAAAAGATATATTGTGAGAACTATAGACATCGCTAAAATAAGGAAGTATAAGAATTGTATGGAACGATTGCTTGTGGTACCTGAATCATTAGTCTAAGCTCTTTCTATCAGAATGCTTGGAGATCACTGAAAAAAAAAGGTTTACACCTACCTCTTCACAAAGCCCAAATGACTTTTTGTTTCAAGATAAATTATTCTATTCAAAACTAATGAATTTGTGTAAAGATTTCCTATTGAAGTTACCAGGGTGAATCATGCTTGGCATGGAGACAGAAAAACTCATTTTTAGATCTCAGATATAGGAAAGAAGATAGAAGAATTAAATCTGATGCCTGATTACATAAACAATGTTTTGCACATTTTATTTTCTCAGTTTATGATCCTTTAAACCCTTCAGCTAATAATATAACATTTTCATAATAAGATCTTGCTATAGTTACTCCATTTGCAACACCCTTTGTGGATACCATCTGACAAAACTTTTCACTCCGGTCATTTAAATTAGCATTCCTTCTTTTGTGCCTTATACACTATTTGTGTATAACTTTATAATAGTCATAGCCTTTACATATATACATATTCTATTGTAGAGTGTGAAGTTTATGTGTAGGTAAATTCATCTTTATGTAAAGATACTTGTATACTCTCTCGTCTTGGGTAGGCTCCCTAATCAAGTTTGCTTATACATCAGGAAAAGCACCAAGATCTTTCTAAAATAAATTACAGCATAAATGTAAAATAATATGTCAATCAAAACACTTCAATTTCTACTTCTGAGTAATGTCCTACTGAAGATACTCAACATATGCTGAAAACTCTGTGACTTGCAGAAAAGTTGTTTTGAATTCAAAACTAATTAAAACATGACAAGATGCCATTAATTAATTAGCTCCTAGGGCTGAGGATTTGGCTCAGTGGTTCTGCCACCTGCCTTGCAAGCACCAGGGCCTGAGTTCAATTCCTAGTTAAAAAAAATAATAATTGGGGGTCCGCTACCTTCCCGACTGTGCTCCACCAGATCCAGTAAAGAAGACCCCAACAGGTCTCCCCTGCTGCCTGCTTGGGCCCACCTGGTGGGTCTGCGACCTCCCCAACTGCGCGCCACTAGATCCAGTAAAGAAAGTAGCTGCGCAGGAGCTCTTGAAACACCACCACGTCCTGATCCCCTTCCCCCACCCAGTTCTCAAACCTCCTTTGACCCACTCTGCAGAGGCATAGGTGGTCATGAAGGGTATTTCTCTGAGCTCCCAACTTTGAATATCTTTAAAAAAAGGACAGGGGAAACCTGTAATAAAACTGAGTGGAATTCAACCCTGGGGGTTTGGAAACTCAAGTTAGGCTTTGTGGACTGAGGTCAGTCTGAGTCGTGGGGACCTGCCATTGGCTAGCTGAGATGAGGGGATTTGGTTCTGTACATGGCTGTACACATGGTATAATACGACAATAGAGACGTAGTCTGAAAGAGGCCCTTCAAATTCTTTTCTTTTTCTTTTCCTCATTACACCCTACAATTTCTTTCTTTTTTCTGTCCTCTCTCTCCAATTCAGCCTCTTGCTCCATCATTTTATTCAACATCTCCCTTTTTGTTCCTGCCCCTGCCCTAACTCAGACTTCTTCTTTTATGATTTTTTCTTTATGTTCTTTTCTCCTGTCATTTTACCTCATTCAAGGCCCCAAGCTTCAAGGGAAGGTGAGCCCCTGTTACTGTTAAGGGGATATATTCTTGTCCTTATTTCTGCACTCTGTCTTTCTCCTTTGAAGTTAATAGTTTCATAAGATAGAATGGTCATTCTACATCCTCTGGCTTCACTTGAAACCATCTCCAATTCTTTCATTTATCTACTGCTCGCGTCCTAACTCAGTCTAAGCCCACATGCTAGATGGGAAAGATGCTATGTTTAAAAGCATTTTCACTGCAAACATATTTTGGGCTGCTTCTTGATATTAATTTAATTCACATGGCTTAAAGGTGATAGACTAATGACTACCACAAGTGGTCAATTTGCAAGCTGTGCTTGATCCTATTGGGCTGCTGAATGTATCAACTGGGATAATGGATTATGATTGATTTAATAAATTGTTTTCTCTGGTATTGTGAAAATTAGGATGTCTATGAGTAATTAGAGACTCAAAAGCTAAAATACAACTATATCAGGAAGATTTAAGTAATAACCCAGAAATTAAACCAAGGACAACCAAACAACAAAAATAAAAATGAGAAAAAACTTAAGCAAGACACAAAAACAGACTTCCAGTTCACCAATGGCAAACAGTAGGACAAATAAGGATGAAAAGTCTGATAGTGAACCAGCAGGACACCCTGGACCCATAGCACAGGAGGTAACAAAACAGATGAGTCAGGCTCCAGAAAAATTCAAATCAGAAATAATTTCCCAATTAACCATAGAGATGGTGAGCAAAATGAAAGTCATGATTTGAGACTCTAGAGCAGAAACTGACAAAAAAATAGATGAGCTCAAGACCATAACAGAAGCCATGAAGACTCAGCATAAGAAAGAAATGGAAACAATGAAGGCCCAAGGAAGAAAGAAATGGAATCCATAAAACAGATTCAAACAGATATGCAGGAGATTAAAAACGGTATTGAAAGTGTATGCAACAGAATAAAAGATTGTGAAGATAGAATTTCAGATATAGAAGATAGGATTGCAGTCAGTGATAGTAAAAAAAAAAGAGTTCTCTCAAAAACAGTAAAGGATCATGAGAAATTAATCCAACAACTGCTAGATGAAGCAAAGAAAAATAACATAAGACTGATAGGAATCCATGAAATAGCAGGAGAAAACACAAATGACTTGAAAAACTGTTCACAGAATTAATGACAGAAAACTTCCCCAACAGAGAGGAAGAATTAGACATACAGATAAGTGATGCATAAAGAACTCAAACTAGCCATGATAAAAAAAAAAAATCTACACCTAGACATATAATAATCAAGATCCCAGAAACCCAACAGAAGAATAAAATACTAGAAGCAGTAAGAGAAAAGAAACAAATCAAATGCAAAGGAAAGCCCATTAGATTTCATAGCAGACTTTTCAACACAAACCATTAGGTCAAGGAGAGCTTGCAGTGAGGTATTTTAAGTCCTAAAAGAAAACAACCTCTAACTTATACTGATGTATCCTGCAAAACTCTCTTTCAAAATAGATGGGGAAATAAGATACTTCCACAACAAAGAACACCTGAGAAACTTCAGGAACACCAAATTAGCACTACAAGGAATTTTAAACAATATCCTGCAAAAGGACAATGAAGGTCACAATACCATGAGGTACAACAGACCAAATCAAATAGGCAAGGCAAGGATGGAAAACAATTCTCCATGTATCAGGAGCCCAGAAAAAAGCAGAAGTAGCAATCTTATTGGCAGACAAAGTAAATTTCAAACCAAAACTCATTAAGAGAGACAAAGAAGGCCACTTCATCCTTGTAAAGGTAACAATTCAAGAGGAAGAGATGATAATCATAAACATATATGCACCAAATATAAATGCCCCCAACTATATAAAACAAATATTAAGTAATATGAAAAAACAAATAACCACTAATACAATTTTAGCAGGGGATTTAAATACCCCACTATCACAAATTAACAGATAATCTAGAAAGAAGAGAATCAACAATGAAATAATAGAACTGAACCAAGCTTTGCAACACATGGACTTAATAGATGTATACAGAGTATTCCACCCCACAAGATCATAATATACATTCTTTTCTGCTGCACATGGGTCATTCTCCAAGATAGACCACATATTGGCTCACAGAACAGGTCTGAATAAATGCAAAAGAATTGAAGTCATCCCCTGTATATTGTCATATTATAGTGAAATCAAACTGGAGATCAATAGCTCAAGAAAATGTAGGAAATTCACAAGCACATGGAAACTGAACAACACTCTCTTTGAACAATCAATGGATTACAGAGGAAATTAAAGAAGAAATTAGATTTTACAAATAAATGAAAATGCCAATACAACATAAGGAATCTATGGGACACAACGAAAGCAGTTCTATGGGGAAAATTCATAACATTGAATGCCCAAACTAGGAAAACAGAGCAAGCTTAAATAAACAGCCTAATGATGAATCTTAGACTCCTAGAAAAACAAGAGCAAAAAAAACTCAAAGCTAGAACAAGAGAGGAAATTATAAAGATTTGAGCAGAAATTAATGCAATGGAAACTAAGAAATCAATACCAAAAAAATGAAACAAATAGCTGGTTTTTTGAAAGAATAAATAAAATTGACAAACCCTTAACTAAACTTATCAAAAAAAGGAAAGAAAAGGCTCAGATCCATGCAATCAGGAATGAAAAAGGCAAAGGCACAACAGATCCAATAGAAATCCAGAAGATCATTAATGCCTAATTTGAGAACTTAAACTCCAATAAAATGGAAAACACAGAAGAAATGGACAGATTTTTAGATGCTTATGAATTATCAAAGTTGAACAGAGAAGATGCAAACATTTTAAACACCCCAATTACAGTCAGTGAAATTGAAAAGGTAATTAAAAATTTACCAACAAAGAAAAGCCCAGGCCCTGATGGATTCACTGTTGAATTTTACAAGACATTTAGAGAAGAACTACTGCCATTACTCTTCAAACTTTTCAATGAAATTGAAAGGGAAGCTATACTTCCAAATTCATTCCTGGAAGCAAGTATCACTTTGATTCCCAAACCAGGGAAAGATGCAATTAAAAAAGAAAACTATAGGCCAATCTCCTCAATGAATACAGATGCAAAAATCCTTAACAAGATACTAGCAAAAAAATACAGAGGATTATCAAGATCATATATCTCGACCTAGTCAGATTTATTCCAGGGATGCAAGGGTGTTTCAACATATGTAAGTCAATAAATGTAATACATTATATTAACAAAGTCAAGGACAAAAAACATATGATAATCTCAATAGATGCAAAAAAAAAAAAGCATTTGACAAAATGCAACACCCATTCATGATAAAAATCTTGCAAAAAATTGAAATAGATGGTCTATATCTCAACTTAATAAAGGCTATCTATGAAAAACCAACATCCAACATCATATTAAATGGCCAAAAACTGAAAGCCTTCACGTTACAATCAGGAACAGACAAGGATGCCCATTATCACCACTCCTCTTTGATATAGTTCTGGAAACAATAGCCATAGCAATTAGACAAGAGAAAGAAATTAAAGCAGTAAAGATAGGAAAGGAAGAATTTAAACTATCATTATTTGCTGAGGATATGATACTCTACATTAAAGACCTAAAAAGCTCCACCAAAAGACTTCTAGACTTAATTGACAGATTCAGTAGAGTAGCTGGATACAAGGGGAACACCCCCAAATCAATAGCCTTCTTGTACACAAATAACAGACTCACTGAGAGAGAAATCAGGGAAATGATTCCCTTCACAATAGCATCCAAAAAAATGAAGTATCTATGAATCAATCTAACAAAAGAAGCAAAATACCTCTACACTGAAAACTACAGCATTCTGAAAAAAGAGATTGAAGAGGATATAAGAATATGGACAGATATCCCCTGCTCCTGGGCAGGAAGAATCAACATAGTGAAAATAGCCATCCTACCAAAACTGCTATACAGATTCAATGCAATGCTAATTGAAACTCCAACACTATATTTCACAGAACTAGAAAAAAGAATCCAAAAATTCATCTGGAACCATAAGAGACCTAGAATAGCAAAAGCTAACCTAGCCAACAGACACATGGCAGCGGGTATGACAGTTCCCAATGTCAAACTATACTACAAGGCCACTATGATAAAAACAGCATGGTACTGGCAAAGAAACAGGCCTGAGGATCAATGGAACAGATTGAAAGACACAAAAACAAATCCAGATGTACTCAGCTACCTCATCTTTGACAAAGGAGCTGACCATCATCAGTGGAGGAAAGATAGAGTCTTTAATAAATGGTGTTGGAAAAACTGAATTTCAACCTGCCACACATTAAAACTGGACCCTTATCCTTCACCTTTCACTAAATTAAAATCCAAGTGGATTAAAGTAGTTCTAAATATTAAAATAGAAACACTAAACTCGCAGGAAGATAAGTTAGGCAGAACTCTGGAAGTCATTGGCATAGGAAAAGACTTTATGAACAAATCCTCAGTAGCATGGGAACTAGCAGAAAGAATCAACAACTGGGATCTCATCTTATTAAAAAGCTTCTGTACTGCAAAAGAAACCATCAGCAGAACTAAGAGACAACCTACAATGTTGAAAAAAATTTTTACCAACTGCTCCTCAGACCAAGGACTATTATCTAGAATACATAAAAAACTCAAAACAATCAGCACCCTACCCCAAATATAAAGACTCAATTCAAAAATGGGCATCCGAAATGAACAGACATTTCTCTGACAAAGAAGTAAAAGCAGCAAGTAAATATATGAAAAATTGCTCTACATCACTGCTCATTCAAGAGGTGCAGATGCAAACAACACTGAGATTCCACCTCACCCCACAAGGAATGGCTGCTATCAAGAAATCACACAATAGCAAATGTTGGCGGGGTTGTGGAGAGAAAGGAACCCTTCTCCATTGTTGGTCAGAGTGCAGACTGGTGCAACCACTGTGAAAATCAATATGGAGATACCTCAAAGAGCTTGGACTGGAGGTTCCATTTGACCCAGCCATCCCACTGCTGGGTATCTTTCCAAAAGAACTAATAAAATCATATCACAGTTATGTATGCACACCCATGTTTATAGCAGCACAGCTTGTAATAGTTAAAACTTGGAAACAGCCCATTTGCCCATCAGTTGGAAACTGGATAAAGAAGATGTGGTTTTTCTATAAAATGGAATATTACTCAGCCAAAAAGAATGAGAAAATAGATTCATTCATAAGAAAATGGATACATATTGAAGATATACTCCTAAGTGAAATAAATAAGTCACATATGCATAAATATTAAAGAGTTTCTCTGGTGTGAATAAACTGAAATAATACATAAGATCCTAATAATATTACTGACATTGTGAAATGGGAATAAACGGGCTAAAGGTGTAGGGAAGGTGGGATTGGTAGGGGAAGGGTAATAAGGGAAAATAAAAAAAAATATGAGATAATGAAAAAAAATGGAAATAAAGTGTTTGTAGATGGGGAGGGGGAAGGGCATGAAGGGAGGGCAGGGACAAGGAGAAAAAATGAGAACCAAGACCTGTCATGTAGAGGTACAAGATCCCAACAATGATTGTAACTGTACTGTATCCCTAAAATGTACCAATAAACTCAATTAAAGTTAAAAAAAAAATAATTGGATCCTAGGTTTCCTGTAGTTTCCAAAATCCACTGATAGTCACTCTTACATATAAAATGGCAATGTATTTGAAAAGAATCTGTGCATATTCTACTGAATACTTTAAATGATTTCTAGATTATTTATGATAACTGATACAATATATGTGGTCTGGAAATCACTACTATATAGTATTTTTTAGAAAATAAAGAATTAGAAAACAAAGAAATTGTTCTTGTTCAGTATAGGACTTTTTCCCCCCAAATATAGAATCAACGATTTTTTTTAAACTGTACTGTAAAAGAGAAAGGAACTGATGATGTTAGCGAACATCATTAAAACCTTTATGACAGAGACTTAAGCTAAATATTGAAGGACAAATAAGACTGCAATAGATAGAAGAGAGATGGGGCTTTCAGAGAGTAGTACCTACCTGAAGTACTGTCAGGTGTAATGCCTCAAAATAGATTGAAATCATTGTGGAACCATTATTATTTTTCATAATCTTGGAAGATGTTAGACTTAAGTGCTTTTAAATTTGGACAGAATTTTAAATTTGGATAGAAAGTCAATTTACCACAGTCTTGTGTCTCAGAGAAGTTAGAGAGGAAAACAAAACCAAACCTTTATGTTATCTGGTACTAGACACTACTCAGTAGAAGTATTTACAGTTGACTAGTTAAGTGGTTACTCTTTATTCAAACCCTACTTTATTCTACAACAAGCTTTGGCAGTATTTCTACTTTTCTGAATTTTATTTTTATGTAATTGACACAAAATTGTCTGTTACATTTAGTTAATTTAATTTTAAAGTACAGTCCAGGTTACAGTAGATTTATTAAAATTTTTGAAAGAGAAAATGTTTTCATTTATTTTGTCTTTTTTCTTTGGAACTTACATTTTTACAAGAATTTTAACTATATTTGTGAGTTCCATAAGTTATTTTTGAGAGCTACAGTTATTAAGAAAACATATTAAATAATGAAGCATCACCATATTTTATTCTGCCTTATTGACATTTGATAATTTTATTTTTGTTTTTAAGGTAATTCTCAGCAGGACTCACTTTTAAGGTTTTCTAGTTCACAAAGATGCATAACAAAGAATGTGTTCTTAAGAAATTTTAAAACAGAAAGATCATGCGTTTCTTCCTCTGAAATTAATCATCAGTGAATTAATTTCTGATAGCTAAATGAGGTCAAAAGATTTACAGGGAAATTAAAAATATTCACAGCTGGAATAAAAGCTGTTGATTTCTTCTGCTTGACAAACTCTGGTTACATATTCATCACAATTTATTATTTTAAAAATAGAAGTTACAGCAAAAGCACTATTGGAACAGTATCTTTACATTTCATATTGGTCAGACTTTTTGTGATGAAAGGGTGTAATACAAAATATTTCATTAATTTTCTGTCTCCTTTTTCCCTTTGTGCCTTCTTTCATTTTTTTTAGTTGAATCCACTGTGTTGATTAAATTTGTAAAATATATAAACATTTCCATGTGAATAGAGTACTTTGGATAAGCCTAATCTCTAAACTATAATCTTTCAGGAAACAGTCCTATTTCCATTGAGTATTGATGTTGTCCAGGACCTTGATTCTACTGCTTCTCCTCTCTTGGCCTATTTTCTCCCTGAGAAATTCCCTTCTCCTTTTCACAGCTTTGGTTAGATTCTCATGGAGTTGTCTAGTATGAATATTTTGGCTATCCATCTCTCCACCAACATTCAGAGTACACATTTAAAGGATATGTTTATTTCAGTGTATCATAGAAACTTCATGCTTGGTATCAAGGTATCTAAATAATTATTTTTATTTTCTCATCAGAAATAGCTAATCCACACATATTGTTCCTTTTAAAAATATCACTTAACTGATGTAACAAACGACTTTTACTTTGGTGTTCTAAAGGACTCAAGACTTACTGATCACACCGACAGTTCTTCCTCATCCCTCATTTCCCAAATCCAAATTTTCAGCAATTGTTAGGCAACCAGATTAACCTCTCATCTACGTTTTTCCTCCCTGTTTACCAAACAGGAATTACCTTCAAAATGTACTAGAGCAATCATCTTCAACATATTTTTCAGAGCGCATCATTTGTCCATTTGCAGTATTCTCTACTGTCACAAATAACTTTAAAATTGTAGCACTATTTATGTCAATACCCAGTTTAAAATTGTATAGCTTTAAAAGTAATGCATTTAAGACAAATTTTAATATGCTTAACAATAGGTCATCTGTATGAGGTTGTATGGTAAAGATTATTTCTGGCCTCTCATACTGTTGATTAGAAAATCTATAGCTTCACATGATTTCCCTGAAAATGGTGCTTTATATGGCTTTTATTTGATCTCTATTTTCTGATATTTTATAATTTAAAATAAATTTATTTTCTCTGATATCAAAAATACCAGTTAGATTATACATATAAATCAAACTCCCTGTGATATTTTGAGAAACATATAAATTATATATCAGGTTAAATATATTAATCTCCTCAAAAATTATTGCTTTATAGAAAAAGCACTCAAACTGATTTTAAATATATTGCACATAGGTGTTATCTATAGTTACTCTATTGTGCTGTAGTATACCAGAATATCTAAATAACTTAACAGCCATTCATTGGTTTTCCTCTGTGTTTCCCTTCCTTTTCTCTCTTCAACCTCCATTCTACTCTCAACCACCACTCTATTCTCAATTTTTATAAGATTGATTGTCTTAGCTTCTATCAATGAATGAGAATATATAGTATTTGTCTTTTTTGTGCCCGGCTTATTTCACTTTAATGATATTCATCTATTTTCAATTCATGACATAATTTCATACTTTCATGGCTGAATAGTATTCCATTATGTATATGTACCACATTTTCTTTAACTAGCCATCAGTTAATGGGCACTTACATTGTTACTAGTTTCTGGTTTTCATGATTTTCTGTGATAAAAAAGAGCACAAATGTCTCTTCAACACAATGATTTCATTTCCTTTGGAAATAAACTTAGTAGTGAGACTGCTGGATACTGTCTTATTGTCTGTATTTTCCACAAAATTTATTATTTTTTTATAATAGCTGTACTAATTCATATTTTCACTGACAATGTACAAGGATTGTTTGCTCCACCCTCTAGAGAAGCTGTTATTTTTCTTTTTCTTTTTATAGTGGCCATTCTTGCTAAAGTAAAGCAATAAGTCTTTGTGACTTTCATTTGCATTTCATTGATAAGTGATATCGAACATTATTTCATATTTGTCATTTGCATTCTTTTTTTTTTTTTTTTTGCAAAAGCTTTAATCTGAGGGCTTCAAGCCCTTTGAAAATCATTCTTTTGACTAAAGGAACATCAGTAAATGAGTCTTCTCTAAGCAGAGTCATCTACACACTCGGGGAAGCCCTGTGAGTTGCTGTATGGGTGCCCCCGAGGGATTAGCACAGGTATTGGCTGCTTTCAGGGAGCCTCAGGGACACTCTCTGGAGTCAGCAGCAGAAAATGTAGCCATCCCTGGGTTCGAAGAGGCGAAAAGTGGAGGAATGGAAGCCTGTAGCAGTGCGAGAAACTCGTAAATGGGAGCTGAGGCCAAGGAGGAGGAGCTGGACATTTGCAGAAGCCAGTCCCACAGGCGGAGGAAGGAGGAAGTTTCCTTACTGCTCTCATCCCGCCCTCTGATCCTGCTGGGGCCTCCCATTGTCTGAATCTGACAGAAAGTCCGAGGCCAAGAGCCCGGGGACCTCCCCTGAAGGTCAGTCTTCGAGGCCAGAGGTGGTAAAGGCAGTGCATGGGTCTGAAAGTGGCAGACAGTGGACTACAGCTGAAACCAGGAGCCCAAATCCACCTGTCCTTTAAATTGTGGATATGTGCTATTGTGTCTCACCAACAAAGAGAGGAACAAAGACAGGCAATTAAGGTAAAGTGAGGTCAGTAGTGTGGCTCTAATCCAACAGGAGTGGCGTCCTTGTGATAAGAAGAAATCTGGACCCAGAGACACACAGGAGAGAACACAGGGGAAGGTGAGGCAAAACGACAAGCCTAGGTGGACTGCAGGTAACACGGGGAGCTGGGGAAGCCCGGGGCAGATCCTCCCTAGCAGCCTCGGAAGAGGACAGCTTGGCACAGGGGCCTGGCAGAGGAAAGCTGCTCCAGGCATGGGGAACAGGAAACAGAGAAAAGAGAGGAGAGAGGAACATTCCAGGCCCCGTCTCCTAACAGCAGTCAGCTACTATATAAGCCCTGTAATTCAATCTCCTCCCAAAAGCCGCACCCATGAGCACATGAGGCTCTCGGGCATATCTAGATAGAAACCATAATGTAGCTCTTCAAATATGTAGTCTCCGAATGAGAGTACGTTCTTAGTTACTGAAGTTTAGGTTTGCAGGAATTCAAGGGTTGAGGAGGATACACTTGAACACATAACCATTTGATTCACACATCCAGGAAAGCGTAATGAGCAGAAATGGTCACTTCACCATGGTTACAAACCCAGCGGATGCCTATGTGACCGTGGGTTCCAGGCACAGTGTGACAGTCCTCCTGACCATAGTCCCTGAGGTGGCGGTGGCCCCCAACCAAGTCACCGACTTATGCAACTAGAACAGCTCCTGACTTCTCAAAAAAGGACTATTATCTAGAATACATAAAGAACTCAAGAAACTCAGACCTCCCAAATATGAAGACGCAATTAAAAAATGGGCATCTGAAATGAACAGACATTTCTCAGACAAAGAAATAAAAGCAAAAAATAAGTATATGAAAAAATCTTCCACATCACGGTCGTTCGAGAGTTGCAGATGAAAACAACCCTGAGATTCC
The DNA here is from genome assembly GCF_012274545.1 of Fukomys damarensis. Lineage (NCBI taxonomy): Eukaryota > Metazoa > Chordata > Mammalia > Rodentia > Bathyergidae > Fukomys > Fukomys damarensis. The sequence continues at coordinate 21,951,293 of NW_022900947.1, read as the reverse complement.
ACCTCACCCCAGAAAGAATGGCTGCTATCAAGTAATCAACCAATAAGAAATGTTGGAGGGGTTGTGGGGAGAAAGGAATCCTTCTTCATTGTTGGTGGGAGTGCAGGCTGGTGCAACCACTGTGGAAATCGAATGAGGTTTTAAAGCTGCACCACCACACTACGTACCAATGCACTTACTTAATATTTATTAAATGTACAAATGTGTAACACTCTTCTTGCTCCTACGACATTTGAGAGGACATGCACATACGCTCCCTCATCAGATTTTCCTGTGGTTTATTGATAATTCCATTAAAATCCTCTTAAAAGGTATTTTTAATCATGCGTTTTTATTCATTTTAACATCCAATATATATCTAGTTTTCTCTTACTTAATATTCTGCTGCCTCTCTATTCCTCTCCTTCCCCACCCAGAGTCCTTGAATGCTACTGTTTGTCCTAAATTGTTCAGGTTGCTATGTTTTCTTGCTTCCATCTTGGAGCACTCTTTTGAATCTTTGCAGATAATATCTCTTTGTCAACCCCCTGGAAGTACAAGCTTAGGTTTTTCTCTAATAAAAGAAAAGCATATTATTGCTGCTATCAATAGAACTTCTAGCATACGTTTGAAGTATTTTGATGTTCAAAAGCAGGCTCTTTCAGAAACTAAGTGAATCTTGCAGAGATTAGATGGAAAATAAAGGGAAATACTAAGTTTTCATCTGATCTTTTTAAATTTTATGCACAGCAACCTGAAACATCAGAACTAAAAATGTATGACTACTGCTGTTATTTTTAGCATTAAATATTTTTAACAAAGTATATGAAGATATATATGCATCTGATATTAACAGGGGTATTCTACTTGTTAGAAAGGCCTCTATTTACCTGACCATCCCCACAATCATTGCAATAAAATGCAGCTTCAAAACCTAGGATTTTATGGAGCACAAGTTGAAAATACTGACTCAGGCAATCTCCCACATTTGACACATCAGTAGGTTGTAGTTAGTATTCAAATGATTTGTTCAAATCAGCACATTAGTGCCAAATCTGATATGAGCTGACATAGTATTCTATTCTACCTTGTAATTTTATTTGCTTAACTTAGCTTTATTTTCGTATCTAATATTTTCTCGTACTAAAAATAGCTTGTCTGTTCCTATTTATGAACAAAATATTCCAGAAGCTAACCTTTAAAAAACTGGATTTAGTGCCACCATATTTGAAATCTTAAAATAAATCAATATCAATTTTGTATGTTGAGTATGCTATTCTTGTTAGTCCCTTTTTTATTTGTTTGAACAGTCTTTAAAATATAACATTTATTGTACTTGTATGGCAATCAGTTTTTCACGTCTTTTTCTCCTGATCTCAAATGCGTGCTTCACAAGAGTAAGCTAATTTTGTTCTGAAGCCTGGGGTTTCCTGCCATATAAAAAAAGTTTTGGATTCTGCATTATTCAGGTTTCTGTTGCAGTGATTAAATGCCAGTTATAAATCAACTTTTATGTTGAAATATTTATTTTGATTCATCGTTTCAGAGGCTTCTGTCCATTGTCACCCGGTTATAATGCTTCTAGGCTCATGGGGAGGCAGAAACATAGTAGCAGAAATAGTGTGGTGGAGAAAAGCGGCTCAACTCATGGTGACAAGGAAGCAAAGAAATAAGGAAAAAGGCAGGAAAGAAATGCGTGTGGACCACATGTAACCTTCATGGTGACAGCTCCATGTTCTACTCTCTTAACTTGGCTTCTACCTCCAGGTTCTATTTAGTCGTATGAGATCACATGTTGATAGCATCAATGAATTAATACATGATGTAGTCCACGGCTTCATGATACAATCACCTCTCAGGCCTTCCTGTACATTGTTACTTAGAGATCTGTTCCTCAGTACATGAGTCTTTGAATGACACTTCATATTAAAATAGGTTCATAGGTACTTACACAATAAGTAATTGTTAAGTGCCATTGAATAGTCTCAGAGATAAAGATCTGGGAAAGTAAAAGAGAAGAGTCGCTTTATCAGTGAAAACAGGAAGCTAGGTGGATGAAATAAACTTTGGAAGTAGAGTTGTTGACATGTAGACGTTTTCATGGAATATCTGAACAAAGTTCTATTTTTAATTATTCAAATAGGACATTGAGAAAACTGAAGGGATGATGGCTCTTTTGAATAATAGGGTGTGTGTGTGTGTGTGTGTGTGTGTGTGTGTGTGTGTGTGTGATGACAGTATCCTGATAAATGAATGTGTACAAATGACATTATTTCCTAATATAGAGCCAAATAGAGATCTCACAGTAAATAAGGAAAGGAACATTTAAAACTGTGAGAAATATAGTAAAGACTCTTCAGCAGAATATTTTTATTGTGCATCTTTTGATACCTAGGAGAAAACAAAGATGAAAATTCCAATTATGAAAGAATTGCATGAAAAGGACAACAAAGAAAGCAAAATTTTAGTTTACCAATAGCAGAGTATGCATATTATTTACAAAAATTATATGATCAGTTAGTCATTATAGTACAGCTGTTATAATTCAAAGGAGAGACTGTCATTCATTTCGTTGGGTCTAATATAATGGGGTTTTATGCATCCTTTTCTAGTAAATATAAAACTTTGCAATAGCTGTAGGTTGATGAAAGATAATACAAAAACTTTTTGTTTTTCTCCTCTTAATTTCATTATGGATTTATATCTTATTTTAGAACAAATGTATGTCACATAAAATCTTCCAATTACATTGGACAAACAATTTTCATGGAAGCATGGAAGAGTAAAACCATACCAAAATTTACAATACTCACAGGTCATTGTAAGTATGTACACTGTAGGGTGTGTATGGACTCCTGGGAATCATATATGAATTTAAGGGAAGTATATTTCCATCTGTGGGTGGAACTCACAGTTAATCAGATAAAGGTGATATTTTCCTACCCATGCTCTCATAAAACCTCTTTATTTGATTCATATCTTCCTGGAATTTTGCTGTATCAATTTTCTTGAAAGAACTCCTCAGGATTGTTCTTCCTTCTATGAAATAAGCTTCTATTTCCGCCTAACATATAACATCTTGAAACACTACACTTTACTGGGTTGGAGGTTCCATTCAGGAGTGCCTGACTGGGTCATCTCCTTAGGGTATGATGCTTTAGGGTTTCAAAATCAGGCTATCAAACAGATGCATTCTTATCTGGAGTCCTCTCCCAGGCCCTTTCACATTTGTGTCAGAATTTAGTTCCATTGGTTTGCTAGAATAAGATCCCAATTGCTTGGTGGCTGTGGGCCAGAGAACGTTCTTTAAACCTAAAGGCTGCTTTCAGATTCTGACCACATGGCCTCCATACCAGATGACATCTTATTTACTAGAAGCCCATATGAGAAATGGGCTCCTAAAAGTGGGTCTTAGTTAAATAAGCTTGAGAGAAACTATTCAACCTCTTTTTCTATATAACACAACTTAATCTAGGCAGTAATGTTTCCGTCATACTCATAGGTCCCACTTAAGGGATGAGTTTGTGTGGGTCACATACATCATTGGGCAGAAATCCTGGAGCCGAATTATAATTCTATGTACCATACTCAGTGGTAATTTACACTTAGCATCATATTGTTACATAACTTAGTCTTAGAAATCTTATTACTTAGAAACTAAATAACATCTTAAAAAACTAAAAATGATGAGAGCAAATATCAACCATGTGCATAACAGTAAGATGTTTGATTAAGCCTTTAAGGTAGCAAAGTATTTTGGAAAATAGGATCCAAGACTTCGTAACTATTAAAAATATTTTAGTTTCAGTAAGCAGAGTTTTAAAATTTACTTTTTTCTTCAATCAGAACATTAATACTATTTTAGGATTATATGAAGTCAGGATAGATGTAAACATATGCAAATGAAAATAAAAATTATATCAAGACAGCTACAATTATGAAGTAAAAAAAAAGTAAAACAATAATAACAAAGAAAAACTATCCAATGTCTAAGGAGGTTCTTGAAATAAAATCTCCTATTAAGTTATATCAACTGACATCCTTTCTCCACAAACCTTATGATCTCAAAGTGATCTTGTTTTTGAAGCCATAAAATTACTTAATTGAAATGTGAAGCTGTCTTTGTGTGTCTGGGGCTATGACTAGCAGACCTACTAGTGATTCTTTGCTTTAAGGGATATTCCTGTCAAGCATCCCAAAGCCTAAATCTTATTTATGAGACCCAATATTTCAACCCATTATGTGTTTTCAAAACTCACAAATAGGGAATAGTGAAGAATACACCAGATGTAGCGCGTAACATAGACCATCATCAGCCACTGTAAAATTTCACACTTAATTCTTACAGCAGATAACAGAAAGAAGGGTGTTGTGCCTTACATAAATTGAATACCTGCACAGTAAGCACAGGCTTGGAGTGGCTCTCCAATTACCCCACAAAACCATATGTCTTAAGTGTTCCCCAAGTATCACTCCAGTTTATCTGTGAAACCTTTCAAAACTCAGCTCCATCTTTTCCCCATTTTAAAGATAGTTATCTAGTGTGTACTGCCATACATGAACAACTAGGTAAAATAATACATATCCACATAGGTATAATTTAGTTAAGATATTTCAAATATTTCAATTCATATATTTTCTACTCTTGAAATTATTTCTCCTCCTACATTCCCAAGGTAAGCACTACATGATAAAATAGCATCATTAATTAGTTTCATGTGGACTGTTGCATTTTATGTTTAATAAATGTAAAGGTAAGCACTACATGATAAAATAGCATCATTAATTAGTTTCATGTGGACTGTTGCATTTTATGTTTAATAAATGTATTCTGGTTTTTATTAGTATACTAGAAATATATAAAAATGTTTTTGAAATTATTTTAGCCCTTTGTAGTTTTTAAAGGACCTAAATTTTTAATGGAATAGTACAAAAGATTGAAAAAAATAAAAATAGTAGAATGTATGACATTTTCATAACACAAGATGTCCGAATTCAGAATGGGAGAACTACATATGACACTATTACGCACACTGTTAGTCTTTTCACAGTAAGTGTACTGATCTCTGTTTATCAAGGGAAGAAATTCACAAATTATTTATAAATACTGTATACAATGAGTTATTTCATTCCACATTACTCTGCAGTTTTTGGACTGTACCTCATGTTAACTGTTTAGCGCAGGCCATGACACTTAACTAATCTTGACACTGTTTTCAGAAAACAGAAGATTCTGAGAAGCAAACTCAGCATATGACATTAAAGAAAGTTTCATATAAGGGGATATATATATCCAATAGATTCTAGGCACAGACAGGGAGCAGCAGATGCCCAAAGCATACAATGACATGGTTACACATCTCCAGCTAGCTGCTTAAATTGGAATCATAGTGGGGGAGTAGGGCGAGTGTGTCTGTGTGTGTATGTGTGTGCCACTGAAAACTCTCAAACATTCCTTCAGTTTTTCAATCTAATAACTGACCACACCAGTTTCTGAAATCTGTAAGTGTGTCAAACACAGCTGATGAGACACTAAGATTTAAAATTTCTGAAGGCCATAGGTTTGAAAAATTATACATACCTTAAAATATTTGAAGACAGTACTAGGAAGATGTGCTAAAATATATGGGTTCATACTGCAGAATGATATTAAAGAAGAATAAATTAATAGGTTATTTTCACTTAATAGTAAAACAACGTTCTACAAATTTTGAATAGTAACAAAATTGACAAGTTAAAAGAGAAGTAAGTTCTTCAAAATATTTAACAGGTATTGTGTTCGTCATCATTATGAACACTGAAATATATATATATATATATATGATCATATTATATATTATTATGTTTGAAATTACACATATATATTTTTTCAAATGCTTGTATACCAGATAATATCAAAATATGTGAAAATCATATTCCACATTAGAATGCATAACCCACTAAAATATAAAAAGAGCAGAACTTTGTTCATTAAAATTACCCTGGAATACACAACAGTGCTTTTCATTCTGTACCAAATTCACTTTTGCTCCTCTAAATTTTCTCAGTCTTTTTGCTTGATATTACTGATGTCTCTTCAAGGGCACTCTATTGACAATCATATTTATCAAGGCCACAGAATAATTTCTCCATGCTTTTGAGAGTTTTTCCTTGAAGTCTGTCAACTTATTTTTGATGAGATAAAATCCACAAAGGTTTTCTCATGAGCTGCGTTTACATGACCAGGGAGATGATGTCAGTGCAAGGCCACGCCTTATCTCACGACTTCATTACTCTGGGATCTGCTTCCCAAGTCATATAACTGCACTAAGTAATAACATTTGTGTTAAATTTCGCCAGTTGTTGCTTAGTTTCCATTCACTTATTTTCTAGAAAAAAATGACAGGTTTTTAGCTAAGAAAATTATAAACTAAGTATTACATTTTTCTTATTACTTTTTTACAGTACATAATTACAAATATCATGGGGAGTTGGTATATGCACATAAGACATGTTAATTCTTTTATCTTTCTCTGTATTTTTTTTTTTTGCCTTTTTGTCCACTACCCTTCCGCTCCCTCCTTCAACAATTTGTTCCCTCTCCATTTGCAGATCTCTTCTCATTATTTTCTTCCATCCCCTTGCCCTCCTCTCCAGGCCCTTCCTCCAATTTTTGTTCCTTCTCAACCATTTGAGAAATACCCCCTTATTTCCTCTTTATCTACTTATCTATCTGATATTTTGATCTCTCTCTCTAGAGAGAGAAATCTCTTCTTCCACCAGAAAGAAGGCTATCATCAGGAAATAAGGTAGTCATAAATACCGGTGAGGATGTGGGGAAAGAGGAACTTTTCTACACTGTTGGTAAGAATGTACACTAGTATGATCACTATGGAAATCTGTGTGCAGATTTCTCAAAACACTAAAAATGGAAATTGAATTGATACAGAATAGCTGACTCTGTTGTGAAGACTGCATCATAAGCCTCCTCTCGCAGATGAAGTTCTGCACAACTGCACGTAAGAAGAAATGAAGACTGCCTAATTCTGGAAACTGTGCTTTAACTTACTCCTCCTGAGCCACAAAGTCCACTTGTGCAGATAAGTGTGTAAGATTTACTACTCAGGGTAGATTAACACACTTAAAGGGTGGTGTCCCTGCAATGTGTAATCACGACAGGTTTGTGTTCACTGTGTTTGCATAGAGAGAAATAAATGCTTGCCTTTCTTAAACAACTCATATTTTAGTTTCTTTACTCAGTGCCAACCTAGCAATATCTAAAACATACTCAATAGTATTTTTAAAAAGGGTTCAAAATCTGCCAACCAAATTTAAAGCAATTTTACACATTAGGTAAATTTTCTGATAAATACAGCATTTTTTTACACCCCTTACTTAAAATTTTACAGAAAATGCATAGCTATGGCTAGGACTGGAGGTAGAGGCCTCTAGCATAAATTAAGATCTGTATTTTCTGAAGCACAGTAATTATTTCACAGTATTGTCACTTTGATAATTGCCACATGGCCAATATGTACCATAGTATTTGGAAAGATATCGCTTTGGTGATAGATTTTTCTAAAGCAGCTCTCTGTGACATTTATAATTCTATTCCTTTAAAATAGACCCCTCATTCAAAGACACACATTTAATGATGGTTGCTATCAGAAATTACTTGTCCACTGCCATACTATGAATCACTCCACATAATGTAAAAGATGTGTCTCAGTTTATAATATTTTTGTTGTTATACAAAAATATTTTTCAAGTAAATTTTCATATAGTCCCACAATTAAGATCACAATAAAATCAGAATGATTTCAAAATTTAGCCAAAGTACATTTCACTAACTTGTTTTCCAACTGACTAAAAAGAGCCAATTATTTTGTATGGTTTTTGGTTCAATTTATTTTGGCAAAGTTTTGCTTTCAATCTTGCTTTGGCACCAATAGCTCTACAATCAATGAAAAAAACCAGTGCTCATTTAAATGCCCGGTTGATTGTCAGCCATGCTTTCCTCCACGAGGGATGGGATGGTACTCACATTCTGACTTCTGTGAACTTGAGACAGAATTATGCACAACTGTGATTTAAACACAGAACCCTGCTATGGGGCTGCATTTTTAATGTATTTAGCAATAAGGAAAATCCCATTTAATTAAAATTTAGCAAGTTGTTTTTGAAATAAGGTTTGAAAACTCTGTTCACTATTTACAGGCTGTACTTCCCCAACCTTACTATATTTTATTTGAAATATAGATTACACTATTTTTTTTGTAGAACTGAGCAGTATATTTATATTTATCTTCAGGATAGACATTTTTTATAATTCACATTAAATGTTCTTAAGTGATTATAAAGTTTAAGAAAAAACTGTCAAAACTTTTCAAATATTAAATGTTTGAGGGAATTGAATTCTCAGAACACAGGGAAATAAAAGTAAAGAAAGAAAAAAATTAAACAATAATTTTAGAACCTTAAAAGTAAAGTCCTGCTACCTATTGTGTCATACAGGAAATAAAAACAGAGATTCTAATGGATTTTTACAAGACAGGTACATGTGAATACTATTTGAACATTTCATATGAGTGATAATTTTCAAGCAAGAATGGATAGGCATATATTCATGATAGAAAAAAATGCAAGTAAAATTGCACATTAGAAGAGAGATAATATAGCAGATGTTTCCATGAATATTTAGGTTTTGTGAAAAAATATGTTTTGCTTGCAAGCTCTATGCTTTTTCATTTGAAAATATAAATGAATAAATTTCTAATTAGAGGAAATTCAAGAAATAATTATTTGAAATGATGAATAAATTAAATAATTTTGAAAATTTTTACCAAATATTGCAAAACACCAAATATTGGAAAACAAAGAATGCACATATTTTACTTAGTGAGATTTATTCTTCGCACAGTATAAATGTAATATACATTTATTAT
>NW_022900947.1:21897931-21942271 GCF_012274545.1 Fukomys damarensis | reverse complement strand
ATTTATATATGTAAATTTTAAAAGAAAATAAATCTAACCCAATTAATCAATTACATTAAAAGGTTTAGCAATACATAATTCATATGTATATATTAGAGAATAAATTCTAACTGGAAAAGTGCATATTTGAAAGACCTCCTCTAGTAAAGAGAACAGTGTAGAGTGGGAAGTATAGCAGCACGTTGGTAGTCCTTCAGTTTTCAAAGTGTTGTATTAAGGATGTTTTGCTGATAAAGTGAATTCAGCAGAACTGCATAAACCATCTGGATACACAAGGTAATACATTGAGAAACTCCGGATATGACAGTTATTTCACATAATTAAATTTTCAATACAGTGTTGTATACTAGACTGATAATAATATGCTCATAGCAAGAATTCATATAGACAAGTCCTAGGTTAGTCCAAACTGTTTACTTTTGGATTAATGCATTAATCATTCATTAATTCATTGAATAGTATTATTATTCACCTGCCAAATATGTTCTTCTCTGAACAGGCAAGCAGGTCTATTAATTCCACATATTGTTACCTTCAATTGCTACACATAGCCTCATAGGGTAGTACAAGAAAATATTCACTTTAATTTAGTATTAAAATTTAAATATTTGTTCTACTAGCACTACCTGAAAAGAATAGTTAGTTCCCTTGCTAATACTGACTTGTCAGGTTTTTTTGGAGAGTACAGCAATGATACCAGAGGTTTTCTAAGGCGGAGTTTTCCTTTCACAAATGTAAAATATAGAGAAAGGAAGAGGATTTACATCAAAGTAAACAATTGTGTTTCTCTATTGACACAACAGTTTAAGGAGAGAAGTGGCCTGATCAATCACAATTTCCCCTTTTACCTCCCCAAAATTTATTTTTAATTGAAATTATTGGGAAAAACATTTAAACCAAATATGTTAGTCCAATGTAAACACATAATGATTATTTTCATTGGGAGTAATATTAACATATTAAAATAACTGTATAAAAAGTTATGTATAAAAAAATGTGAAATACTGTGCACTCAATATAAATTTTTAATTCTGAATTGAAATGAGTATTGGAATTTTTTCTGATTTGGAATTGTAATGAGTAACTCCCCTGTAAACATTTGAACAGAAGTTTGTGCTAACATATATTTAAATTATCTTGGATAAATAACGAAGAGTGGACTGTTGGGAAAAAATAATTGAATGATGAATTTGAAAGTCAAAGTTTCCAGGTTTAATAAAGTTTGAATTTATGATTATTAGCATTTTTTTAGTATTTTTCTCAGTTTGGAAGGTCTTTGCCTAATTCAACTTCATGAAGCTTCACTTCTATTTTATATAGAACTATGATAGTTTTAGAACCAGCACTTAAATCATTGATGTATCATCAACTAACTTTTACATACTGCAGAGTTTTTTTTATTGTCACTCCGTACATACTCTCCTTTTCTCACAACAGTTATTAGGTGGAATTTTCTTCACTCATTGAATATTCTTAGTACTTTTTTTTTAAGCAACTAATTACCAAAAGAAAATAAAACTATGTATTACTTGCCTAAGAATTTAAAAAGGACATGAATAACTAAGGATTTCTGTCCAACTGGTTTTACTAGTACTTAAGTCAGTATCATACTCTTATAATCTATTCACTTGAAACACTTCTGAGATTTGATATTACTTTATTGTCAGAAGTACTAATGTTAATTTATGAAAATGCCTGTTATTTTGTCTTGATTATAGTAATATAATGATATTCTTTTGAATTACTTTATCTCTAATAATTGCTCTGTGATCTTGTGTATTGCTGAGACTAAATATGGAGGATGTAATTTTTACACATATACAGACAAAATATAGTTAAGTCAAGAGACAAATATTGAGTTGCTAAATTTAAAAATCTTTTTAGTGAGTTATGGAGAAGTAGAGGCAAATAATATCAAAAATATATAAATATTGTGCATATGTATTAAGGAGTTATATATATATATGTCAAAGTAATATTAAAATAATCAAATATATATTTTAGGAATTATATACATACAGATATACATATATGTACTAAGGAATTATATTTCTCTGATTTATCTGGGTATTTCCATTTCTGTTCCATCCTCTTTCTTTTTAATAAAACCAAAATTCCATCAAGGATTTTTTTGTTTTGTTTTGTTTTGTTTGTTTGTTTTTTTTGTTGTAGCACTTTAAGAACTGTAAAACATTTGGGAAACTTTCATAAGAAAGACCAGGCAAAAATTTCACATGTAGGATTTGCCATGGTGCCAGTTAAGAGGAGTTTAAAAGCTTTTAATTGCTGCATTCAAATTCTGGATGCTCTATTAGTGTCAGAGCAATGGGATGAGGGGCTGGCAAAGTTAACTAAACATGGGCATGGGATCCATCCAGGGGATGTGACAGATGAGTACTTAGCAAATGTTTTACCAGACAGGATATTTTAGCACATGACACTGCACTGTCTAATTAGGGGATAGTTCAGAGTAGAGGTTTGTGCTGTTAATCAGGAACCAGACTCAGTGGAAAGCTAATTGTAGGGTCAAAATTAAACATTTGGAAGTGGTAGCTGTGTCCCAATTTATTAACATAGACAAGACCACAGCAAGAAGGGATCAATCATGCTGTTTAGCAGGTCAATTACATCCTTGATTTGGCAAAGGAAGGAAAGAACGTGGTAATTGTGTATGTTATAAATGAACAAGATTCTTATTTATCCTCATATCATAAAATAAACCTGTTACCTCGATTTTGTATTAAATAAATAGACACTAAAATATGAAAGAACTGTCTCTTTTTAAAAGTGCACATCTTGCATAATAAAGCATCAAAAGCCTTAAGAAAAAAGTGAATTTTGAAAAATATACCTATTTATTACCAAAAAAGGAAATTTAATTAGGCTATATTTTTAAAGATACAAAATTATTTTAGTATTACAGTAATATTTTAATACTTGGATTGTAGATAGAAAACGCATTCTTAGAGATAAGCACCCTCTGCTTTTTTAAAGCTGATATTAAATACAGGATTAAACAAAAGTCCAGCACCTTAGAGACAGTTTATGGACTGTGGATCAGACATAAGGTGAATGAAATAGGTGCCGGAAAAGAGAAAGCAAGATAGGCCGACTACACTTTCATATTATGTACAGAAACTGATAGAACTAAGAATATTTTTAATGAAAAATAAGAAAGAGGAAAATGGCCTTCCCAGGAGTAAGGATAATATTTTTAATTATTTTAAAACCATAAAAAGCAAAATCATTTAATGAATTCAGCAGTTTCTCAAGAGGCTATAATAAGAACAACTAGAAGAAAATGCATATACTGTGAGCATTTTCAAATTATTTGAATCCTAAAACAAGAGACTGTCTCTTTGGATGGTCCTGAATTCTTTCATTAAAAAACAAAACAAAACAAAACAAAACAGATATTTGGGGGCAGGGATTTAGCTCAGTGGTGCCATCGCCTGCTTTGCAAGTTCAAGGTCCTGAGTTCTAGCCCTGACACCAATAAATAAATAAATAAATAAATAAATAAATAAATAAATAATTTTATAAATCAATTTACGCGTATTAAGATTGAAATCAGAACCTTTATGTGGTATTCAGGAATCACAGGGTTTTTACCTTCTATTGAATGACAGGTAGAATTATGTGATCTATGTGTGAGTCACAGTGAGTAAAGAGCTCTGGGTCCTCTGACTGACTACTCAAGCATTAATTTAGTCCTTTTCAAACAGTGCTTTGTCAAGTGTTTTCCATGTTATATATTGGATTGCAAGTTTATTTTCATTGTACATATGTATCTGAAAACTATAAAAACTAAAGAATGCTTGTGGCTATTCTATGGTGCAGCAGAATGCAGTATGATTAACTAATCAATTATGTAATTTAAAATAATTAGAAAATAGCAATTTAAATGTACTTATTATAAAGAAGTAAATTTTTTTATGTTTATGGACATGTTGATTACCCTGAATTATTCATTATCAAAGGTATGGATAAATATTTTTCCTATGTCTATTGCAATAAAAAAATCAGAACAATAATGCTAATCTAATCTTTAAATCTATGAGTTACCTTTGGAATTCACAGTTGGCATGCTGATGCATGAGTTTTTCCATATTTCCATATAATATCTAAGTTTTTTAGCTTCCTCCTTAAATTCTTTCTAAATCAGCAATTTCTAGAAAATTTTGTTAATGTTCAAATAAATATTTTTACTTATAACCATAGAAGTTCCTGTAAAATATGTAAGGAATGCTGCTTACCACAAATATTATAAATGTTTGGGAATCTAGAAATCTCTAATCATATGAAATGGATCCAATGGTGAATTAAAATTATGACTAGGATAGCTCTAAACGTTCTCTTTACTCCAAATATATTAGCAATGTTATTATCTACTCTTAAGGATTGAACTGTGTTTCCCTAAATTTGTATGTTGAAACTTCACTCCCATTGTGACTGTTTTGGGGAACTTGATATTCAGGGGATCATTAAGATCCAATAAACTGCTATGAGCGGGACCTTAATCCAAAATGACAGATGTCCCTATAGAAAGAGACACCAGGACTGTGTATGCTCAATGAAAAGTCTATGTTAATACACAACAAGAAGACATCTATCTATGGACCAGAGAGAAAAGTCTCTAGAGAAGCTAAACCCACTATTTTATTTTGGACTTCTAGTACACAGAATTGGGAGAATGTAAATCTCTGTTGTTTATCCTACCTGGTCTGTACTATTTTGTTAGGCCAATCTCAACAAATTGATATATTTACATAAAACAAGGACAGTGACTCTTCAGTTGTACAAAATTACAATCTGAAAATTTTCAGCTTGGTTAAAAACCTGGCAAATGAATAAGACAGAGGAAAATGTCTGAGAATCTATTGTTAGTGGAAGAAAACTGGACCCTACTGCTTGTGCATGGATCTCACTTTAAGTGAGCAAGGGCAGTACCAGTATTTTGCTGTGCTGGGAATTAGTCTGATAACCAGGTGACTCCTACCAGATGGCAGTATACATTGTAGATAGTTTGCCAATAATATTTCTAGCCAGATGTACCTTAGAGCCTCTCTGGGATTTTTGTATGAGAGATTACTATCCTCTAGTGTCTCAAAAACATATTTTGATGAGAAAAGGTAGCTATAGGGCAGGTGTGTTATCTTGATCACATATTTTATTCTAAATGAAACTTTTGGTTATGTAGTTCTGGTGAAATTTAGAAGTCCTAGATTTCCCAAAGTCCTTAGAGAGTCCTTTTCACCGTTTTCATAGTTAGATGAAACAAACACTAAATCCCAACCTGAAACTTCCTGCACTGCAATTCCCTTCTGAATTTTTTATTTTATGTAGTGCCTGAATCAGTTCTTCTTTACATAGATAGTTCTTTGGGTTTTTCAAAAAAATTTCCTATTCTACAATTTTTGAGACTATGTTTTACCTGGAAAACTTATTATAAAGTAATATAAAAAATAAAATGAAAGAATCCATCTGGTCAGAATTTTTTATGTAAATTAAATTCTACAAATGTGCAAAGTGTAATAACTCTAGAAATGTAAAATACTGAAATATCTTAATAATTAGAGAAATTTAATTCTAATGTTTTCTTTTGTCCTTAGTTTTGTTAAGTTTTGTACTCAGGATTAAACCCAAGGCCTTATGCATACTAAGCAAGCAAACTCCACTGCTGAGATATAATTATAGCCTCTAGGCATAGCTTCTTTGTATTCTTTACCAGAATATATTCTGGGATATTTTCTTATTTCACTTGAAATATTTTGATATTAAATGAAAAACTATTTACCTTAAAATATTAATTAATTTATTAGTACATATTCTATTATAAATTGTACTCAGAAAAAAACAAGGCAGAAAAAAAATGTTAACTTTTTACATTTCAGTGAAGGCTCCAGCTGAATCAGTGGGGAAGGTGGATTTCTAAAATTAAAAAAAATGGAATATGAATCATAGCAAAATAGATGTACACAGTATTTGGTCACAACTTGAATCTTTTAGCAAACTTTATGTGATGCCCATACGGAAAATCAATATATATATATATATATAATATATATATTGATGAGCTAATACAAGGAAATATCCATGAATAAAAGTTTTTCCTTTAAATACATTTTATCTTCTAGAATTGATATCTTCTTTAATAATCAAATGCTTATGCTGAAAATACTTATGCTGAAAATTAACATAAGAAACAAATTGGTTGATATGTATTCTAAGAAGGAATTTGGTAGCAGCTGTCAAAGATGAATTACAATAGAAATATGTTTATAGCGGCACAGTTTGTAATAGCTATAACTTGGAAACAGCCTATTTGCCCATCCGTTGGAAACTGGATAAAGAAGATGTGGTTTTTCTATAAAATGGAATATGACTCAACCAAAAAGAATGAGAAAATAGATTCATTCATAGGAAAATAGATACATATTTAAGATACACTTCTAAGTGAAATAAATAAAGCACACATGTGTAAATACCGAATAGTTTCTCTGGTGTGAATAATCTGCAATAATACAGAAGATCCTAATAAGATTACTGATATTGAGAAATGGGAAGAAAGGAGCTAAAGGTGTAGGGAAGGTGGGATGGGTAGGGGAAGGATAAAAAGGGAAAAGAAAAAAAATGTGAGAAAATGAAAAGATGGAAATAAAGTGTTTGTAGATGGGGAGGGGAGAAGGATTGAAGCGGGGGCAGGGACAAGGGGAAGAAATGAGAACCAAGACCTGTCATGTAGAGGTACGAGATCCCAACAATGAATGTAACTGTACTGTATCCCTAAAATGTACCAATAAACTCAAAGCTGAAAAAAAAAAAAGAAATATGCTTAAAAGAAGAAATATGAGGCTTACAGCTGCTTTTCTATGAACCACAGAGATGGAGAGATGGGAATGCCACATGAAGAGGGTGGCAAATATTAGAATACTACAGTGACATGTCTAAAAGCCATGGAACATAAGAATTGTTGACAAACACCATCAGCTAGAAGAGAGACGTAGAACAGATTTTTTTTTTTCCTCCAGAGTCTTCAGAAGGAACCAACATTTACCAAAATCTTGATTTCAGATTTCTTTCTACAGAACTGTAAGAAAAAAAATTCTTGTTTTTTAATCCACCCAGTTTTTGGTGTTTTTATATGTCAACTTGTGTTACTTTTCTCTCGTTGATGAGACAAAATAACCAATGCCCAAAGTTGAAAGGAGAAAAGTTTACTTGGCTCACACTTCTCAGAGGTTGCAGTCCATAATAGGCTGGCTCCCAGGCAGAGTGGCATAGAAGACAGGTCTTAGAGAGGAAAAACAGTTTGTGGTGGCCAGAGGTAGCAAAAGTAACGAGGGAACTTAGCAGTGTCTTTCTGCTCCTTTAATCTCATTAGGACTACTTAGGGCAGAGAGCACTCACACTCTTAACCCTAGTGCTCTTGAGCCTAGCATTGCATCATGAATCAATTCCAGCATCACACACTCTATATCCAGCTATTTCTGCAAAAGTTTATGACCACATGAGGCTTTGAGGGGAACATTTAAAAACAAACCATAGCACAACACTAGGAAAATACCAACCTAGACCTAGCTTTATCTATTTTTCTTTTTAATTTAGAATTTAACAAAAGAAAGTGGATATCTGTATAAATGTAGGATTCTATCTGCTACCTTTGATTAGAGGCCATTTCCATGGTAACTAATTTATTAAAAACTCCAACTTACTGCTATACATGCAAAACAATCTGTGTAATATAATTATATGATCAATATTAAAGTGATCTATATTTATGAAGAAAAATAGACCAACATGTATTAAACATATCAGAGGTTATATAGACTTGGATGGAAGACTGTTGCTTCATGGAGAATTCTAGTTTCTATTTAATACTACGAAGGTCACTGAAAAATATGAATGTCACTGAGAGATTCAAAGAGGATGAAAACTTAGAATAATAGGAGTTGGGGTAAGGGCATAGAAAAATAATGAAATATTAGAAAGAGCTTAGAAAAATGCTTCAGTAAGCTGTTTTCTGGAGTTCTACTAGACTTGTAAGGATTTGGTCCTGAAGAGATTTTCATTGACATAACTATTGAATTTTAATATCATTAGGGGATTCCACATATCTAATATTAATAGAAGTTATCTGGATAACTTGGAAGTTATCTGGATAACCACTGTGGAAATCAATATGGAGATAGTTCAAACAACTAGGATTAGAGGTCCCACCTGACCCAGCTATTCCTTGGTTGGGTATCTTCCCAAAAGAATTAAAAGAATCATACTACAGTCATATATGCTCACCCGTGTTTATAGCAATACAGCTTGTAATAGGCAAAGCTTGGGAAAAGCCTAAATGCCCCTCAATTGGAAACTGGATAAAGAAGATGTGATTTTTCTATAACATGCAGTACTATTCAGTCATAAAAAATGAGAAGCTAGAGATATTTATAGCTAAGTGCATGCATATTGAGGTCATACTTTTAAGTGAAATTAATAGGACTCAAATGTGCAAATACTAAATAGTTTCTTTGCTATGGAAAACTAAAAGTGTAAATAAGGATCAAAATATATAATTGTTATTGTGTAATAGGAAGAAAAAGTCTAAAGGAGTATGGAAGTGGATAGGGTAGGGTAAAGGTAAGAAGGGAAAAGAAAAAAAATATGAGCAAAGAAAAACATAAAAGGAGACAATATCTTTGTATAGAGGGAAGGATGGAGGGGGTGAAAGGAGGTCAGGGGAATGGGGAAAAAAATAATCAAAATACGTCCCGGGTGTGGTGGCTCACACCTGTAATCCCAGCACTCGGGGGGCTGAGGGAGGAGGATTACTATGAGTTTGAGAAATCACATAGTGAGTTCCAGGTCAGTCTCAACTACATAGTGAGACTCTGTCTCAAAAAAAAAAAAAAAAAAGAACCAAAATAAGTTATGTAAAGGTACAATATCACAATGATGAATGCAACTGTATTGTATACCTAAAATATACCAATAAACTTAATGGAAAAAAGAAGTTATCTGAATAAATGATAAAATAAGGTGCCATTTTTATTACTTCCACATTTGTTTTATTAAATAGAAAATTAAGTAAATTTTTAGAAAAAATGAATACAAAGAATAAACCAAAACTATGGGAAGGGAAAGAGAACCTTTCTTCTCTGCTTACCCAGCATCCACTGCCCATCCCATCCCAGATAGTACTGATGAATAAGAGAATGTCTCCTTGACACTCTCGAATAGCTTACACAGTAAAGAAGCAGGTCTAAGTTTCAGAGATTAAAAAAAAAAAAAAAAAGGTTGTAGGCAGTAAGGTTTGTGCAGGTCTGTGGAGAGGTGCTAAGAGTAGCCTTGCATCTGATTACTGGTGTTACTGTTATCCTAGTGAATAAACATTTCTGAAGTTGACCTGTGTGTCAATGTTCTTAGCAAGTTCTAAAATTGGAATTAACAGCCTACTTACGTAACAACTATTTCAGAGGTGGCCAGTATTTCTTATATTCATTCTCTATTCTAATGTGGCATCTGTTTGAAAAACAATATTATTTGAAGTTGATAAAATAAAAACAGAAAACAGTAAGTGATATAATGCTTGTTGGTTGGATTAACTATAAAATTACTACTTGAAGGTAAGACTTATTTTTGAGTAATAATACTCTTTATTGAAATTTAACATAGTTTCTGTTACACATGCCACAATCCATGAATGCTTATTTAACATTCAGAAAAACTTTGCAAGATTACATTAGTTATTCATGTATGAGACAATATAGCTTAAACCTTATTGCTTCTTAGATTTTGATTAAAATTAATTGTATAGTTTTTAAGTGGAAGACTCTTATTTTGTCCAAAATGTAGTGGTTTTTTGTATTGTTATAATAATTTAATTAAAGGTGATACAATTAATAACCAGCAAACTTTGGATTTAAATTTCATGTTTCAGCTAAAGTTATTATGCTATAATCGACCCCATTGTCAGCTCAACACAATGACAACAAAAGTAGTTCCTTACACATGGATCCTAACTATGAACAAAGCAGAGAATCTCATTTGCATGGATAGTTATGTAATAATGACATAAACCCTGTTCCCTAATTTACTTTGTTAATGATATGGCATGTCAATATGAATTATTTTTACAACCCATAGTTACATGCAGCTAGTCTAATGACAGACATCAGTCTGGAACCTCATGGAAGCTGTAATTGTATCTTGACTTTCTGCTTTTGCAACTGAAATAAGTTTTGCATTCATTCCAAAAATACATCACATTTGACAGGAGGCCTCCACTATTCTTTACAAATAATTTATAGCCTGGAAATTCTCCTGACCTCACTATAAAATATAGAAAATAAATCTTTAACATATAGACATGTATGGCTATAGTCCACATTTCTAACAGTGTTTTCCATAGTGTCATTTTAATTACCTCATTATTCATTCAGTATTGTAAGAGAAAATTAAATGGCAGGTAAATAATTTTATGTCATGGTGTAAAAATTACTAAGACAAGTATGAACAAAACTGTTTTCCTGGTACTGGCACCCCAGGAGAGACTAATTTTGTATACTTTCAAATATCTAGTCTTGTGCAATGTGAAATATCAGAATAATAGCTTCGAATTAATACGTTTCCTTTTTGTCAATTTTTAAAAATTAGTAACAGGAATAAAATAAAAAATCATTTTCTAATGGAAATTTATAGTATTTTGTAGTAAACATTTACATTTATTTTGCAAGAAAAAGATTTAATTTTAGGAAATGAAATATTATTTATATTAATTACATACAGATTAGTCAATCAGATCTCTACTTTTAGCAACGAGTCTAATAAATAAAATTTTATTTTTGGAAATGTTATTTCATGAAAATCAGATGAAGAAATTGTGCAGGGATGGGAAAATCTTGTGGGACTGGGACACTTGACTGCAGAAATTAATTTGAAGAGAAAAATTAATGATGCAAATTTTTCTATAAGTATCACTGAAATCTAGCCAAGCATCTTTGCTTCCAGAGGAGCCCCACTACTCTGCTTCTGTGATGTTGACAAGGGCACACAATTACACTATTGCTTCAATCCAGAGTTTTCTCAAGTGTGGAGCAAACTGATCAAAATTTGGGAGTGCAAGAGAGAAAAAACATCAATAAAAATACTGAGACTCTATTAAAAAGACACAAAGAGAAAAAATATATTCAACCTGATAATAAAATGAAATGATACCAAAATTGTTTGCATTTTGCTTCAATTGTGTTGTGGGCTCAAAATGACAGGTGTCTTTGTTCCCCAAAGAGTTTATTACCCTCATAATATAATGGTTTCTGTTAGAAAAAAATCCACGGCTCATTGCTCTCAATCTCATTTGTTGCTTCATGTTATGCATTTAAGAAAATGAAAACACATTAAAATGCTTACATATCAACATCACCAGTTAGGGAACTCTTTTACTTGGATTATGCTTAAGGTAGTGTAATCTATTAAATCAGCAGAGACAAAGAAATTTCTTTCATGAGTTCAATGAAAAATATTTAGCAGAGTCCCTAGCATTTTTTTTCATGTGTTACTCTATAATATTACAGATATTTCTTGGAATCATTTTTAAAAATTAAATAATGTGAAGAAAAATAACATTATGTTAAATAATGGGAAGTAAAATAGCATTAACAAATTTAATCTAGCAATCATTAAATTTGAAAGAATCAAGCTGTTTTGTTATGTTTGAAACTGTCAGAATACAAAATGTGCTTTGAAAATTAATAATGGCAGGTATTTTTTTCTTTGTTTCCTTTAATTGTGTGAACTCCATCATGGATTACACAGAAATAATACATTTGGAATTCAGTAAAGTGAACAATAATATACTTGTCTTCAGTCAAAGAACTGTGCATTACACTTCAGTATGTAGAAGGTTAATTGAGAAATCATGGCTTGATTTTTGGCTGCATTTAGGAACCTGATACAGTCCGGCTGCTTTCATTTTTTCCTCCCACAAAATTTGATCCCACCCATTCAGCACTGTAAGCTATCACTATAAAGATGCTCTGTAGAAATGTTGCTTCAGAAGAGAAGTTAGATGGACAGAGCAGTGGATGACCAGTGCATCACTAAGATGATGGCTACTAGAGAGTAGAAACATCTGCTATGATATAATTCTGCTACTCTTTCTGATAAACAGCAACAAAACTATTTTATCAAAATGAAACTGACCTTAAGGAAAGAGATCTGAAGTTTTCCAGAATTGCCATGAATTCATTAGTCTTCCTACGACACATATCCATATCGTCTCTTTAGACCATATTCCTATGACATTTCCAACTCTCACAATACAAATTGGCTGAAGAGTGAGAGGTAGTTTCTCTTCATTGTTTTGCATCAGCTTCTTTTTTGACTCTCATATAAGTCAGGGAATATGATTGCAGAGGCTGAAAGAAGAATCTGAATTCTTTCTTTCCTTGATTGCAATCTTTGAAACACTAACACTAGCAGTCCTAACATAAAAGCCATGTAATATAAATCATTTGGGGATAAGTTGTCGGTCTGCAGAGAAGACACAGTGGTGCCCAAATGATTTTCAGCACAGCACTACAATGACACTTTGAGGACTGGAATCGTATGAACATCATGATACATCCCACTCCTCAGAGCACTGATGCTTTCTAGGTGGGCTCTAGCCACAGCACAAATAATGAGGCAGCAGACTTGAATCAGCAATCAGAAAATACACAAGCCGGGGGTGGGGCACATTCCTGAAATCCCCAGCACTCAAGAAGCTGAGGCAGGAGGACCACTGTGAGTTCAAGACCAGCCTGGGTTCCACAGTGAGTTCCAGATCAGTCTCAACTGCATAGTGAGATCCTGTCTCAAAAAACAAAAACAAACAAACAAACAAAAAAACAAATTCAAGGAGCTGCAGGGAACCTATGAAATGCTCATCTGTCAGCTCACTCAATGTATCTACAGGAAGCCATACCACTCCAAAATGTAAGAGGCTACAGGGGTAGATGTGCATTATGGAAACAAATGAAATGCATGTCCATAGAACAAGGTTACCAAACTTTAGCCCATGGATCCAATCTGCCTTTCCACATATTTTTGTAAATAGAGTCCACAACACAGCCAGACTCAGACATTTGTGTGCTTCCTATGGATGATTTCATGCTGTAACATACTATGACAGAGACCCTATGAGTAGCAAATAATAAAATACATGCTTTCAATTTTACAGAAAATGCTTGACCGTACCTCATCGGCAAAGTTTTCAGTGATGTTGTGAATTAGTTTAATTCTGTGACTATTGTAGTTTTACACAAAACCTCCAGAAGCAAAATTTGTATTTTCAAATTTATATTTGAAATTTGTATTTTCATTTATAAACACATTTGGAGAGCAGAGACTGACAGATGCATATATAAGAGGGATCCATGCATCTAATAAAGGCTTTAATTTGATAACCTTTCCAGAAAAAGCCAGTCTGCAAACTTAAACCAAGTACTCTCTCAATTCCATTGACTACTTACAAGTATTTCTATCATGAATAAGAAAACTCTTAAATTTATTTTAATGTAGCTTTCATCTAATAGGAAAATAAGCACGCAATTTATATAAAGAAGGTCCGCAGTGGAAAACTGGGCTTCGGCGAAAGTAGGGAAATATATTTGATACATTAAACCTTACAACAGAATCATTATCACCAGGTCTAACTGATTCCTGGCCAGTGATCAGATGTAAGCAAAAACCGTATATGCCATTTTTATATACCACTCTGTTTTGTGGAAGTTTGTTACATTTATTATGACAATACTTCATTAACACATATCACATGTAAAACTTTTAAATTATACTATCCATCTTATAGTTCAATTATTTATTATATCCTTACCTAGAATTTTATAAAGATTAGAGCATATATTTTACTTACTATTCTATTTGTTACTGTTCTAATATCTGTTGGAGCTACTCAGTACCATAGGTAGCCAACTTTTACTGATACCATCCTGTTTTTAAAAATTTTTGCAGAATACAGGTGTGTGTGTTTTTAAAAATTTTTGCAGAATACAGGTGTGTGTGTGTGTGTGTGTGTGTGTGTGTGTGTGAATATCTGGAAAGTATTAAGTGGCTATTAAATGACACTACATTTGTTAGCTACTGTGATCACTATAAGTTTACATAAGACAACCACACACACACACACACACACACACACACACACACAGTTACATTCATTACTGGAATCTTATACCTTTACATGACAGGTCTTGGTTCTCATTTTTTCCCCTTGTCCCTGCCCTCCCTTCACCCCCTCCTCCCCTCACCATTTACAAACACTTTATTTCCATTTTTAAATTTTTTCTTTTCCCTTCTTCCCTTTCCCCTAACCTTCCTACTTTCCCTACACCTTAGGCCCTTTTCCTCATATTTCACATTGTTAATTACACCCATTAGGATCTCGAGTACTATTATAGTTTTTCACACCAGAGAAACTATTCAGTATTTACACATGTATGACTTATTTCTTTCACATAGGCATATATCCTCAATATGTATCCATTTTCCTATGAACGACTCTAATTTCTTATTCGTTATGGCTGAGTATCATTCTACTTTATGGAAAAACCACATCTTCTTTATCCAGTTTCCAAGTGATGGGCAAATGGGCTGTTTCCATATTTTAGCTATTTCAAAATGTGCTGCTATAAACATAGGTGCTCATATGTCACTGTCATATGTTTCTTTTAATTCTTTGGGAAAGATACCCAGCGGAGGGATGGCTGGGTCAAATGCAACCTCTAGTCCTAGCTCTTTGAGGTATCTCCATATTTATTTCTATAGTGGTTGCACCAGTCTGCACTCCCACCAACAATGGAGAAGGGTTCCTTTCTCCCCACAACCCCTCCAGCATTTGTTATTGTGTGATTTCTTGATAGCAGCCATTTTTTCCGGGGTGAGGTAAAATCTCAGTGTTGTTTTCATCTGCATCTCTCGAATTATTAGTGAGGTGGAACAATTTTTCATATATTTACTTGCTGCTTTTACTTCTTTGTTGGAGAAATGTCTTCATTTCAGATGTCCATTTTTTAATTGGGTCTTTATATTGGGGGGGCTGATTATTTTGAGTTCTCTATTCTAGATAATAGTCTTTTGTTTGAAGAGCAGCTGGTGAAAATTTTAGGCTGTCTCTTAGTTCTGTTGATGGTTTCCTTTGAAGTGCAGAAGCTTTTAAATAAGATGAGATCCCAGTTGTTGATTCTTTCTGCTAGGTCCGTGCTACTGAGGATTTGTTCATAAAGTTTATTCCTATTCCAATGTCTTATAGAGTTCTGCCTAATTTATATTTCAACAAGTTTAGTGTTTCTGTTTTAATATTTATGTCTTTAATCCACTTTGATTTTAATTTAGTGCATGGTGAAAGACAAGGGTCTAGTTTTAATCTTTGGCAGGTTGAGATCCAGTTTTTCCAACACCATTTATTATAGAGGCTATCTTGCCTCCAGTGGGGATGGTCAGCTCCTTTGTCAAAGATGAGGTAGTTGAGTACATCTGGAGTTGTTTCTGTATCTTCCAATCTATTCCACTGATCCTCAGGTCTGTTTGTTTGCCAGTACCATGCTGTTTTTTATCACAGTGGCTTTGTAGTATAGTTTCAAATTGGTAATTGTTATACACGCTACCATGTGTCTGTTGCCTAGGATGGCTTTTGCGATTCTAGGTCTCTTTGAGTTCCAAATGAATTTTTGGATTATTTTTTTCTAGTTCTGTGAAATATAGTGCTGGAATTTCAATTGGCATTGCATTGAATCTGTATAGCAGTTTTGTTAGTATGGCCATTTTCACTATGTTGATTCTTCCTATCCAGGGGCAGAGGATATCTTTCCATTTTATTATATTCTCTTCGATTTTTTTTTTTCAGAGTGCTGTAATTTTCAGTGTAGAGGCCTTTTGATTCTTTTGTTAGGTTTATTCCTAGATACTTCATTTTTTTGGATGCTATTATGAAAGGAATTGTTTCCCTGATTTTTCTCTCAGTGAGTCTTTTATTTGTGTACAAGAAGGCTATTGATTTTTGGGTGTTGACTTTGTATCTTGCTACTCTGCTGAAAGTGTCAATTAAGTCTAGAAGTCTTTTGGTGGAATTTTTTGGGTGTTCAATGTAGAGTATCATATCATCAGCAAATAATAACAGTTTAACTTCTTCCTTTCCTATCTTTATTGCTTTAATTTCTTTCTCTTGCTTAGTATATGTATATTTTTGAAATTAAAATTTTTTTCTGGAACAACTAAACCAAACATGTGAGTTTATGTGTACTCATAAAAATTACCAGTTCTTCAGTTTGTAAAAGGCAATTATGTTAGCAATCAATAGTTATGGATTCTGAAGGAAGGTGGTCTTTCAATCTTCAGTCTACTATTCTATAAAGAGCGCACATTTGAAAACCTCACAAGTGTTTCCAGAAGGGAGTTAGAATGAAACACTTAATGAAGCAGTGTTTAAAAATAATTACAAAAGTGATACAGAGATGCTGGGACCAGACTGAAAATTTAGGAGAAATTATATTTTTTATGAAATTCCAAGTATTACATAAGCACATTTTGGGGGAAGTAACCAGGGATTGAACTCAGGAGACAGAGGCAGTGCCACTGAGTTAAATCGCTGGCCTGGAACATTTTTCATATAAACAGAAGCAAACAAAAAACCCAAGATTTTTACAGATTTCTATTTAAACTTTTTTTGGGAGACTGTAATGAAATGTGTCACCTATTCCAATATTTGACCTGCCTTCTATTGTTTAAGTGCTATGGGCTTTTCATCACAGGTCATTAGATTTTATGACACTAAGTTTTGAAGAAAATATTTCAAAAATTTTCATGGGAAAGTATTGCTATTTGAAAATGATTGGTAATAAGTAGTAAATAGTGGGGAAACATCATCTTTCAGGACCTACTGAAATTTAATAATCTCAAAACTGTCAGAACACAATGACTCAATTATTGGAGAAGTTTTTGATTGTAGGTCTTAATGACTGATCCACAGAGCCTCGGTTACAGGTGGCATAGAAGCTAAGCAGATCCTGCTTACTGTGGCACTGATGTATTGATACTATTGCTGTCCTTTCATCCATTTAGTTCAGGCACATAGCACATGCCCATATAACCCAAGTGCTTTATTGGACAAAAGTCAACTCACTGTTCTCACCCATAGTGATTACTGATTTGGACTGTCAGCTAGTCAATATGATTGATTACATAAAAGTTGGCCAACAAAAGACAACTTTCTTTCCTATAGCTGCTTCTATCAGGGAATACAAGCAAGAGTATTATGACTTTCTGGAGAAGCATTTAAAAAGGGATTTTGGTCATCACTCTGTTCAGTCTTCCTGTGCAGATTACCAAGCATTTGTTCTTTCTTGAACCACCACTGCCAACTCTAGATCATTATCTAGTACACCATGATCTTTGAACTTTATATTTGACTCATGACCAGTATTCATACAAATGACCATTTTCTCGTAAACTGGTATATGAAGGTCTTTACAACCTTTTGGCTGCTCTACTCTGTGCACCTACTATATGGTACTACCAATTTTTAAAGCAGTACAAATTTGATGGTTTGTTGTTATTACTTTTAAGTCTTTCTTCTAACCATAATCTTCAAATTCTAGATTACAGCTCAGAGCTAGTTTTGTTCATATAAAACAAAAATATTATCTGTGTGAAAGAGATTTTGTGGGCAATGATCAATATTGAATTTTGAAAAAAGTCTAAAGAAAATAATCTAAAATTTTAACATGAAAGTCTGAGTTCATATATATGCAGGTCACCTTTGCTAGAAATTCATAGATCTAATTTACACAGTTAAACAAATGTAGTGTTACTAGAACTGACAGCTCCTCCCAGTAAAAAGTGTGAAGAACATAAAGACAGATTTTGCGCACAAACCATTATACATTCTTATTTTCATAGCGCCAACTCAAAAATCTCACCTTTTTCATAAGGCAAAGTTGAGTAATGTGGGCTTCTCAGAGCAATTTAGATAGAATATTTTAAATTACTGAAAAGCTGAAATGAGAAAATATTAGGTTCTTAAAATAATGAATGAGGTACTCTGAGAAATTGACATTAGACTATTCCTCCAAAAATGGAAATATGCACTCTTTTAATATTGAAGGTACAATGCTGAAGTTCCAGTATTCTTAAGCGCCTATCTATATCAATAAATTAAATGAAGTACTAAAGAAATTTATATTTGTAAAGTGTTGAACAAATTTTTCCAGAAAATATCTCTTGTTTTGCTTGTTTCAAGCTTGCCTATATTTTCTATTCCTATAAGCAAGGCTACAGTTTGCTTCTTTGTGGGAAATATTAATAATTAATATATGATGATTTTTTCATAAATTTATACCCATATACACAACTAATTTTAGAATTTTATGTGTGCTCCTAAAGTGGGAATACTTAATTTTATTTTACTTTATTATTTAGCATATATTCACTTAAGTAGAAAAAAAAGTAAGGGAACCACCTCAAAATCAAGAATTTATTAGGAATATATTCTCTATTTAAAATTAATATATTCAATTTCTAACTATAGGAGCTACGTATTTCTTTTTTTCTTTTTTCTTTTTCTTTTCTTTTTTTTTGTTTTTTTGGCTACAAGACTAAAATAGCCCAATTTCATTGCATGTTTAATATGCTTTGGAAATCCTGAGATCTAGATGAGCCAGCACATTCCTGAGTATGGATTAATGGATCTAGATGGACCACATTGAAGAATTTGACATTTAATCATAAGAAGTCAGCTTAAATGGATTACAAAATCCCTAGCTAATTAACAAATCAAAGTTCTGGGACTGTTTGTGGATGACTGTTTTGTAAACCGGCAAACTGGGAGAGGCAGACCTACCTTGCATGTGGATGACATCAACCAGATGTCTTGTGGCTTATATAGAATTAAAAATGGAGGATGCATGCTTATTTTTCAAGAGCTCCAATCACCATTGTGATCTTTGACATCAGTCTTCATGTCTCTACTTTTCTCAACCCTTCAACACAGTCTAGCGCTAGCATTCTCCAGTAAGCTTCTAGTCCTTTAATCCTGGTGTGGTACTCTATCCTGATCCTTCTTGTTTTGCATCTTCCATCTTCTGTTTGAGCAGCTGTTAGATTTCACTTACCAAAATACAGTGAGTCATTGTAGCCTCTGCCTCCTCTGATTCTATATACCTACTGAATAAAACCCCTTGCACAATAATACATATAGAGTTTATATTGATTTGGTTCATCTATAGAACCTTAACTAATACACATTTTGTTACCAGGAGTAGTTCTAGTGAAACAGAATTGTCAGAATGAATTTCTCTTATCAGCTTAGGGTATCCTAATTTGGTAAGACTGAAATTTGCCATAGTCTCTTCTTCTGATAACTTGGAAACTACAAATAGTCTGTGAAGTACACTGTTTAAAGTAACATATAACATAGATCTATTTGCCTATTCTAATTCAGCAAGTATGAGGTGTTTGAAGTTTAATGACTCATGTACCAGTTTTGAGCAAATATGATGATTTTAGCTGATTGCTATTAGTATCTCTGGACAAAGAAAAAAAAAGAAAGTACAGAGATGAGTTTAATTATTCAAATTCTCAGCTCTAGAAATGCATAAACAATGTGTAGTTTTCTAAGTTTATCTTGAAAGATAATCTTCTCTTCCTTAATCATAGGGGTGAAGTTGCTGAAAATAAAACACGGGCCCTCATAATGCCACTGGTTGAAATGCAACACAAGTATTTTTCTCAGCCTTAAAGTGTATCTGCAGTTAAATCGAGGGCACTGATATGAAAGGAATAAAATACAGAGAATTGTAATGAAGATGTCTGGGAGAAACTTAATATGCTAGGGAAATTTAATTTCTAAATTCTGATGAGATTATTTTGGCAGTGGGAGAGATTTTTCCACATTCAGGGGTAGAGGCATCCCCACCCCCAACCCCTATAGAGTTGGCCTTTCCACCTAGGCCTAAGGAAAGTAATCCTGTGTCAACTATGAAAATGGTAATGGTCTTGCTTGATGCAGTTACCAAGTGAAGCAATGCTGATGTTCCTCGGGATTTGCCATCATCAACAACTTTTGTCCCGAAGCCTATAAACAGGCACAAATCTCAGAAGCTCCCTAAAGGTTAGGTACATAGTGTGATTCATAAAAAAAATATGTTACACTCCCAAAGAACCTTTTCATTCTTCTAAATACAAAAAGTGGTCTTGTTAATAGGTATGGGAATGGATTTAAAGGATGTTGCATATGGTTCCACTATGTAGAGATTCTGGATTTAGTGTCACAGCACGTTGATTTGAAATGTTGCTAATCATTTTTTTTGGGGGGGGCTGGTTCCCTGAAGTATGGTTTAAGTAAGGATGGTCTACTTGGAATGGGAATGAGATTTATCATATCCCTTTCCCTTGCTTTGATGATGGCATTCAAAGTCTTAAGGAACTGGGAATGCTGGAGCAGATCTGCCAAGTAAAACCTACTTCTCCATACCAGTAGGTTTCAGAAAATATACTATTCATTCACACATTAAGAAACAGGTTTTGTAGGGAGCACCAGCATCTTTGAAGAGCTCTGTCATTGCTTTATTTTGTATGCCAGACATTATGGTGAAGATAATGGCCACTCAATTGGGAAACTTAAATGAGATGAATATAATTGGATTCCAGAGTAGCAGAAGTAAAGCGGCAGTTCTCAACTGCCAGACTCAGGCTGAGCAGACTGAAATGGACAGCAGAGGAAAGCAATGATCAGAATGGTCTGACAAGTGAAGACCTACTGCATTGGCTAATTAATCATTATGCTCCCAGATGTGAAAGAAATACATAGGAAACCTACTAAATTTTTATTGGATATACATAAGCTGAAAATTTTTAGTGAAAATGAAAGTACTGTGCCTAAAAGCAAAACAAAAAATCATAGCTCTCTCAACAATTGCCCACCTTGGGGTCAGTTCACAGACCCAGAACCCCTTGAATGAAAGGGAAACCATTTCTCCTTAAGGAAGGATCCTACTGCACTACTAAAAAGTTGTACTATTGCTGTTTCTCCTACTCTTCCCCAAATTGAACTACCACCTTGTATAGGGTAGCTATACATTGGGGAGAAGAAAATGAACAGACATTTCAGAGATTAATGAACATTAGTTCTTAAGTATTGTTGATTCCTTGGAGACCTTAAAAATCATGGTGATTGACCAATAAGTATGAGGATGGAGATAGGTAGTGAATGGAATTTTAACCAAAATCTAAACTCACAGTGAATCCAGTAGATTCTCAAAGTGAACCTATGGTCATTTCCCCAATTCCAGAATTTATAATTGGGATAGATATGATGAGAAATTAGCAGATTCCATGTACTGGTTGCCTAACCAGGGGAGTGAGGGTTATTGTGTTGGGAAAGGCTAAATGAAAAGTATTAGAGCTGCCTCTACCTTGAAAAATAGTAAATCATAAACAATACTGCATCATGGAAGGGACTCCAGAGATTAAGGCCACCTTCAAGAATTAAAAAGATGCAAAGGTTGTGGCTCCTAATTCATCCTATTTAACTTCCATATGTGCCCTGTGCAGAAGATGGATGGATGAGTCTTAGGGTGTGACGATGTATCACCATAAGCTTATCAGGTTTTCTTCTTTGTTTGAAAATATTAACACTTTTTTCTTTTGTGTGGTATGCAGTTCTTCATTTGGCAAAAAAAAAAAAAAAAAGATTTTCACTCTACACTTATACATAGGGTGCACACCAGAAGAAATTTGCTTTCAACTAGCAAGGCCAGCACTACATTTTTACTGTCCTACTTCAAAGGTACATCAAATCCCTGCCTTTGTTTCCCAACTTACTTTGCAGGGAAATTGATCTTCCATAAGGTATCAGACTGGTCCAATTCATTGAAGGCTTATGCAGACTGAACTAAGTGAGTAAGAAGTAGCAACTACTTGGACTTTTTGGAGACACACATATGCATCACAGTAGAGAAAATAAACTCAACTAAAATTCAAAACCTTCCTCACTGAAACTTCTAAGAACCTAGTGGTATCAAGCACTTAGATAAAGATAAGTTATTGCATCTGGCCCTTCTTACCACCAAAGAGGCACAAATTCTAGGGGGATGATTTGGATTTTGGAAGCAATAAATTTCTCATTTGAATGTGTTACTAGCTTTAAGGGAGGTCAGGAACAAGAGAAGTCCTTGCAACAGGTACAGGCTGCTGTGCAAGTTGCTTGGCTTCTTGAGTCATACAGTTCAGCAGATCCAATAGTACTTGAGGTTTCAGGGGCTCATAGGGATGTTTTTTGGAGCCTCTGGCTGGCCATCAGAAGTAAATCACAGAAGAGGCCCTTAGGGTTTTAGAACAAATCTCTATACTCATCTGCAGACAACTACTCTTCATTTGAGAAACAGTTCTTAAACTGCTACCATGCTTAATGGAAAACAAGAACTTTATGGAAATAGGTTACCATGTGAGCTGAAATTCCCATCTTGGACATGCACAATAATATTCTATCTTCGAAAGTAAGTGATGTATGCGCAATTAGCCAGAGCAGCTTTGGAAGGTGCAAGTAAGTTATATGAGGATGTGGCCCAAATGTCCATGGTTCCTACCCTGATGCACTGTCTCCTGTCCCCCAGGATGAACCTGTGGTCTCAGAATGTACCCTATGATTATGTGACAGAAGAGAAAACTAGAACTTAGTTTATATATGGTTATGCATGATATTCAGAATCAAGTGGATAACATGACACATTCTATGGGTTTCAGTCAACTCCATCCTTGAGTCAACCATTCCCCTTATCCCACAGGCTCTTGAACAAAGTGGTAGTGATTACAGGGATAGAGGTTTTGCTTGGCTATGGCAACATGAGCATCCACTCAACAAGGATGACTTGGCTATTGTCACTGCTGAATACCCAATTTGCCAACAGCGAGGAAAACACTGGATGCTCAGTACAATACCATTTCATTCTTCGGGTGATCACCCAATGAACTGGCTTCAGGGGGGGTTTTATTGAACACTTACATCATTCAAATTGCATTGTTTTGGCATTACTGGAATATACACTTCTGGTATGGATTTATCCTTTTTTCATATAGTGTTTCTCCTAATACTACCCACCAGGGATTTAAGGAATGCTTCATACACCATCAAGTAATTCTACACAATATTCCTTGTGACCGAGGAATACACTTCACAGCTAAAGAAATGTGGCAATGTACTCATGCTTATAATCACCGGTATTACCCTGCTCCCCACCATCCAGAAGCAGCTGCATTGATAGAAATGTACCCTTTGAAGACACTGCCTGCTGTGTGGAAAAAAAGTGCAAATCGGAAGCAATGTTTACAGAAAGCCTTATATGCTCTGAATCAAGTATCGGATTCATGAGACTGTTTCTTCTATAGCCAGGATTCACCAGCCCAGTAATCAAAGAGTAGAAATAGAAATAGTGTCCCTCTGCATAACCTCTAGTGGCTCACTAGAAAATGTTTTGCTTCTCGTTTTCCTTACCCTATGCTATGTTAGCCTAGAAATATTGCCTCAGACAGAACAATGATTCAAATGAACTGCAAGCCGAGACTACCTCCTGATCATTTTGGCCTCCTCATATTGGGTTCCTCATGTATCTGTGTCAATGAGATGAAATGAGAATTATGATGTTTGTTTTGGAAATTGATCTAGACTATCAAGAAGAAATTATATTACTGTTCCATAATTCAGGCCAAGAAAATAGGTTAGATCCTTATATAGATCCTTAGACCATCCCCTAGGGTTACTATGCCCTATTATTAAGGTCAGTGGGTAACTACAGCAGTCCCATGCAGGAAACATGACAGAGCCAGGAATAAAGGAATGAAGGTATGGTTTACTCTATTGTATGAAAAACCACATCCAAGACATGTTTGCTGGAGACCAAGGAAACATAGAAAGGGTAATAGAAGAAGACATGCATAAATACGAGCTTTAATCATGTGATGTTACTGAAATGTAGCTTGTAATTGCTCTGAGTGTGACTTTGCCATTTTGTGAATAACAATGTTCACATTGGTTTCTGTGTAATATAACTTTGATGGGCATGATACTTGCATTTAAGTATTGTTAAATCTATATATTATAATACTTAATTTATAGAATGCTAGGAGAAGAATAAGTATCATCCAGTGGAAGAATGTTGCCTTGTATAGTGGGAAGGGAATTAGTATATTTTTGTTTGTTTGTTTTTACTCTAGGTAGTTGTAACATGTTAGGAAATATTATGAATTTGACATTGTATTTGGAAACTACTTGCGGTTTAAGGTATGGTTGGTAATCAAGTTGACAAGGGGTGAATTTTCACTGTTAGTTATTATATGTCAACTTGAATGGATTAAGCAATATGTTTCATATTAGTAGCATGAAGTCTATTTTTGGGAGGTCCTGTGAATGACCTATCTATGGCCTTGGCAACTAAGTGGGAAAGACTCACATCTTTTGTGGTTGTTACAAATTAATAGGCTTAGACTAAAAATTTTTGAAAGAATGGTGTCCATTTTTAAAGAATTCTATACTTTCCTGTTGCTTTTTATTTTGGTTTCAACATTTTCAGATTCTTCATCCTTCCACTACAGACTCATACCAGTAACCCTCCAGTGAGCATCCGGACCTTTGAATGTAAACTGATATTGCATCTCTAATTCTTTTCATTCTGAAACCTTCATCTTCCTCGATGAGTGGCTGCTGCATTTTCTAGCTCTCCAACACAAATTTGGCCATTGTATTTTCCTGTCTCTGATCCTATGTGTCTACCTAATAAATGCCCTGGCCTAATTTTATGTACATTTCTATTGATTCTATCCTTCATTTGATTGAGAAGATTGACTCAAAAGTAAAGAATGAATAACATTGTTCAAGAAGCTTCAAAATACAAACTGACTGGGTGGAGAGAAAAGCAACCTTTACTCATGAAACAGCTAAATAAGTTGAAAATGCATTCAAATACATTGGTTACCCGTTCTAAAATGTAGAGGCATCATGTGAAAACAAAAATTTAAATATACAAATGGAAAATCTCAAAAGATTTGACTAATAGCAAGTGGAGGCTACTTGGCAACATGTTGAGGAGATAACTTGAATTAACCATACTGAAAATGTAAGTGGAGAGAATATGAAATATACTTTCTGTTATTAAATTTGATATTTGATGGGAAAGACAGATGAAGGAAGGGTTTTGGCAAATAAGGATGCCAGTGTTTGTTCAATTTTGATTACTTTTTTCAAATTTTGAGTGCAAGTAAAGATATTTGGACTATATTTAAATGATGGACATAAACTGATGGATGAGAAGTTATAAATTTAGCCACAAGTGGAATCCACAAGAGACTTCAGAGGAAGGTGCAGTTCTGCCACAACCCAAGGCACTTGCAGAAAGGCAGAGCACAGCAGAAATGCAACCATACAGCCCCTAAGCTGGAAATCTGGCTCTTTTAGATGCTAATAGCCTGATTCTTATCTGGACTGTGACTAAGAAATTCAGATTTTTCAAAGATATGTCCAAATACCTTAAGCTAATATTCTTTTGAACAAACGTACCTGAATTATTGAACTTATTTCTAGATAAGAATTAAATAAAACACAATTTATCTCTAAACATGTAGCAATTGTTATCCAATATTAGATAAAAAGGAAATAGAGCAGTACTTTAGCGTGCTTACTATTGACTTGCTCTCTACCCAGAAACATTGCCATGTTACTGACTTATACCCTTCCCAATTCCATGTTAATTCAAACATCTAAGTTACAAAATTAAAAGGGAAAATATATTGAAAACCATTGTTTGATTGGTTGTGATTGTACAATTTCTGGATCACAATTGCTTTATAAACAGATATTATCCAAGAGAAATGATAGTTTGCTTCTTGGTTGACCTGTCATTTGTATAATCTCATCTTGCTCAGTTTCTAGTAAAGAAAATTGAGGTTAGAAGATGATTTTCTGCTTTATTTTCATTATTTCAGGCTTTTCAAAATTATTCTTTGCAATGTTCCATTTTTACTTAAATTACTAGCAAGAGAGTTTGTTTTGATTTTGTTACTATGCACTTGCAATAAATAAACAAATAATATCAGTAAAAATAGACTTCAGCTTTTGTATTACAGTTCTGAAAGAATTCTATATTTTTCAGATTCTTAATGCTCATTGAATCTTTTGCAACTATTAGACTCTTGCTTTAGTCTGAACTCGAGAAAGATGTTTTCATTATGATGACATCTGCACAGTGGGACAAAGGAAGTGAAATGTTGAACCAGGCAGCTATCTGGGGAAAGTACTGCAGGAAAAGGTAATGGACAATGCAGGACTCTGAATCCAGAAGACAGTTTGTCATATTCTAGTGACAGCGAGATATATCTTTTCATCTTGGCTTCTACATATCATGTAAAACTACTTTCGGTAGTATAGGGAAGTGGCCTCAGTGGGCTGTTCTCCCTCACCTGCTGTTGAGTAGACATGACAATATCAATTGCTTAGACAAAACTAAATTGATTTTTTTTTCCAACCAGCTTCATGAACACGATAACTATCTAGAATATAATCTGGATAGGTAGGAGCTAATTTCTAACTGAAAGGAATCGTTGAGGGAGCAATTCTCTTCCTTGTCAAATGTGTCCTCAGAATGTTTGAACCTCATCTTCAATAATGTGGAAAATGAAGTAATTAAATGAGCAGAACTAGAAGGAAACATTTTTCGAGTATTTTTTAGGCTTGGTAATTGTTGGGAGTGCTCCATTATTTGTTCCTCCATCGATCTACAATACTTGATAATGAAGCAGTGGCTACTAAACATTTCCAAATGTTAGAGGGGCAACACTTCACAAAGAGCTATGTAAAGTAGTTTCTATTTATTGAAAAATGCTGTCTCTTTCTCTGTCATGCAGATTTGGGGCATTGTTATTGCCATGTACTGTGTCAACGTGAGACTGGCTATTTTCTTCTTAGTCAGCATCACTTCCTCTTATTGATTAGCCTACTGGGAGCCACTGGAATCACGTCAAACAATGAACCCATGAAAGACAAAGAACTCTGAACTTACCTTGCAGATGACTACCGTCTCCTGTGTAGGTTGTCTCTGAACTTCAGTAAACTTCTTTTCTCTCAAAACTGACATACATTTTCCTTCAGTCTGTGCTTTGCAGAAAAATATAGCAAATTCTCTTGCTTAAAGAAATACTCA
This sequence comes from Fukomys damarensis, assembly GCF_012274545.1. Lineage (NCBI taxonomy): Eukaryota > Metazoa > Chordata > Mammalia > Rodentia > Bathyergidae > Fukomys > Fukomys damarensis. Next base: position 21,915,041 of record NW_022900947.1, on the reverse strand, counting down.
AGAATAAACAAACAAACAAAAATGAAAGCATAACCTCATTGTGCAAATGGAATCCAAATACAAGTAGTTTCTTTATTTGGGAATATTTTACAAAATGATTTAAAGCCAGAGCTTTTTCTGTGCAAGGAAAATGACACATTCTTGCAACTGCAAATAAAGTACAAAGTAAATGAATAAAGCTTTATGTTTCTATTCTGAAATCCTATCTCAATATTGGCTTCATTAAAATAAATAATACACCTGGCCTGCTTGATCCTCATACAAATGATATATGGCTAAGCGCCTGCCAGAGCCCTCAGATAAAGATTTGTTACATTCTGTGACCTTGGCTAAAAGGAAATAATAGCCAAGCAAATCCAACTTGCAGTGGCAGTGAGGTAGTATACTAATTGACAACAGTTCTAAGTGGTAGCCATACCACTGCTGGCTTGCTTAGCCTCCTCCAGAAAACCCCTTTGTTTCTTCATTTTAAGAATGTCTTTCATTTTAAGATAACAACATTCAAGTTAATTCATATAAATAATTGTAGTCCTCTAAAAATCTCAGAGGTAAGCCATTAAAACTGCAATGTGGCTTATGGTTAGATATACAAAAGTAAAACATGTGCATTTGTTGATTAAATTCAATCATTTTCCCCCTAATGTGACTAAAAGCATTGCCAATTTGATTGATGAGCACTTTACCATAAATCTAAGCACAGGATTAGAAAAAGCACTAAAAGAAGAAAATGCAATGTGACTGGTGCTTGGATACCAAAAGGTAGAAGGCAAATAATCATAGGATAGATATGTTAGTCCATTTCAAAATTTCAAGTAGCGCATTTCAATAATGGGCCACATTAGTCTTGCTATAAACAGAAAATGACTATGTGTTTGTAATTGGGGCAGTCCAATTTATATTGTTGACAAAAGTATTGCACACATTTTCTTGTCATGTCAGGGTAAAATGACAGTGCTTTATTGAACAAAATTATATTTCTGAGGTCAGTGTGGATAAAAACACAGAGACACATCCCATTACCTTCAGTAGAAAATCTGGCTTCTGTTCTGATGCAAGTCACTATTATGAAGACCTAATAACTGCCTCTTCTTCATTTATTTAAATCATCATTTTATCGAAACAATTTAAAGTGATTAATTAAAATTAACTCTTTTAACCTCTCCTTACAACTGCGATTTATGAGTGTACAAAAAATCCAAGGCAGAATAAATTGATTATTTTACTAAATAATTCATTGTGTATGAATTCTTTCTACGACCTAACAATAGTACAAGGAATGTTGTGTTCAAAAACCAATCAACACCCTTTATAATTAATAGCAAAAATAAAAATCATCAATATCATTGCTTTAGTAGTTATAACATTTCTGTATTACATCTATGCTGTGTTCTAAGAGCTTGTACCTTATGAATAAATTGATAGTGATACTTTAAAAGTTGTTCATACATTTAATGTAGGCTGCCTAAATAGTATACATTAACTCAATGAAATAATCATTTGACTCAATGTAGTTGCCATTTTCTTCTGACAAGAATGAAATGCGAAGTAATCTATCTGATAAGAAGAAAATAAATAAATAAATAGGCTGAAATTGATTGTGTGACATTTCTCAATGAAACATTTTTTACAAAATTTATATTGTTGCTGAATCTATTTTCTTTTCTTTTTTACAATGTCTCGAAATTAAACTACTCTAAAACTTGTATTTTGATCATAATGTTTCAGACACACTGTAGATATAGACCTATGGGAACACAGTCTTTTTACTACAAATAACAGTCCTATTTTAAACAAAATAAATATATATGTATATAAATATACATGCATGTAATAAATTTGTATGAATTTATATGTATAAATATATTAAATGTGTGCTTCAATGTCTTCTATAGTATCACTTGCTCTTTTACTAATAATTTTGTTATAATTTATTTTCTATCATGCTATCGACCTCTTTTATTAGCTTGTACCTTTCCTGCTGCTTAGGCATTTGGAACACATATAAAACGAGGAAGCCAACAATTCCTTCCTTAATTATCAAATATATATTCTTTAACTTTCTCCTTTTTTCCCCATGATCCTGTCATTCAGTATTGACTCTATGGAGATTAGTTACCCACCTACCGCCTTTGTGCCTCTACCTAACCCTTTCTTGCCTGCTCTGTCAGAGTGGACCTCTCCTAGAAAGTTCGTACTTTACCATCGGGACAGTATCAATCATGGCCATGAAAAGCACAGAACTCAGAGTGGCGAATGTCCTCTTTGCTCTCTTCTCCTCTGATCTGCAAGCTCTGGCAGTGCTCAGGGCTTCTCCAGCATCCAGCTTCTGCAGCGAGGGCAGCTTTCCGGGGGACAGGATTCCTGAGCATACTGCAGCTGATACTAAGGGATTTTGCTCACTTAATGGTTCAGCAAGTACTCACTGCTATTCATTTAGTCAACATCTTTAGTGCAACAGCCACTATTGTGAGAGATGTGCATACCATTTATACTTGACAGTGGTCCTCAAACTTTGGGAATATATGATAGAGGTAACGAGGCGCATAGTATAATTAGATAAAATTAACAAAGGAATTAACAAAAACAGTTGAGTCCTTCTGTACTATTTAATACTTTTTCTATTTGAAAAAAAATCTATGAAAGAACATACACTAATAAATAGGAAGAAAGGAGACTGCACATAAAATTAATGATGAAAAAAATGGTCTCCGTGTATCAAGCTGGCATCACTTTATACTCCATACTCCTAGAATGTGCTACCCTTCATTAAAATAGTACCATGTCCTTATAATCAAAGACACATCTTAAAGATAAAGCCAAAATATTTAGACATAGATCTTGATATTACACATCACTTGCAGGAAATAAACAAAAAAGGTAAATCATTTTAAATCTCTTGTTTAATAAAACACATTTTCCATGGGGTAATTTTGCTTCATTTTATTTATACATTTTATTTAACATTTACATGTCTTACATCTCAACAATAGAGAGCCTCAAAAGAAAATAAATTCTTATGTACTTCATGATCTTATGACCTTTAAGTAGAAGACCACATGTAACTAAGAGATGGAAAAAGTATCATCTGAGCCCTTCTCAACAACATGTATGAAGTTCAAGATTAATATATTGCATCGTCTTCACTTCTACACTTCCATTTTGACCAATAAATTTCCCTTCCCCTTCAAATAGCTCAATCAATGAATATTTGTCACAGGGTATGGTGTGCCTGGCTGTAATCCCAGCACTCTGGGAGGCTGAGGCAGGAGCATTGCAAATTATGGCACAGCCTGGGCATGTTAGTGACTTCTCAAGACGCTGTAACAACATTTGAAAAGGTCTGGAGATGTAGCTCAGTGTAAAGGTCCTACATTTAATTTGCAGTATGGTAGATAGATGCATAGATAGATAGATAGATAGATAGATAATATGTTAAATGCTTATAATTTATCTGTCAGTGTCATAGCAGAAGGCCATAAAAGATGGGTAAGATAAATTATGTATGTATTTTTCTTTTAAGGAATTCACAGCAGATTAAGTACCCTTTCTGTATTCAGGCAACATTTCATAAAGGAATCTCACAAAATGAAAAGGGAAGTAAGAATTCTTCAGTTCAAGTCACTAGAGGAATTTGTGTAGGAAAATATCGCAGGTTATGTAAAAAGGAAACAAGAGTGGCACATTGCATGTGATCATCAAGAAATAAAAGAAGGCCTATAGAAAATTCCTTTGAAAAATTTAGCAGTAGTAAATTTTGAAGGATACTGTATCATTTTTTTATTAAAAAGCAAACATTCCTATGATTATAAGCTAATTTTATTTAATTCCTTTATAAAGTCTCATTATTGTGTAGCAATCCTTTAAAGGTAAGTAGTAAGATTGACAGAGAAAAACAAATACTCTAATTGCTAAGTGTTTTGTAACTATATAATGTTTCTTTGGGTATAATGCAATCTGATAATAATTTATTAATTTAATTGAAGATAAAATAAATTAATCTTAACTAAATAAGTATAGGTGCATAGAATGCCTATATATGGTAAAACCTCAAATGGAAAAGTTATAAAGCAGATAAACGCATTACCTCTTATTAAAAATAGCTTTCAAAAGTATTAGATAAAGGAATAAATTAGCTCTCATGTTGTCCTGCATATTATAAAAGAGCTCTTGTAGAATACATAAGCCTTCTAAATCAGTACTTTGGATTTGGTAGGACAATTTGAGAAAGTTTATTCTGGGACTTGACCTACACGTAATCATCAGTTCACCTTCTCCGATGCCTTCTAAATTACTTGAGTGCATACCGCAGATGACAAGTCACAGTGCAGAATTGTCAGATGCTAATTACTGTTTCACCCCTATCACAAAGAGACCAATAGTCTTCAAAGAATAAAATCTTTAGAGAAGACATAATCCTGTTTGAACACAGTTGATAAAACCTAAGGCAGCCACTTTGTTTTCTTTCACTCTGCTTTGTTTCTAGAGTGAACAATTAAGACCTCGCGCATTTTAAATTGCTCAAGAAAATATTCCATTTATTACTGAAAATTATAGCTTTCACTATTACAAAATATTGATATGAACATTAACAGTGTGAAGCAAACTACATTTGGCAATAAGAAAGAAATACATATGAGTATCAGAGTTTCTGTTTTCAAGCACTCTATAGTTAGTAAGATGTTTCAAACGTTAAATTACAATGAAAATATTCATAATGGCAAAATTGTTATAAATTTTTTGCGTAGGCATACAGGGATTGGCCTGTGAGGTACAGAAAAAGAGATATTGTGCAAAGAATAATCATGGATGCAGACAATATAACTTTTTCTTTTTTTTTGGTACTGGGGATCGAACTCGGGTTCTTGCGCTTGCAAGGCAGGTCACTGAACCGCTGAGCTAAATCCCCGGCTCTAATATAACTTTTTAAAGCTTTGTTTTTTTAAAGAAATACAGAATGCCATAAAATTAAAATCTGTAACTTTGAGATTGTTGAAGAACTTGTAAATTATAACAACATACTTCTACTTTTATCAATAATATAAAATCAAAAATGTGATTGAAAATAAATTTGTAATAACCCCAATAATAATTTAAATACTGTTAATCAGCAGTTTGAAAATATTTAACAGTATTGAAAATTGGAAGTTGAATGAGCTGCACAAGTAACATAGATCTCTGTAAAAATTTCAAGAGCATAAGATAGGCCCCAAGAATGTAAGCATGAGAATTGACAGCATGAAAAATATGTTATATGATTTTTTAATGAAATAATATTGATAAGTTAGCCATTCTGACAGTTTTGAGGGAGAGAGATGCCAATAAAAACTGGCTTTTAAAATTCTTGGTCTATGGAAAAACACAGAATGACCCATTTGGAAAAACTCTCAAATAATCAACCAGATAATTAAATGATCATGTCAACAATCAGTCTAATGTCCTTTGCTCAATTTGGTTCGGAACTCACAAATTGGTCACATGCGTATCTGTCAGCCTCTCTGGACTCTGGGTGCCAATCCTTAGCACTGCACCTCTGATTACAGATATTACAGATCTGAGTAGCTTTTAGCCTCTTCTGTAAGCTTCACACTATCTGAGGCTTGTGCTCCACTCCTGGAAGCTATCTGGAAGTGTTTTAACAGCTTCCACTACGTGGTGGGGTACTCTGCGGGTCTTCACCAGACTCTGTCCACTGTCCTCTGTTGCCACCACAGTTACTCACCACCGGTGGACACCAAGTCAGAGTTACCAGTTCACTCTGAGTGATGCAGGTTATCAGCAGACTGCATCGCCAGCTGAAGGTCCTGGTCACCACCATAATGCCTGTGTGAGCCAAGAGTTGCTACCAATCTCTATGGATTTCTACCACTGGTTTCTCTTTTTATCAGCTGCTGGTGTTTTCTGCTGCAGGTTTCTGAAACTATGGTACTAGTGTTTAATGTTGTGTTTTGTTTCCTTAATGCAACTTCTTCTGCTCATACTATCCGAGATAGGAAATCTTGATCAGATTTACAGAACCACTGCAAGAAGATTTTATTTAGGCAGCACAGAGGTTCAGTATCCTGGAGCCCTTCTCTTTGACTGATCTGAAAAGTGTGTGGAAAGCACTTTTGTAATGTGTGCGGCTTTGAACATTTTGCGGGCCGGTGACTAGATCAAATTCAATCTTCCCACACTATAATATGCGACTGATGCAAAATCACTCTTGCTCTGTTCAAGAAAGATGTTTCGTAGAGGGGTGTCTACGACAGCTGTCACTGTGTTGGTGACAGTTCAGGGGAACATCAGGAGAATGGCACTTTGACAGCTGCCGAGTCTCCACAAAAGGTGTGGGTCTGAAATCATTATGGCGCTGCTTTGGAGGAACCTCCAGGAGGAATGATTCTGTTGGTCCTGACCCAAATGAGATTTGGCAGTTGGCGATCATAACAGTACACTCCAATTCCTCCACATCTCTCCCCTGACGGGGGCGTTCCTGGGAGCTCTTCAGAGAGGAAGGAGCAGCACCTTTAATAGCAGCAGTAGCTGTGGGAGTGCACCATGGCTGCCAAGTGAGTAACACTTGCCAACATGGCTTGGAGAATGGCTAAAGTAATCCAGGGGTGGTTCAAAGGCACTGGGGTTCCTTGTCCCAGGCTACCTCCAGCAAGGTGATGGGAAAGAAAGGAGAACAAGGAAAGTGATGGAGAGGGGTGTGAAAGCGGTTGGTCAGAGCCCACTGTTTCCTATCAGTGCGAACAGAGAACAGTCAGCTAAATTTGGTCTATTTTGTTTAAATTACAAATAACTCCTCCCAGAAAGATGATATTTTATAAAAGCCCAAAGAATACATTATTTTAACAAAATCAAAAATCATGTTGTAATTAATTTATTAAAGGTTTTATAAACTTTAAATGCCAGATAAAATAAATTTAAAGCCACTTAAAAGTTGACTTCAACTTGGAGTTGTGAAATCGTCCCTTCTGTGGAGCACTCCTTGAAGAAAGTCCAGTTTTAATAGACAACTAAGGCAAATTTGGGTGAGATATTGTTATCTGACATCAAATGTGTAGGATACCTGTGGATACCTAGCAAGTCAATGGAAATCTGTTAACAGAGTTAAGGAAATTAATTATTAAGCTAAAGTTTGTATTACTGCTGACTAAAATAAAATAAAAAACTAGAGTAATGATGTATAAATTAGGATAGGTAAAGGTATTTGATGCCACAAAAAATGTCAGCGATAAATGGCTTAATACAATGATGCTTTATTTTGCATGCAGGAAGATAATAAAGTTTTCCCATTTCTCTAGCGGTAACTCAGCAATGCAGGATGATTTGTATTTATAGATCTGTCATCTCAAATAAAGTCCTTTAGCATTAGAATATTAGGAGCCCAGGAAGGGTATTTTACCCCATTTGAATATTTCTACCAGGATGTGACTTATTTCCATTTGCAACCAGTGCCTCAACTTGTGGCATGGCTCTACCCAATGAATACAAAATACAAGGGAAAGGCCTGTGTCCTTGTTACTGAATAGTAAAGAACATCGGAGATCATTAAGTACAATTAATGCTTTCAAAAATTATCATTTTATAAAGTACCACAAGATCCTCTCCATTTTCAGATTTTTAGCATGTATGTAGTTACTTCAATTTTTCCATAATCAGCATTTATAGAAATATTATTTCCCCAGAGATAATGTAGAAATTGTACTTAGAGTTTTTGATTGCCATAAAGTTCCCTAAATGATAACCATAATCCCTAAAGAAACAGACATCCAGCAGAAAATCTTCAACGTTTTATTAGCCATTACTCTTAAAGTAATCTTACAATACTACACATACACGAATTTGATTATCAACATGTTTTCTGTACAACTGCCCTGTATGTGTGTGTGCGTGTTTCATCCTATCACATTTTCCTATATACTTTTCTATCCTCTTCCCAATGTTATTAGATTTAAATTAATAAGATTGAATAATTTCTTTGACACTCAACATAATCTGCTATTTTTTCTCAGCCATTTTTTTCTTCCTTCACTATGCTCCAAAATTAATCTTCTATTATTTTGAATGCACTGGGTTCTTTCATCTCGACTCTTCCAGTATTACTCATATTTACTAATTCTTTCCTTCATGAATTTGTTCCATCAGCTACCTTTTAGATCTCAGATGAAATTATTCAATATGCCTTCATTTGGAACATGTATGTTTTTAAAATCTTAACTCCAATTTTGTGGCAGGCAGCCTACTTCCCCAAGAGTTCAGTTTTCCTGAGTTATAAAAATATTTTTTCATTGTATCATAGTATATATGTGTTTATTTGCTCCATACTGACTTTTTTTCCTATATGGACCTTCCGTGAAATTTGGAATGTGTTTACCACATTATCCCTAGCATCTATCAAAAGAGGTCTCCACAAATAGATGTTTAATTATGAACAGATAATGATAGTTGAGTTGCATGATAGTTTTTCTAATATATCACAATAGCTTGGGTCCTTAAAATGTGAATCAACATAATTTCTCTCTCAGCGAGTCTGTTATACTGTTTTCCCATACATAAATTATTAAAAAAGAGTATAAACAACCCTTGCCAATATTTTAGAAATGTAAAAATGTCTTTAAGTTATTGATATATAATACCATACAATCAATGCCATGGATGTTTAGAAAAAAATCTCTTTTTGATAATAACACCCAGGAAGAGCAGGACAAAATTAGTAGGAGGAATAAAAGGAAGAGAAGAAAGAGGATGAAGTGTAAATGATCAAAAGAGGAAGATGGAAAAGTAACAAGGGCAAGATGAGCTGTAGCTAGTTGATACCGTTTTTATTTTCAATGAAAACAATATAAAAAGCAGAGTGATCTCCATTTCCTTAGAGCAGGGAGTAAAATTACAAAAGAATCTGCCCACTCGTAACAGCTGGATATTTCTGCCTTTTTCCTTTGATTGTGGCCATGGTCCATGCTCCTTTTGAATATGTAATGCTGTCTAGACTCCCAAGACTGGCTCCAGCCCAGGTCTGTCTCGTTCATCTGTGGAATAGTCCTCTGAGAGACTTCATTTAGAAACAAATATCACAGCATTTAGAATTTCAGGTATAATCAGCATTATGTGAAATTAGACAAAAATGCACTCCTCAAATTCTTTCTTGGAAAATAAGCCAGAAATTAATTTAGAGTTCAAATGTGGCATATGTATGGGCACATTTATATTCCAAGCAAGAAGAGAATAGCAGATAAGTTTAGAAAGACATTAAACAAAAAGAATGAGCCAAGACCGTGTCAAAGGCCAAGAAATGGGACTCAGCAGTTTGGTGGATTTTGTATCTTAGTTTTTTTATTACTATCATAAAATCACCAATTCACCACATCACCATCTCAATCTGCAGGGGCTGAGTTATAAGGGTCACAAATCTGGCCGAATCTGTTCGACTCTGTGTGTACCGTCTCGCTAAACTCTAGCCAAGTTTTCAAGAGAAGTAAGACTTTTCTCTGGATATTCTGCAAGTGTTCTTAGACTTAGATCATTAGCTGAACCTAGAGTCATGGAGACAGAGACCCTGCTTGCAGCTGGCTTTAGGCTTTAAATGTCACTCTGAGTTGATAGGGGTTACCTTTATTTCCAGGCTCCCTGCATCCTATATCTTCAAGCCAACAACCAAAGATAAGTCTTTCTTACACTTCAGAACACTCTTCTCTCACTGCATCTCTCTGAATAACTGCAGCAGTGTTTCCATTATTTCCCAGATATATTAAGGTCCAGTTGAACACTAATAATTGTATATAAATCATTATAGTTTATTGCCTAAAAGTATAAGAATTTTGTATATAATATTTATGTATAAAACTAGTTGATTTACAATGTGTATATTTTAAATTTTACCAAAATTAAGCTAATTTATTTATCCATTACCCCATATAGTTTTCTTCCAAATGTTCCATTTGTTCTTTTTTAGTGCATGAAATGAACACGTAGGACTTACCCTCTTAGCAAATTTCAAATGTGTAAGATATTATTAAAGTTATATTTTTGCATATTGGTCTCCAGAGCTTATCCTATTGTATTATTAAAACTCAATACTTCTGAAGTGACAACTTATTTCTCCCAAACTATATCCCGGTAATCCATTGTTTACTGTTATTGTCAGTTTCAGTATTTTATATTTGCTTCTAAGTGAGATCATGTAGCATCTGTCTTTCAGGGTATGCTTATTTTACTTAGCATATTCTCTCTGTATAATGCTTTTTTTGGTCCATTTGTTCATCAGTCAGCAGTTAGGATTTAGGAAGTTTCTATACCTTCACTATTGAAAATAATGCTCGTGTGAAATTGAGGATAAAGTTATCCTTATATCATATTTTTTATATATATTCCTAGAAGTTAGGTTGTTAGATATGCAGTAGCTACATTTTTAAAAATGTGTTAAGTCTCTTCTACATTGTTTTTTATAAGGGTTACACCACATTATATTCCCAACAGTGAACCACATTTTTAATTTCTCATCAATTCCTATTATTTTCTATCTTTCTAGTAATACTCTTTTAACTGGAGTGAGGTGTTATTGCACTGATATTTCAATTTACATTTTTTTCTGATTAGAGAAGTTGAGCACTTTTTCATATTACCGGTTTATATGCTTTTCTTTTGATAATATCTACTGGTATCTTTTGATCACTATATATAGAGGAACTGTTCCTTTATTGTTACTGAATTCTATAAATTCTGCATATGTTTTGAGTATACCATATTAGTATAAACTGTTTGAAAATATTTTCTCCCATTGTATATTTTATCTTTTCAATCTATCAGTTTCCTTCACATTGCAAAAGGTTTTTATCTTGATATAATCCCATTAATCTATTTTTTAGATGTTTGTGTTTAATGTCATATTAGAAAAAAAATCTCCAGACAAATGTCAATAATAAATTTTCTGTTTTTAAAAATTATTTTATGGCTTCAGACTTACATTTTAATCCATTTCAATTTATTTTTGCATAGTGGTCCTGTTATTTTTGTCTGCTTGTGTTACAGAAAAAAAATTAAATCACATTTGTTGATCTTGGTATAAAGTTTTTTTTTGTACCAGGGATTTAACTCACGACCTTGTGCTTGTGAGGCAGATAGCAGCACCACTGAACTAAATCCCAGGACTTCTTGGTATTATTTCTTGTATAACTGGCATTTTGTTCAAGAAATCTTTGCATATGACTATTTTTAAGAGTTTACAAAAATTTTTCCAAGAGATTCGGTGTTTCTCTTTTAGATGTAGGTTTTAGATCCATTTTGATTTGATTTTAGACACAATGAGACACAGAAGCCTCGATTCAAGGTTCTGCATGTGGATAAGCAGTTTTTCCAGAACCATTATTTAAATAGCCCAACTTTTTTTAAAACAGAGTAATTTTTTTTTTGGTCCTTTGTCAAAGATTAGGTAACTGAAGTTGCCTGTGGTTATTTTAGCATCCTCAATTTTATTCCACTGAGAGAGACAGAGAGACAGAGAGAGAGAGAGAGAGAGAGAGGGAGAGGAGGGAGAGAGAGGAGGAAGGAAAAAAAGAGGAGGAGGAAGGAGAGAGAAGAGGGAGGACAAGGGGGAGAGAAAGGAGAGGAGAAAGAAAAAGAAAGGGAAAGATGAAGAGAAACAGAGAAAGAGAAGAGGAAATAATAGATAATCCCGCCATATTAAGGCTTATCAACACCAAATAAAAATGAATTTATAGTAATTATTTAAAGTTGCATTGGAGAGCCAATTTATGCTGGAATATTGTTAGATTTTAAAATTTTGCTTTTGTTCAAACAAAATGGAAATGACAGCTTCTTTACTCATTTAAAGACTTGATAATCCCCAGGTGATTTCTTATGATTCAGTTCAAAAGACATCTCACAATTTTTTTTAAGAAAGCATACCTAATGGACTTCTTCTGAAAGAGAAATAATGTGATATCTATGCATTTTAGCAAGTGCCAGGATTGTCCCTGATTTGCTTTTTGAGGTACATTTCATATTCCTCATTACAAAAGGAGTTAGCAAATGAAAGCTCTTTGGCAGTGTGTGCAATGCCCAACTACCTGTAAATTCATTTTGGCACGCTGAGGTACTGCTGCATCTCACTTGTCTATTTTAGGGAATTCATAAACACAGCTTGGCTTGTTTATTAGAGTTCAAAAACCTGGCAAAGTACATCACTGCAGCTCTTTTTCATCTGCTGTGTTGACACAAAGATCAGTGACCCTTTTGAATGATCGAGATTTTGACAGTTTAATTTCTGTGTCATGAGTTGCTAAGGTAACACTATTTTTTCTGAATTCTATGGTTAATAAATCCTTAAGAAATGTCTTCCATTTTTTAGCATCAAAAGTAATTTAATGCTGAAGTTAAAAGATCTATTTCTTGGTTCACTTTCCATTTACTGAAGAAATGCACTCTAACTGTTGGCTGTTGTTTTCTTTCTCAGAGTAATTGACTCAATTGTTACCAAAAAAGAGATTTAAAACACAAAAACAACTGGTAAGCTATCAAGCATATCAAGATAGTGAGGAACATCTTTGGTAACCTATTACACTTTTGAAATGAGGAAATGAAAATGTAGCTTTCAAGGCTAGCTTTAGATTTGAAGATTTGCATTTTCATTGTCAGTCCACTTTTTAATGGCATATAAGTATTTGCAGACACAAGATATTAGTTTTCTACTTTCATTGAAAAACATCACCATAATCATATCTACTTTTGTCTTGCAATACTTTTAGTTCCAAAATCTAGGCATAGTTGAATGGACAGTTCCAGTCATGGTCTCAAAAGGCTGAAATGAAGGTATAATTTGGGATATGTTCCTTTCTGGAGCTCAAGGTCCTTAGAAATTATATGGTTTTGAGGAAAGTTAAGGTTTTGGGGGTTTTTGTTTTTTTTGTTTTTCATTTGTGTAGACTGAGACTACGATTTTCCTTCCAATAAATTGCTTTCGTTTTCTAGAGGCCACTGACATTGCACGACTATGTAGCCCCTGCCTAGGCAATACAAAAAGAACCTAGTTTTATCAGAATGAACTGGGTTATATCAAGAGCACCTTGGTAATCTCACTTAATTCAATCAATTAACTGCTTATTATCAAAATCATAAAACTTATATCCTCATATATCTTTAAGTTCTGCTGGACCACAAGGGAAAGAAATTATAGAAGGTTTACGCAGAAGGGAGGCAGAATTATGAGAGTTACCTTAAAATCCTGTTCATTACAAATAAATTATGTGTTTAAGTACAAGGTATTGCTATTTATAAAATAAATAATCCCAAACATGTCCTCCTAACTGAAATAATTTTATATGCTCAAAATATGCTTTTTAAAAATCTTTATTAAATTTATTGGTACATTTTAGGTATGCAGTACAGTTACATTCATCGTGGGATTTTGTACCTTTACATGACAGGTTTTGGTTCTCATTTTTCCCCTTGTCGCCGAGACCTCCCTTCACCTCCTCCACCTTTCCTGTTTACAAAAACATTGTTTCCATGTTTTTCCTTTTCACATATTTTTTTCCCTTTTTCCCTTTCCCCTACCCGTCCCTCTTTCGCTACTCTTTTAGACCTTTTCTTCCTATTGCACAATATCAATTACACATTTTGATCCTTATTTACATTTTTAGTTTCTCACACCAGAGAAACTATTTGGTTTATACATGTGTGACGTATTAATTTCACTTAGGAGTATGGCCTTGGTGTTCCTCCACTTACCTATAAATATCTCAAATTTCTTGTTCTATAGGGCTGAGTAGTACTCCATTTTATAAAAACAACACATTTTTTAATCCAGTTACCATTTGATGGGCAATTTTAGCTTTTACAAACTGTGCTGCTATTATAATATTATAATACTATTGTTCTAATAAAATAAAGAAAACTTTCTAGTATATCTGCATATGTGCTAATATGTGTGTGTGTGTATGTGTGTGTGTGTGTGTGTGTACTCATTCCCCATTTAAAAATTTTTATTACCCTATCTTAGAGTGTTAAGTATGACAACATGATTCAAAATCGTGTCTTGTTGTTGGTCTCATGTCTAGCAGTAAGGACCTTTCACTAACCACTGGCCTGCAGTACATTTTCATAGTTCCTTTGGTCTTGTGGTTCTTTTCAAATGGTTTCAGAGTTTCAAAATAAAATTTTCAACTTTGAATCACAAAACAAATCTACTCATCCTTTAAGATATGGCTTAAGTGTTATCTCTTCAATGGTACCTTACTTAATCAAACAAATGAGTTAGTTACTCATTTATGGATATACAAAAATTTTTTATACTTCTACAAAATGTTTATTATTACAAGTCTATCTTCTGTGCCAAATTCCCACTTTTTCAATAATATAATCAATGCCTTATTCACTAGTTTTGATTCATATTATTTTATACAGAGAGCCTCAAAAATGTCTCTCTGTACATATTTTAATGACATGAATGAATAATTAAAGACAGGCATTCCTGCATCAGAGAACAAATCCTTTTCTTTCCAATAAACTTTTCCAAGACTACTTGAAATGATAATGACACAATTATCATATTTTTATTTAGCAGAGAAAAATCACGTGTACTCAAATTAGTTGTAAAAGTATATTTGTGGACCTTGATTTATTTGTCTGGAATGATGCATATGAAAGGCCTTAGTTCAAAGTAAAAGAGTTGCTTTGCCAAGTGTTTCGACTAGAAGCAATCAGATTAAGTCATTGCTACATTTCTTTTTTTTTAACAGTGTTGAGAATCCAAACCTGGGTTTTGCACATTCAAGGTAAGCACAAAACCACAGAGTTGCATCCCACCCCTTTCACTACTTTTTGTCAGGAGCTCAACTGAGCCAGGAGAGAGACCTGAGCTAACAAATATCAGAGTTTCTGGTTAGCAGAACGAACTAAGAATGAAGCAAGTAGGCTTTGTCTTGCAACAATATATCAACAAGAAGCTAAAAGCAGAGACAGAAGGGAATATCCCTGCTTCTTTTCAGTCATAGAACAGTGCTGGTGGAGGCTCAGATGAAGCAGCACAGACAAGAGGGCTGGTTCTCTAGCTGTTGAGAGGGATCCGAACAAAAGCCAATTTTATGGACTGGATTTGACAAGAAGGTAGGGCTTAAGGACTAATAATGGAAAAAACTATTACATTAAGAGATGTAATCTGCTCTGTCACTAACTTAGATCAATACTATTCCATACCCAAACTTGATCCTCATATCTGCTCTTACCATTTCAGTATACATAGCCACTGTGGAAAAATAAGTTTAAGGTTTATATCTGCAATAATAAAATGTCAACAAAAGCACCCAGCAAAGCCCTCTGCCTTTAGAGGTATGGTGGCTGGGAAGGTCAGTACAAATACAAAAGAATAAAGTTTGCATCCTTTTCTGTAACTCCCCTAAGGATCAAAAACATTTCATGTGCACTAAGTCTGGAGTGAGAAGCACAGCTTTCTTCCATGAGACTTATCACATAAAGCCTTTGTAACTGCTGTGGTCTGGCTAGAAATATCATATAGGGTATTGAACTGAAACCAAGTGGCTCACTTTGAAAGGATATTAAATAATAGTAATATATATGTGTATTTGATGTAAGGTAGAAAGCAGACAAAATATTTAGCAACAAAGGTCAATTAAAAATGCTGGAGAAAAGATATCTTCTTTAACAAGTTGTGCTGGGATAATTGGTTTCCTATATGCAGAAGAATAACTCTAGGTCTTTATCTCTCCTTCTGTATTAATACAAATTAATAGGAATTAAAGACCTAGATATAAACACTAGGTTTACTGGAAGAAAATCTTGATAAAATTATTTGAGGACACCGACATAGGTAAAGACTTCCTGAATAGAAATCTTCTTTATGAAGGATTTTTATTGCTGTAAAATCATTTAGTAACTATTTAAAGTAATTTTTACATGTCAGATTTTACAGTCTACAAATAAGACTGTGAGAATACAGAATCCCTCATGTGTGTAGAATAGTACAATTGAGTTGAGTTGTTGTGGGGAAATAATATGGTTCGGAGAAAAAAAATCACAAATTTGAGATCCTGGTGTTTTGGATATTTTAAAAGTATTCCTTCAAAAAATTAATATACAGAAATTCATTGTATAAGGAGATAATAAGAAAATCTCTTCTGTCTGATAGCTTCTAAAAAATTTTTATTCATAAATGCAAGTGCTGCAGTCTTGAGGTATTGGATTGCAGTTTGAAATTTGGAGGCACTGGACTTTATTTCAGATAAACTTTTCAGCCACGTATTCCTCAAATTAATTCAAAATGAATGATTTGTGACAGACAAGTTTTTGTCAACTTGTATAAGCCACAATACCCAGATTTTTATTTGGTCAAACACCAGTCTCCTTGTTGCTGGAAAGATAACTTTTTTTTGTTTTTTGTTTTTGTTTTTTTTTCAGCTTTAATTGAGTTGATTGGTACATTTTAGGTACACAGTACAGTTACATTTATCATTGGGATCTTGTACCTTTACATGACAGGTCTTGGTTCTCATTTTTTCCCCTTGTCCCTGTCCTCCCTTCACCCCCTCTTCCCCTGCCCATCTCCAAACACTTTATTTCCATCTTTTCTTTATCTCACATTTTTTCTTTTCCCTTATTACCCTTCCCCTACCCATCCCACCTTCCCTACACCTTTAGCTCCTTTCTTCCCATTTCACAATGTCAGTAATCTTATTAGGATCTTATGTATTATTGCAGTTTATTCACACCAGAGAAACTATTCGGTATTTACACATGTAAGACATATGTATTTCACTTAGGAAACTGGACAAAGGTGGTTTTTCTATAAAATGGAATATTATTCAGCCATAAAGAATGAGAAAATAGCTTCATTCATAGGAAGATAATGTTTTTATCTGTCATTAAATTAAAGTCAGTAAACTTTGAATAATGGGAATTACCTTCTACACTGTAGGTTGGTGTCATCCAACCAGTTTGAGTGAAATCCTCCAGCACAAAGGAGCTGTGTCTCTGTACTCCATTCAGACACAGTTTCAGCATCCACTGTTCCCTGGACCTCTACCCAGTCTGCCCTTTTCTTTGGCAAAATTCAGATTTGCGAGCAATCCAAATCCCTTTCTCTCTTTATCATAATATGTGATATATATAT
>NW_022900947.1:21805216-21897906 GCF_012274545.1 Fukomys damarensis | reverse complement strand
CACACACACACACACACACATACATATATGTTTGTCACATTTTATTGAGTGTATTGTTCAGATTTATCTGGAGAACACTGGCAAATATACCATCTGATCTTTAAAGATTTGTTCAATTTAAAATCATTTTGGTCTGTGGATGGCTTCCAAGTGGTCCAAATATTCTCCCTGCTTATGATATTTAAGTGTATGCTTTACTAGTACTTTTACAAACTATTATTTAAATGGGTCTCAACTTTTTAATAGTCTTGAATACATTTTTATTCAACACTTTCTCAGAAAGACAAATGTCCCTCCTAAGGAGGCATCATATTTCATATTTCCATGCACTGCCAAGGAAATAGATTTAAGTGTAAAAAAGCATCGAATAAGTGGATTACAATGAAACGTTATAGCAGTTGAGAGGGTATCTTGCCTCAAACTTGCTTTCTTCATTAACCTTATTATTCAATTTAGCTGCCAGAATTGTGTAACGGCTTAATGTGTATGTTCCGTGTGGTGACCCTGTATAAAGTATTGGAAAAAGTAAATTTTAAAAATATAGAGAGACTCGTGATGTGCTCATCTTCACAGACACCTAGTTCATAAATAAGAGAATGTCTTCCACAAGAATTGTAGACTTAGCTTGGCAATGCCAGTTTTCTAAAATGAAAAGACTTGTAAAATATGGATTATGAGACAATTTGAATATACAAAATGTGTTGATAGTACATACATCATTTGTTGTCAAACTTATGTTATTTCTACAAGTTATATTCTGTTAGAATCACCTATGTTTTGTGCTAAGATGAATTTCTGAAGTATATTTAAAGTATTTTTGTCCATTTATATTCACGTTCTCAACAGGAAAGAGAAATCAGCTTTCCAAAGAGTAAAGTTCACGAAAATATTAAAGACAAATTTTTTTGAATATTAGTAAACTGAATACAACTTCACCCTTTTCTTTTTGTAAAAGACAGTGTTATTTCTATAAACTGAGGATTGCCTGGGATGAAAGAGACCTTAGAGATGACGATTGTAAATTTGGCTGGCAGAGTCGTGGAGTCATAACAGAATGCTAAAATAACTTCAAACTTGTGTAAATGGAGCGATGCCCTCCGCACATTCTTAGCCATGGAAAATGTATTGAAAATTCTTTTCTAACGAAAAGGAAAACTACATAATGAATAGCGCAAAAATAATTTTATAACACCCTGAAAATTCGAAAAGAGGTGAAAAAGAAAAATATAGGGCAGTAAATACGATTTCACAAAACTTGATCACAAATAGGAAGTGGAAAAAATTGAATTTAGCATATTTTTATTTCTTCCAACATTTCCATGGGTTTTTTTTTTTCATTCACGAAGTTTATTGGTACACTTTAGGTATACCATGTGTGACATTCATATTTGGAAAATTGTACCTTTACATGATATATCTTGGTTCTTATTTTTTTTTTCCAAATTCCCCTGCTACAAGTCTTTTTGAGTGTTTTTAGGGAATATTGGACTATGCCGCTTTCCCCGGATAGTTTCTCTAGTTTGAAAAACTATAATAGTACTCAAGATCCTAATGGGATAATTAAGAATGTTAAATAGGAAGAAAAGGGCTAAAGGCGTAGGGAAAGTGGGAAGGGTAGGGGAAAAGGAATAAGGGAAAAGAAAAAAATGTGAGAAAATGAAAAAAATGAAATTAAAGTGTTTGTAAATGGGGAGGGGAGGAGGGGGTGAAGGGAGGGCAGGGACAAGGGCAAAAATGAGAACCAATACCTGCTATGTAAAGGTATAAGATCCCAGTAATGAATATAACTGTACTGTACACCTAGAATGTACCAATAAACTCAATTGAGAAAAAAAAGAAAATATTGGACTACATTTTTTAGTACTATATAAAATGGCTATCAAAAATACTCATACTAAAACTATACAATAATGTACACTTTACTAGATCAATACTTTGATTTTGGAGCAAAAACACAAATTAACTAGTCATTCTTCATCTTTAAATTTTTAATTGCTCTTATTATTCTTCTTGTTAACATTCTTGTAACCGTTTATGTCCAGTTTTGCTTTTTTACCACAGGCTGTTCAAAAGGAAAAAAAAAACATTGTCTTAATCATATTCACAGATTCTGTGCAAAGAATCAGTAGTATTTAATAACGTCAATGTACTATAATTATTTCTCTTGTGAAAATCTAAAGTATTACAATAGTCGGTGCTCTGTTTTGTTTTACATTACTTTATTAAAATACTAATGAGTGATTCATTCAGAATATATAGAAATTCTTGCTCCTAGGTAAACACCTGATTGATTGATTGATTGATTTTAAAAGTTTATTTGAATATAGTACAGAAAATATAGGAAACATAAGTATAGAAGGAAATACTTCGTATAATGCAGGGATGGAAGTTGTTTCATATATAAAAATAAAGGGAAATACACCTATTACCATGAAAAATTGATGGCGTTGGGAAATATAATTCTAAAATAAATCTTTCTGGAGTTACTTACAGTTAACCTTTGTGGAAATAAAATTGACACAAGTGCACAAAGTGAAATGTTTTGCAGGCCTGTAACTAGATTATTCAATTTCCAATTTAGTATATGCCTAACAGATAATTCATGTTATATATTATATTTAAAATCTTATTATTTTCTATTTTTAAAATTAATAAAAATAACTCCTATTGCTTTTAGCTTTGGAAAAACAATAGATATGAATTTATAAATTAGATATAGTATTTGCTTTGCCTTATTAAAAAACTAACCTCAGAGTCCTGCATATAATTAATTTCTCAATTTGGGGAATCTAAGGTATTTCAACAAAAATATATTAACAGCAGTAAGAATGTAAAAGCAAATAATATATTTGGAATGTATAATATGTTTTTAATTATACAATGCAATTATAAAATGCAAAATGGTGAGAAATAAGTAATAAGATTATGGAACACAAGTCTACTGAAATTGGGTAATTTGGAAAGACTTTAATAAAATCAATGTTTACAGAGATTTGAACAATATGTAAGGAAATTTCAAGGCAGAATAATACTTCCTTGTGGCTATCATTATTGGACAGGCACAACTTACACTCTTGGTTCTTTAAATTTCATCATGGCTCCAATATTGTTCTAACATGGAACAGTAAAAGACACACACACACACACACCCACACACACACACACTGATTTATGAACAAACATATATGTAATAACAATTTTACAAATTAAATATGGAGCAATAGAATATATCTTAAATGAAACCTTGACATTGCACAATAGAAAATTATTAATTCCTGTAGTTTCAATTTTATACAAAGGAAAATAAACTGTTTACATATTTTTTAGATATATTTGTTAAAATTGCACTAATTTAAGGCAGAAAATATCATGAAATTCAATGTTTATACCATAGTGGAAAAATATACATTTTTATGCGCCACTATCTTACAGCTTTCAAATCTACTTGTCCTAACATGCCGTGTTATTAATACCAGAAAGCATGAGCAGTACATGTGGAAATCCTAGTGATCATCAATATCAGACATCATTCAATAGCCTCTTGGAAAATCAACGTGTTTAAAGAAAATACTTGAAGAGTAAAGTTCTAAAAATTAAGAGAACATGTAGAAAAATAGGTCATGCTTACTATTAGCTTTCAACTTTAAGATTTTTGCTTAGCAAATGCATATATGTGCATTTATTCATTCCAAGCACTGATTGTGCAAAAATGAACTCATTTAAAATTCGTTACAGCTCACTAAAGTAAATTTTATTTTATTTTACAAATGTTGAAACTAAGGCTTAGTGAGATTCTGAAATTTGCCAAAGCTCATCCAGCTGGGTTTGGGATGAAGTTGGGATGAATTCTGAAATACACCTTGGGAATCTGTGCTTTATTATTTACATATTATCACATTGACACATGAATGTAGACATGAAAAAGAGTATAGAGCATCCTGAAGCAGATCAAATCATGTATAAAAACTGGCATAACTTAGACAAATGTATTGATGAAATGTGCGTTACTTATTTAGTAGTTGGTGGAAAAGTGCTTCAACACATATATGAAGAAAATAGTATTCTAATCTAACATCAGATGCAAATATAAATTGCGAAAATACTAAAGTTCTAAAAATGTGGAAAATCTAAGAGAATGAATCATTTCATTCCCCTCATTTCCTAATACAGAACCAATGTATACAACCAATAAAGAGAAGCCTTGCTATATTTGATGATATCAAAAAAGAAGTTCCTTTCTCTTACATCTTCCTTTAGTAGTAGTATATTTTCATTAGCATATGTTTGTAGTACGAGAAGATTATATTTACTGAGGGGAGTTTGCACATGTAAATAACACTTCATAGCTCTTCTTCCTTCCACCCCCATCTCTCCCTGCTCCCTACTTCCTATCATCTATTCTTTATTTGGTCCTTCTATTGTGGGCTTCTCCTAGAAGAGAAATCTTGTGATATTTAAATTCACATGTCTGATTTACTTCATTTAACAACACGATATTGTTGCGGCATATTCCCCCCACCAAAACAAAACAAAACAAAACCTCATGCACACCTAGGTGGGGATTTTTGGAGCTGGCTGGATCTACTGTGTGTGATACTGGGACTAATGGTGGCTTCGTACTAAATTAGTGCACTTATTAAAATTAGCATAGTTCTGGGTATGGCTGAATGGATTTACTGATGCCTGGATGGGATAAAAAGGATGCTTGCTGCTGCTTGCTGATAATTGCCTTCTGCCTGACACACTATGAACTCTATCTCTGCTGTGATGTCCCTCAGCCATACCACTACCTTAAGCCAGCTGACTATGGACTGAAACCTCTACAAACTGTGAGCTAAAATAAACCAATCCTCCTTTTACTTGTGGGTGTCCTTGAAATAGGAAAAATATTGAGACATTTCTCAAGGTGCACATATTTAACCTACCAATGACTGACGTTTACCACTCTTTACTGCATAGTAGTAATCCACTGTGTATAAATGTTACACTGTGAATAAAAACAAATATTGGCCTTATGTGTAATAGTAAAGTAATGTAAGTTTTATAACAATGAAAATAATTTAATTTTAAAAGTTGGAAATTACTACTCACACGAAAGGTACAGGGGAGAAAAATCTCACTAGCTAAAAAACACTTGGAAAACTATGTTCAACTTCAATAATTTTAGTAGCAATTAATGAAGTTCATGTGGAATAATGATATGCCATTTTATATCATCAAATCTGGCCTGGATTTTGAAGCTTAACAATGGCTAAATTTGACAATAATATTATAAAATGTGATTCCTGTTTGTGAAATATAATAATTTTTAATTGGAATTCTCTCACAACAAAGAACATTTAAAATAGATGTGTCTTATCGCTAAAGATTTCGATTATCCAGTAGAATAAAAACATACAGAACAACACTATGTATAAATAGATTGGCTCAAGCCACAAGAAGAATAACATACATCACATCTATACCAAAAAATGTGATACCGAATCTCATGGCCATGTACCAAGCTGCTGCTACTCACACCTTCCCCCACAAAAAAGTAAAATAGCAACAACTACTACTACTGCTACTGCTACTGCTACTGCTACTACTACTACTGCTGCTGCTGCTGCTACTACTACTACTACTACTACTACTACTACTACTTTTTGAATAAAATATCTAAAAAGGAACTCCAGAAAACAACAGAGAAGCAACAGCAGTCTGGAAGACTACAGAAGTCTAAGATAAAAAAATGAAAAAAATATTTTGCTTATACCACTCCCTTCTCCCCCTCAGATCAATTCTGAGTCCCGAGGGGCCTCTCCCATCAGAGTACAGGTGAGAGAGAAGACAGCGCAACCCACAGCACAGCCCTGGGCACCTACAGTCCGCGCTGCCAAAACTTCAGGGTAGCGTCCCGTCTGCACAGACTCTGAGCCCATCTGACCCACCTTGCCAGAATCCTCCTGCTGAGCAGCTTTCAAAGGAGATCAGGCCGCACTCTGCTCCCTCAGGCCGGCCTGCTGCCCATCACGTTAACAGAATGCAAGACAAGTATCTCAGGTTACCATAATGAAGGCAGAAAAGGCATTCCAAGAAGTGTAACATCATAACTTGATGAAAACTTTCAACGCTAATTATAAAGGGAAAGTTCCCAACTCTTCTGCTGGTTATCCTAGCTCTTATTTCTAATTTGTGGCAGAAAATTTCCCCTAATGGGATGATGAATTAATCATTCACAGGAGTGCATATCACATAGCATTTTAAAGATAACTTGATAAAATGGCCACTTTCATAGGATAAATACAAAATAAACTGAGTATACTGCGGTAGTAAATATTTACTTGGCCCATTTAAAATTACATTTAACGGCATAATTCCATTTTTCCATTGGTATTGATTTTCTAAACATATTTAAACTTGTTTATCTGGTTTATCTCACACAACATCATGATCTTAAGGTGCATCCAATCCTTCTCATGACTCAAGCGTACGCTAATTTTTGCAGAGTTGTACTTCCCTTATGTATAGATGCCACACTTCTTTATCCATTAATCTGTTAATAGACACATGTGCTGCTCCCAAGTCTGGGCTATGAGGAGTTGTGCTGCTATAAACATAGATAAGGCTATGTCACTGTGGGATGATGTCTTTAAAGCTTCTGGAAGGATATGTACAGGGGAATAGCTGTATCAAATGGAATATTTAGCTTTAACTTTTTAGGAATCTCCATTCTAATTTCCATAGTGACTGGAAAAGCTGACATTTCAGCAACAATGTAAAAGTGTTCTTTACTTCCCATAGTGTCACCAGCATTATTTTTTTTATTTTTCAATTATATAAAATAAATAAAAGAGAGATGGAGAGCTTTCAAACAATGAAAACATCACAGTTTAGCAAAACTATTCTAACTTTGTTTGAAAGTATGAGGCAAGAGTAGGCAGTGAACTTTAGTCAAAGTTGTACAGTGGTGGCAACTTTAAGAAAATCTACTTTTATACATAGAATTAGTATTCACCTTTCTATTCATTATGCTTCACTTTTATCATTATTTTTGTGTAATTTTATTTATAAAAAAGCAGCTTGCTTAAAAAACACTTTGCTCTG
This sequence comes from Fukomys damarensis, assembly GCF_012274545.1. NCBI lineage: Eukaryota > Metazoa > Chordata > Mammalia > Rodentia > Bathyergidae > Fukomys > Fukomys damarensis. Next base: position 21,890,820 of record NW_022900947.1, on the reverse strand, counting down.
TTCCACTTGCAATAGGGTCACATAATTTCTTTTTACAGTGTCTTTTGATTACATCGAGAAGCCACATTGCATGATGAAACTGAATCATCTAGGTTTGCGTACCTACACTCTATATTTATACAACAATAGATCACCTAATAATGCACTTCTCATAACAAAACCTCAGTGTTAAGTGACATGTGTATATTTGATATAGGAAGCAAACATTCTGCTCAATCTAATACAAAGTGATACTGACAATGTAACAATGGTTTATACATAGAGAGAGTATATACATTAAAATATTTTGAGGAAAGAATTTCTTCCTCACTAAAATATTAGAACAATACATTTATTAAAATATTGTTACATATCCTTTGTATCCTTATGGGTCTGTTCCTACAGTCACTTTAGCGCTTTTCAAAGTGGTTTTCTTTAGTTTTAGGAACACCCATGAAGTTAATATTAAAAAAAAAAATGGGATTTTATGACGTGTAAGCCTGGCAGTGAAGGAAAACAAAAATGGCTTTAATTAAAATAATTTTTGTATCTTGTTTTGACATTATTCCATCAGGTGTTCAGTAGCCTAAGGCATACTCCTATAAAATATATAACAGAGAGCTGGAGAACTTTCAAATAATGAAAACATCACAATTTTGCAAAACTGTGCTAACTAGTTTGTTTAAAAGTATGAGGCAAGAGTATGCAGTCAACTTTAGTCAAAGTTGTACAGTGGTGGCAACTTTAACAGAATCTTTGACAAAGTAGCTGTTATGTAAAACATCTTTTACAGATAGCATTGTAAGATGAATAATGCTACCCAATATAAAACTGCTAATATTACATTGTGAAAGATGTCTTTTTTATATTTGGCAATTTTCTAAAAGAATAAGACCTAAATTAGAAATATTATATAGCTCATTTTGAAAATCTCGAGAAAGAAAGAGTATCATAAAAAGAAATTTTCTTTTTGAAACCAAGAGAAAAAAGGAAACTGAGTATGATGTAAATTATCACCTTTATACTATAAGCTCAAAGGCAGATGCTATTTTGATATGGATGAATACTAGCTGATTTCCTTATCTTCCTCTTTCTTTTAGGTAGCTATTGTACAAACATCCATGAGATTGGGAAATCTGGAAGGTTTACTTGGTCTTCAGCATTTATAACTTTGAAAAATAACTGATGATAGAAAGTACCCAACTCTTTATTGTATCCTTGGCCAAGACCACAAAACTTCTTTGGAGGAGAAAGTACTCAGTAAATATTTGTTAAATAGAAGTTTAATGCTTTAGCTAGGAGTGCATGGGAGAAGTGTTCTTGGTTGCTATTATTTTGTCCTTGATTTTCTGCTTCATAATCTTTTTCTCATTTCATTTCATTTTTAATCTTATATTGCACTGTATCATTTTATTGCTAGTATTCTGTGTCATCTATCTACTTAATGTATGTATTTGTGCAAATTTGTGTATGTGTGCTTTTAATCTAGCATGTTACCTGTTGAATACCTATATACTGAAATCTATTGAGGGTGCTGGGCAATCAACTAAACAATGTTATAACTCATTTTAATGACAATTTACTTATGAGTTTACCTAAACATTATATGTATTATTTTGTTTCTTCATATTCACACAAAAATATCAGTCACTTTATTATTGAGAGATTTTAATTTTAATTCATTTCTCAAAAATATCTTCAGGAAATAGAATATATCAAAAGTTATAGGATTTATATTAAAATTAATTCAGTTAAGAATAATGCAGACCAATCAAAGTAAAAAATCACAGTTCAATGCAATTATTTACAGTGATCTAATTAAATATATATTTAAAAGTCATATAACATTTTTACTGTTGTTAATTATAATAATACTTTCCAGAGAAATAGAACTACTAGGATTTACATACATACTGTAGAAGATCAGAAAGAAATGTCTTTCAATGAATTGGCTCATACAATTATGGAAACTCACAAATACCAGGACCTACAGGCTGAATGAACAAGCTGAAAACCGTGGTATTGTTTCTATCAGAGTTGAAACGCTCAGGAAAAGATGATACTTCTTTTTGGGTCCAAATGTAGAGACAAACAATGACGTCTTATTGTCAAGGTAGTCAGGGAGAGGAACGTGTTAGTCCAAAGAGAGTCTGAAATTTTGTTTTGTCCAGGTCTTTAATTGATTGGAAAAAGGCCACCATACTATGGAGGCCAATCTGTTTTAACCAGTCTATTAATATGAATATATTCCCCAAAAAAACATCCTCATTTAAACAAAGATCCATTTAAAAAATACTTGGACATTAGGTGGGCCTATCATATAAAAACCTAAAATTAACCAATGATTATCAGTGATATTATGCGTTTGAAAAGTTGCATGATTGAGAGTATAATGAGACTTCTTTCTTTTTAAATTTTAAAAAGTCCAGTTAGAATATAATTTTGATAGATTGATAATTGCTTATGTGATTTTAAATTGATTGATAAGCCTTTAAAATTTTCTATTTTCCAATGGGTTTACGTGATTTTTGTGAACATAATAGATTTCAATATGTATTAGTAGGATAGATAGCTCCTGCTAAGTTAATTTTACCTCACTGAAACAGTTTTGCTTTTTTTTGTTTGTTTGTTTCTTTTGTTTTGTTTTGTTTTTGTAGCAGGGATGGAACTCAGGTCCTTGAGCTTGCAAGGCAGGGGGCAGAACCACTGAACTAAATCCCTGGCCCCAGTTTTGCTTTTTAATACAAAATTAATCCAAGATATATCCTGTCTGATAGGCGTTGATAGGAGTTGATCTCTGAAATGAAATCCCTCGTCCCCTCAGAAAACATCAAAAGAAACAAATTAATTTTTAAAATCATTCTTAGGCAGATGCATAGAATGATAGTAAATTTCAAATTATCATACAATTAAATAGACAATAAATTTTTGAAGAGTTATGGAAAAGAATCTGATTTTACCTAGAAGAGAGACTGGACTTTAATAGCTTACAGAGATGAAAACTAGAGAAAAATGCTTTGGATTTTTAATCAACATCTCCAAAAAAACCTAAAGATATCATATGTAATGATGTCCGATGCCTGAGATGAGGACGATAATCGAAAATAGGAGAATTTGCCAAAACTTCACATTAATAGTTATTAGTATTCACTTACCTGTCCCCAGTCCTTGGTCAACAGGCACCCCTACGACTCAAGTGATTATGTCTAGGAAACAATAAACTAAGGAAATGAAAGAAAGAAGGAAAGCACAGTGAATCCTGACTAAGGAAAAGCAGTCCCATAAACTGAATCGGGAATGACTCACAATGGCCCCTGTTTGTTGAACGCTTAGACCACAGCGTGGTACTACTGAGAGGCAGCAGAACCTTCAAGAAGTGGAATTTATAGAACATGTGAGGGAAGTTCATGAAGGGAACATTGAGAATCCAGAATTTCCTCTTTCTGTGTCTCTTCCATGCCCTCCAATCACCACAGACTCAGATGAAATATGGACTGAAATAACCAAAACTCTGAGTGAAAGTAAGATTTTTTTCTTCTTTTGATTATCTCACTTGTTTTTGTACAGTAATGGAAAACTGAATAACATAAAAAGTGAGACTAGAACATTAAATACACTTCCACTCTAAACCATGAACTATAAAGTACTTGCCTGATTTCTTTTAAGTCAGCGGTAGCTTGGTTTACACTTCCTAAATGTGTGTTTGATGAGTTAGTGATAGACTCCAAAGATAGTGAGAGCCTTCTCTAAATGTTAAAGACTCTGACAGTAGATGACATGCTATTGAGGACATTTGTATTCAATAAATATAAGCCACACATGCAAACAAAAGAAAGCCAATCTTTTTAATGCCTCCACTTCTAAATATTAAATATGAATGAAAAATAAAGTAACTGAATTTCATGGCAAAGGGTTTAAAGTACTGAAAAAGCATGAAATGTAAATTTAAAGAGAAGATTTAAAATAAACAAAATTGAGGAAATGATAACATATGCAAATTTATATATACTTTAAATAAAACTCCTAAGATGAATTAATATACTCCATTTATCATAAAATCCATCTGTCACAATTTTTTAAGAACACTTAGGAAACAGGATATATAGCAATATAAGGAAATGCTGAAAAACATTAGGATAGACAGACAATGATGCAGGTGGAGAGTAATCAGGAAACATCTCGGTAAGGATGGTGCAAGACGATAATGGGACAGAAAGAACTTAAAATTCATGTGATCTTTATTTCAAAATGATTTATAAAACATTTTTATACATAATAAAAACAGAATTAGATAGCAAAATATTATACAACAAAGGAAATCTCAAAATTTGACTTCCTATTCTTTTACCGAAGAACTTCATCCACCACCTGCCTCGCAAGCACAAGAACCTGAGTTCGATCCCTAGTACTAGAAAACAAGAACTTCATCCTTCTGAACAATTTCTCCTTACTTCCCATTATCTTTTGTACATTTTTTTCCTTATTTACATTTTCAGTTTTTTACACCAGATAAACAATGCGATATTTACTCTTTTGTGTCCAATTTATTTCAATTAAGAGTATAGCTTCAAGGTGCATCCATTTAGCTATAAATATCTTGAATTTATCCTTCTTTATGGCTGAGTAATATTCCACTGTGTAAAAAAACCATAGCTTTTTTATCCATTTGTCAGTTGATGGGCATGTGGATTGTTTCCAATATTCAGTTATTGCAAGCTGTTATTGTCAGTTTGATTAGGTTGAGATGCCTCTAGGAGATTCATAAACCAATCTCATAAACCATCCATCTGAGGTATGACCCAGGGCTCTACCTGAATCTTGTCCCCTTCCTCTCTGGTGCTCTTTCCAACCCTCTGCTTCATAGCTGTGATGACTTGCAGCGTTTCTCTGCTATACCCTTCCAACAGGCTGTTTCAGCTCTGGGGCCAGCTGACCATAGACTGAAACCCCTGAACCTGTAACCTCCTCTTCTCCTATGAGTAGCTGATGTAAAGAATGTTTCCCCAGCAATGGGAAAGCTGACCAACACAGATATTAGTTGAATGTTAATGTGCACATTTAAATTATAGGTACAGTAATACTGGTTCACTGACAATCAGGCTCATAAGCAGAAGCATTTGACAAAATTTTGCTTCTGTTCACAATCTCCACAGAGGATGGTAAACAGGACTGTGGTCATCTTCCCTAGAATGATGGAATCAACTAAGTTCATGAACCAAGGTTTTCACTGTATATGTATTAAAAATTAGATTTTAAAAGAAAAACATTCATGAATATTTTCACAGGTCCAGCAGTGGCATAAAGAATACATCAGAATCCACAGATAGCCCTCCTATTTCCATTTTTCTCCTCCTTTCAGTAACTTCCCTTTTCGTTCATTTTCACCTTCCTCATAGTTTTAAAATGCCTATTCCTAAACACTGCCATAAGTTTACTAGTTTTTCTTCATTAATTTGAGATCTATTTTATTTTTCATTATGTTAGTTGTAGCTTTTGTTAACAACCAATAACTTTGCTTTCTATCTTCCTATCTCCCTAAAATCTACTGAAATTTATAAAATTAATGCATAAAACACATTATTATAAATACAAAACTAGATTGACTTGATCTATGAAATATATTTCATATTTATTTCCTTCTATATAAAGGATTTCCTTCTATATAAAGATTTTATATTTTTATATAGATATTTCTTTCTATTTCCTTCTATATAGATTTTGCTTTTTATTTTCTGTTAATTATCCCACACTACTTCTGCACCTGTTTATCTCTGCATATATAAGATCCTTCACATGCCTGATTTTTAAAAATGACTAATATGTTAAATTGACCAATATCAGTTGTACCTATTCATGGAGTACAAAACTATATGAAGAAATGTTAAATTTAAATCAAGACAATTAGTACTTCTGTCTGCTTAGTTTTCATTTTTTGTGCTGATATAATTGAAATTGTCTTAGTTCTTTTGAAATTTATTACAGATGACCATTGCCTATGTCCCTCTGTTGTGCAATAGATGTCAAAACTTATTCCACGTGTGTATCTGAAACTGCATCATTGGATACACAAGTGCTCATTCTCTGCATTGTGCATCATCCCTGTTCTCCTGTAATCCCAATTCCTGCTATTTCTATGAGTGAAATCTTTTGATGTGTATCTCTCGGTACCTACCTCATTTCAAGCTGGTTTACAAACAAGTGGTTGTGACTAAGAAAAAAGTTAGATAGAGAGTGTTGTAAGATAATCAAACAAAAAGTGACCTTTCTTTTATTGAGAGTATCACTGTTTGTGGCCTCCAGTAGCATTTTACTCTATGTCCTCTCATCAAATTTAATGAGCAAGTCATAATATTCACCCAGAAAATGGACTTCAGCAAAGTGGGAGAAAACAACAGCTTATCTCAAAGTTCATTGTGGAATTGTCTAATGGAGACCTCATTTCCATCTCTGTTTCTGTTTGACCCGTTTAATTTCTTGTTCCCTGTCTTCTCTTGAATCCCGCTTCTCCAGTCATTTCGACTTCCATTCACCTTTGAGGAATGTAGGGGCACAGGTAGTAGCCTTGTTGCACAGGCTGATGCAGACAGAGATAAGAGAAGAATGGAGCTGCTTTCAGATTTCATTCTAGTGCTCTAACTTCTATCTTTTTATAGTATTTACTGTTAGAAAAGTGCTTGTAGAAATCTACACATTAGTTAATTTCTCATTATTACTTTTCCCATTGAACAATAAACAACACAGTAATTGATTTTCCTGTTGTTTTAGGATTTATGATGATAGAATATAGAAAATACTTCCTCGAAGAAGGTAGTTTTAATCATCTAATTGTTCCTATGATGAAATAATTGAATCTATCCACCAGTACTTATTTGATGATGTAATTATGTCTCGCAATACATGTAGTATCATAAATTTAAGATTAAATAATTGTTAACCAAATAATTACTGAACATCCTCTATGATCCAGGTACTTGGTAGACAGAGGATAGAATTTTACTGTCATCTTTTATAAGACTTAGTTGTGTCCCTGAAAAACTATGTATTTGTCCATAGGAAATAAAATAATGATGCAGATAAAAATCATGCATTGCTTCTGCAATAAATTGAAATTACAAACATGGGTTTGTTTAACTGGAGGGTCCATTTGGATGGGCAGGAATAATGAAAAAGCGCATTTCAGAAAGGTTAAATTTTTGTCAGGTGAAATAAAGAAATTTAAAAATTCATGTTATTGTCTTCTACTTTTCATCTCCATGTGAATTGTCTATTAAGATAACACAGTATATATATCACACTTCTATATGACCTTGCTGTTTCATATATTCAAATACTATATATTATGTATTATCTAATAGTAAACATGCATCTTTGTAAATAACATGTTTTAATGAACATATTACCAAGGTTAAACTATACCTTCATAAATACAGTTCATGCGTACCTATCTGGGTGTGTGTCTGCGTACACAGGGCACCCAAAGTATTACTGGGCCTAGGTTCATCTGCTTGCCACATGATAGCTTAGCAAAACTCAAAGACAAGGCGGTGAGGCAAGGAAGATGACTTTATTTGAAATGCTGCCTGAATACTAAATGTATAACGCAGGTCTAATTTCCATCTTGCCCAGAAAGCCGATTTAGAATCAGTTTATATTAGGGAATGAAGGGTTGTTGCTGGCTAGGAAATGCCTTCTAACAGCAGGCATAGGTTCCGTGTTCATGAAGGAAGGACACATGGCCTAAATGGCCCAGTCACGAGCTGCTTTTCAGTTCTGAACACCTCAGGAATAACAGCAATGATTTTGTAAACAAGCATTCCTTCCTCAGGCTCCTTTCTTGATAGCGTGCCTCAGTTCACTTCCTAGTATCCTACACGGTGTTCAGGTTAGGGAAGTAGCTCGGAGAAGAAGGTGCAGATCAAAATAAATATGAAAAGTGCAATGCTCAGTTTCAGGATTTCTAACATTAAAATGTTATTATTGTTCCTATTTTTCAGATGCAGATATACATGTCCAATGATAAACAATCCTTAGCTTATAGAATGTCAAATTATTTACATTCAAATAGTTCAACATGATTTAAATAGCAAACTACTAAGTTGAGCACAATAATTCTCATTCAAATTAAACCAGTATATTAATAAAACATTTCTAATGCTTTTTTTTTTCCTAAGAAATCAGCATGGCTTATTGTTAGGGTACAAGAAAAATAAGAACAGTGAGTTTTCTACAAAGGTGGAGCTAGATGATTAAATAAAGCCTTTTTAGAAGAGTTGAGTAGGTTGAGAAAGTACATGATACAAAAAAGGCAATTACCTGGGGAGCGGCCAAATTAAATAGGATGAACCTGAATGAGTAACGAATTGAAAGTGGTAGGCAAAGAGAGAATCTGAGTTGGAGCCAAAGATACAGAGTAAGGCCAGTAATTGAAAATCCGTGTGCCTTTAGGCAAACGTGGTAATGGACTAATTCCCTAGGAAGAGTTGTATGGAGCAAAAGCATAGGAAGATTGCCTGCAAGTGACTTGCTTTAAATAATCGAATGTGAACTTTCAATAGTTTTTATTAGCAATTTTATTTGTATCACTCAGTGATTATAAAATAAATCAGTGTTGTCAAATTTAACCAAAGAAAAACTGCAACCCGTGGTGTTAAATTCTTCTTAAGGATTTACATCGGGATCATTAGCTCTTCCCCTCTTTTAGTAAATTATTTTCAAATAATTAATTAAAATCAAGAAATATGGTAGAACATATTTGTAAAATCAAGAGATACGGTAGAGCAATTTTGGCAACACGATGCACTGAATATTCTAAAACCTCTGCAGGGTATTTTTATAAATACTTATTTTACAGAAAGAAAGTAAAATAAATAAGTAAATAAATAAGTTTAAAATAAACAAAAAATACTGGTGAAAACAAAACTCAGAGAAAGGCTAATAAAAACATTGTAGTTCTGAGGAACAATGCAAAATCTTGGAGATTTTTGGTTTATGATTTTAATCCAAAAGTAGGAGGGAAAATTCATAGATTGAAAAGCTAAAAATTGCAGTATACAGTCATGACTTTGAATTATAAATGGTCAAAAAATGTCTAATTAAGAGATAAGTAGCATTTCTTACTACAAAGAGAAAAAAATCAAATTTGACAGATGAGGGTGTGAGATACCTACAGCCTTCTTCAACCATTCACAGTCCTTGGCTGGGCCTGACACAGGGTTGAGGGCAGAAAACACACTAATTGCAAGACCCACAATACATACATCACAGGCATTTTGTAGAATTTCTTAGTGTTGTCACCTGTATTGATACCTGTATAGCAAATGTAGCCCTCAGTAAAGCAACAGATGTTCTTGTGACACCTCAGAGATTTATTGAATAACACAACGCTACAATCAAGAGTTAAATATGAAGTAACTAAATAAGCAAGCTGTGGATTGCAACAGTTAACAGCATTGAACTAAAAGACTCAGATCCAGGTTATTGAGGCTGGGGATTTGGATCAGTGGTTTCACCGCCTGCCTCACAACTGCAAGGACGCGAATTTGATCCCTGGTAACGGAAAAAAAAAAAAAGGCCTTCAGATTCAGGTTAATAAAATATGTATAATATGTTTAATAATAAAAGTTATTTAAATATGTGAAAGAAAGTAGGCTATCAAAATGCTGAACTAGATTTGGAAGAGAACAAAGTAATAGTAGAAATGAAAAAACAAGCTACTCAAATAAGAAAATACTAGATAAGGATGATACGATGTGGAATATGTATAGCAAAATAATTCAGAATTCTGCACAGAGAAATAGACATAAGAAAGAAATTTGACTGCTACAGATTAGAGGGTAACGTGAGAGATTTAACAGGTATGGATGGGGAGAAACAATTGATGAAATAGGAATAAAGATACGCTAGGTGGGATTATATCAGAACTACTTCAAGACAGCTGGTGATTTAGCTCAGCTGTTCAGTGGCCGGCCTCGCAAGGGCAAGGCCTCGAGCTCAATTCCTGGTACCAAAAAAAAAAAGTTCAAGATAAAGCTGAGCATGTTCTATAATCTTCATGAGAACAAACTTTAGACAGAACACTTCAATAATATTTCCAGACTGATGACTGAAAATAACCAAACCTAGATTGCCTCTTTACTTTTGTTAATGCATGTTTCAGTTCATAATGATTGCATTCCCTGCTGCGGGAGATTGGTGCATGCGCATAACACACTTCCTCTCCCCTCTTCATCATCCTTCACACTCCTCCCTCCACCCTCTTTTATTTTTTCTGGAAACAAATTAATTTATTTGTAAAATCTCATAAAGTTAATTATCGTATATACAGAATCTACACCTAGATTTGTATAAAAATCAAACCTGGTCACAATCAACAATGGCATAAAGATACTTGAAACAAAGGTTTTTACATGTATTGCCTTCACATCTACAATTAATGAGAATTAGTGAAACAACCTAGTGGGAAAATGGGCCAGTGAATATGTAAAGGGAAAGAGAAATAGCCTGGAGTGATATAAGAATAGAAAGGGCTGCACTCCCACCCACAATGGAGAAGGGTTCCTTTCTCCCCACACCCCCACCAACATTTGTTTTTGTGTGATTTCTTGATAGCAGCCGTTCTTTGTGGGGTGAGGTGGAATCTCGGTGTTGTTTTCATCTGCAGTGTTGTGGAACATTTTTTCATATATATACTTGCTGCTTTTACTTCTTTGTCTGAGACATGTCTGCTGTGCAACCACTATGGAAATCAATATGGAGATAACTCAAAGAGCTGGGACTAGAGGTTCCATTTGACCCAGCCATCCCTCTGCTGGGTATCTTTCCAAAAGAATTAAAAGAGTCATATCACAGTGATATATGTGCACCCATGTTTATAGAGGCACAGTTTGTAATAGCTGAAACTTGAAAACAGCCCATTTGCCCATCAGTTGGAGAATGGATAAAGAAGATGTGTTTATTCTATAAAATGAAATACTACTCAGCCATAAAGAATGAGAAATTAGATGCATTCATAGGAAAAATGGATACATATTGAGGATATACTCCTAAGTGAAATAAATAAGTCACACATGTGTAAATACTGAATAGGTATTTCTGGTGTAAAAAAACTATAATAGTGCATAAGATCCTAATGATATAATTGACAATGTGAAATAGGAGGAAAAGGGCTAAAGATGTAGGGAAAGTAGGAAGGGTAGGGGGAAAGTAATAAGGGAAAAGACAAAAATGAGTAAATGAAAAAATGGAAATAAAGTGTTTGTAAATGGGGAGGAGAAGAGGGGATGAAGGGAGGGCAGGAATAAGGGGAAAAATGAGAACCAAGACCTGTCATGTAAAGATAGAATATCCCAATAATGAATGTAACTGTACTGTATACCTAAAATGTACTAATAAACTCAGTAAGAGAAACAAAAATTTAAAAAAAAAAAAGAAGGGTGTATTTTAAATTAATTTTGCACTAACAACTTACTATCTGTGTATAATTGTGTGTTAGGCTGCTCAAGTAACCATAACAAATTACTATAAACTAGGTAGATTATATCTGGAGATGTAAGTTAAAGATCAAAACATGCTTGGTGCCCAGTAAGTGCTTGCATTCCATTTTACAGATGATTTCTTCTCGCTGTGTCTCCCTATGTTTGCAAAAGAAAGAGACATTCATCTGCCTTATTTTATAAGAGCTCTAATACCATTCATGTAGTCTCTTGACTTAATCCCCTACTGCCTAGTACTATCACTTTGGTAGTTACAGTATCAATGATGAATTCTGAGAGAAAACAAATATTTGGAACTTCATAAACCTTACATACACACACATGCACAAAGGCACAGTTTGTAATAGCTGAAACTTGAAAACAGCCCATTTGCCCATCAGTTGGAGAATGGATAAAGAAGATGTGTTTATTCTATAAAATGAAATACTACTCAGCCATAAAGAATGAGAAATTAGATGCATTCATAGGAAAAATGGATACATATTGAGGATATACTCCTAAGTGAAATAAATAAGTCACACATGTGTAAATACTGAATAGGTATTTCTGGTGTAAAAAAACTATAATAGTGCATAAGATCCTAATGATATAATTGACAATGTGAAATAGGAGGAAAAGGGCTAAAGATGTAGGGAAAGTAGGAAGGGTAGGGGGAAAGTAATAAGGGAAAAGACAAAAATGAGTAAATGAAAAAATGGAAATAAAGTGTTTGTAAATGGGGAGGAGAAGAGGGGATGAAGGGAGGGCAGGAATAAGGGGAAAAATGAGAACCAAGACCTGTCATGTAAAGATAGAATATCCCAATAATGAATGTAACTGTACTGTATACCTAAAATGTACTAATAAACTCAGTAAGAGAAACAAAAATTTAAAAAAAAAAAAGAAGGGTGTATTTTAAATTAATTTTGCACTAACAACTTACTATCTGTGTATAATTGTGTGTTAGGCTGCTCAAGTAACCATAACAAATTACTATAAACTAGGTAGATTATATCTGGAGATGTAAGTTAAAGATCAAAACATGCTTGGTGCCCAGTAAGTGCTTGCATTCCATTTTACAGATGATTTCTTCTCGCTGTGTCTCCCTATGTTTGCAAAAGAAAGAGACATTCATCTGCCTTATTTTATAAGAGCTCTAATACCATTCATGTAGTCTCTTGACTTAATCCCCTACTGCCTAGTACTATCACTTTGGTAGTTACAGTATCAATGATGAATTCTGAGAGAAAACAAATATTTGGAACTTCATAAACCTTACATACACACACATGCACACAAAAAAGCCCATTAAATCCGTATTTGTTCAAGAATTATGTCTTGTAAAAGAATAACAGATGCTTTATTTCTCATTACACCTATATTTCCATTTAATATCAAAATATAAGACTAAAAATTCATGAACATGGTATGGACATCTCATTTAAGGTGAAGAAAAATAAACAAATAATTCATTAAATTACAAACATTTCATAGCACTTAAACCACATTCACCAAACAAGTGCTATGTTATGTATTTCAAATATTAATTTTCAAGCTCTTTTTTTAATAGTTCTGTTATGATTTGGAACTTAGAGGAAGTAGGTCATTGGGGGCATCCGCTTTAGGGCATTCTTCTTCCATCTCTCTGGCTCCTGGCCACGTGCTTGTGCCATGATTTTTCTGTCTCACTACAGGATTAAAAGTCACCTGCTCCACAATCATGGCCTGGATTCTCTGAAACCACAAGCCAAAATAAATCTTTTCTACTTTATGTTTCTTCATGTGCTTTGTCATAGCGACAAAAAGCTAGCTATATATGTTTTGTAGTTTGTATCTAAGTGTTAGTAGTAAAAAGGGAAATATTTTATGACACAATGAAAAATTTCGGAATCCCATCCCATCATCCTAGAAACCAAAAATAAGGAAAAAATGTGAATGTTAAGAATGCACATAGTTTTTTGTAGAGAATGTGTCTAAGGACATTTAGTATTTAAATATGTCTCAAATAACTTGCATTAGAATGAGAGGCATTGTGTTAAAGTCAAACTCTATATCCCGTAATTTTATTAGTTTGGCACAACAGAGCACAGAGGTGCTGTGTTACATCAACATGCCGTGTATCTATTTGGAAAGAGAAGCTGAGAAATGAAAGCAAAACTAAAAAAGCCTTTATCTGTAATCTTATTAAGCTCCGAGGATGGAAACACACATACATTAGCAGTGGCTTTTTATCCAGATACTGAAAAATTGCAATGGCACATAATTCTATGTCTGGCTTCATTTTTATTTCTATTTTAAATAGTGCTTGACAATTTTCATAAATAACAACTAAATTACTATAAACACATTTTTTCTCTCATTGAGTTTATTGGTACATTTTAGGTATACAGCACAGTTACATTCATCAGTGGGATCTTGTACCTTTACATGACAGGTCTTGGTTCTCAGATTTTCCCCTCATCCCTGCCCTCCCTTCACCACGCCCCTCCCATTTACAAACACTTTATTTCCATTTTTTCATTTTCTCATATTTTTTTATTTTCTCTTATTACCTTTCCCCTTCCCTTCCCACTTTCCTTACACCTTTAGCCCTTTTCTTCCTATTTCACCTTTTAATGATTACATACTTGCACCACTGTCACTTCATTCAGTTTGAGGGGGTAAAGATACATTAATTAGTGATCTTGGCTTGATTTCATTTAAACAATGATTTTTTTTTAATTTTGAGATACATATAATACAGAATTTGTAATCTATTTTATGATTTTGCTTTAGGAACTTCTTAAAAAGGACACAAGTTACTTTTCACTGGTCAAAATAAATAAAATTAAAACAAAAATGTCACTCTGATAATGGGGAATCTTCAAGTTCCTTCAAAACCAACATAGCATTTATCAAAATCTCCATGAAATTAGCAATTGGAGGAAGCAGTGTATTTTCTAGTCTACCTCTGAAACATTTGAAAATTGTATAACAAAACAAACATGAAAACCTGAATTTGAACTTCCTGAACTGGGAACTATTGGCATTTTGGTTTGCATGTCTGCGAAACATCAGATAGATTATGAAATGTGTCCATCGTGCAGGAGATGTGGGGATGAGCGCACCATGACTTAGGGGGTGGGTTTCATTATCATCTATACAAACAATACCATGTCCTTTGTGACCTTGTTCAAGTGACCTTGGATATGATCTGCAGCAGTGTGCTCTTACAGAAGAATTTTCAAAATGAGCAAGAAGGAGTTGAAATCCTACTGGAGTTATATTGAATCCACCAAGCAGAAGAGCCCTTTCACTAGTTTTCAACTGCAATTTCTTCCCATTTTATGATAGCTACATAGAGTTTATCATTCATGATATGGAAATAAAAAACATGAAGCCTTAAAAATATGATAAGAAATGTTAATTATACAATGATAGCTAACAATTGGGTAATCCTTTTGCTAGAGACCATTTAGTTATTCAAGTTTCATTACTATTCCCAAAAGCAATTGCCACTATTAATTTTCTATCAACAAGCATTATATATTCAATAAGAGTTACATATCCCACAAGTGGTGGCACAATGCAAACATGAACTAGGCACAACTTCTAAAATTGAAGCTTCTAAATTGGTAGTGAAAGTTAATTACACAACACTAATTTAATGGGACAGATTTTATAAATAGAATAATGGTGGGAAATATTATGTTATAAGATAACAAAAATATGATTAATATTCCTAACTGGATAATTTAGAAAATCATTGGAACTGAAATAAGAAAAAAATCATTTACCATTGCAAAGCATGTAAAAAATATGACTCAACACAGACTAGAAGTGAGCTGGTTATGTTTGCACTGGAAAATAGAAAACTGATATCCTATTTGGTATGATGAATTTATTTTAAAATGCCAGCTTGCTATTTAAACCAATAGACATGTGAAAAGTAAATTTTACATTTTTTTCATTTTGTTCTTCATGTCAATGCCATTTAATTAGCTGAATTCAAAAATATATTTTAATATATTTCTTGAGAAAAAGTACCAAATTCATATGACAATACCCCAAAATCACACAATTTCTGTATTTTCCTAGGATTTTCATTCATACCTCTCTATACGTACATATTTTCAGAAGTGAACTTAAATTTTGATGAAATACTTACACACTTCAGGTAAATCACTGAATGATAAATCCCATGTTACCATTGAATAAAGTGTGTCGTTTCTTTCTTTAATATTTTTACATGTGGGTTTGTAGGTGATATTGACCTGTGCTTTCACATTGAAAACTATCTCTTCTGATTTGATTTATATTTATTTTCCATTGCTACTTAGAAAATTAGCACAAATCTAGCATCTTAACAGAATATTCATTCATTATTTCCCAGTTGCACTAGTCAGATATCGAGGAAAATCAGCTGAGCTTATGGTCTTCCAATGAGGAAGACAAGAGTTGGAGAAGTCAAGTTTTTACCTGGAGCATCAATGAAGTTCTTCCCAGTTCATTCAAATTATCAGCTGAATTCACTTTTTTCTTTCTGTCATCTCCTTCATCTTTGAGGCAGCAGTGGCGCCTGGAATGTTTCTACTGCCTCAAATTTACTGATTTCTCTGTTCTAAAAAGACTGTCTGATTAGGCTTACCCTGATTATGGCAGTGCTTAAAAGCCAAGTGATTTAGGATTTTATATTTATAAAATGTAAATGTAACATTTATGATATCTGATTAAATGAGAGATGGGAATGTTCAAGAATGCTTTTTAAAATTATTTTCTAATAGCCAAAATTAGCCCATATTTGTATATAACTAAAAGAAAGACCGACCTTGGCAAGACATCCCCATAGGTGGAGGCTCTTTACAACCTACATTATTTTATTTTTTATTGCTGCATGATTGTGATATACATTAATTGCTTTAATCTTAGGGGTTTGTTACAGATAGTTTTTTTTTTTTTTCGGTACTAGGGATCGAATTTGGGAGATACATAAAGATCTTTAAAACGCTGCTAGCAACAGTATAAAATGGAATGGGAAATGGGAGGGGTAGGGGAAAAGAAAGATGGGAATGGAATTAGCATGAGAAAAAGAAAAAATGGAAACAATGGAGGGGTTGAGGAAAAAATAAGAACCAAGACTGATTACGTAAAGGTGCAAATTTCCAATGATGAATATCACAACATTGTATATCTTAAAAGTACCAATAAAATTAATTAATTTTTAAAAACCACTACTACCAACAAGTATAGCTATTGTTTTAAGAAAATTACTTTGTTGCTCTATCTTCTCTATTATCTATAATTAATATAAAGCCCAGACTTTTGTTGGTTTGTAAAAAAGCCAAAGAAAAAAATCAATTAATTTATTTTGGATAGAAATTACATAGCAGTAAATTATGTTTCATTGTTTAGTTTAATATTTTTGTACGAATTCTATTTACTGATTATATTCTTAGCACATATCATTTATTCTTTTTTAAATTTTATTAGACTTTGAAATAATTGTTATGGATTTCCTGAATATTCATTGCTATTTAATGGACTTCTATATCAGTAATTATTATAGTGTTATTTACTTGTGATTCCCTCTCCCCACCTCTCCAAAGGTCTTTAAAATTTATAGAGCCAGGGTATCTTCTACTTTCTTATATATATTTTTTTCAAATGACACACTTTCTTTATTTTTAATTGAATTTATTGTTACATTCTAGGTAGACAGTACAGTTTCATTTATTTCTGGGATCTTGTACCTTTACACGCCAGGTCTTGGTTCTCATTTTTTCCCCTTTCCCCACCCTCCCTTCACCCCTTCCTCTCCTCCTCACTTTCAAACACTTTAATTCCATTTTTACATTTTCTCATATTTTTTTCCTTTTCCCTTGATCTCCTTTCCCTATCCTTCTCACTGTCCCTACACCTTTGGGCATATTCTTCCTACTTCATGTTGCTAAATGTCCCATTAGGATATTGAGTACTATTTTAGTTTTTCACATCAGAGAAACTATTTGGTATTTGCATATGTGTGACTTATTTATTTCACTTAGGAGTATATCGTCAAAATGTACCTATTTACCTATGTATGAATCTACTTTCTCATTCTTTATGGCTGAATAGTATTGCATTTTATAGAAAAATCACATATTCTTTATCCAGTTTCCAACTGATGGGCAAATGGGCTCTTTCCAAGTTTTAGCTATTACAAACTGTGCTGCTATAAACATGGGTGCGCATATATCACTGTGGTATGATTGTTTAAATTCTTTTGGAAAGATGCCCAACAGAGGGATGGCTGGATCAAATGGAACCTCTAATCCTAGTTCTGTGAGATATCTCCATATTGACTTCCATAGTGGTTGCACCAGTCTGCAATCCCACCAACAATGGAGAAGGGTTCCTTTCTCCCCACAACCCAACCAACATTTGTTATTGTGTGATTTCTTGATAGCAGCCATTCTTTGTGGGGTGAGGTGAAATCTCAGTGTTGTTTGCATCTGCATCTCTCAAATGACCAGTGGTGTGGAACACTTTTTCATATATTTACTTGCTGCTTTTACTTCTTTGTCTGAGAAATGTCTGTTCATTTCGGATGCCCATTGTAGAATTGGGTCTTTATATTTGAGGGAGCTGGTTGTTTTGAGTTCTTTTTATATATTAGATAATAGTCCTTTGTCTGAGGAGCAGCTGGTAAAATTTTTTTCCACATTGTAGGTTGTCTCTTAGTTCTGTTGCTGGTTTCTTGTGCCATACAGAGGTTTATTTAATAAGATGAGATTCCCAGTTGTTGATTCTTTCTAGGAGTTCCCATGCTACTGAAAATTTGTTCATAAAGTCTTTTCCTATGCCAATGCCTTCCAGAGTTCTGTCTAACTTATCTTCCAGCAAGTTTAGTGTTCCTGTTTTAATATTTAGATATTTAATCCCCTTGGATTTTAAATTAGTGCATGGTGAAAGATAAGGGTCTAGTTTTAATCTTTGCCAGGTTGAGATCCAGTTTTTCCAACACCATTTATGATAGAGGCTATCTTTTCTCCAGGGGGGATGATCAGTTCCTTTGTCAAAGATGAGGTAGCTGAATACACCTGGAGTTGTTTCTGTATCTTCCAATCTATTCCACTGATCCTCAGGTCTGTTTCTTTGCCAGTACCATGCTGTTTTTATTACAGTGGCTTTGTAGTATAGTTTCAAGTTGGGAATTGTTATAGAGCTGCCATGTGTCTGTTGCCTAAGATGGCTTTTGCTATTCTAGGTCTCTTATGGATCCAAATGAATTTTTGGATTCTTCTTTCTAGTTCTGTGAAGTATAATGTTGGGATTTCAATTGCCATTGCATTGAATCTGTATAGCAGTTTTGGTAGTATGGCCATTTTCACTATGTTGATTCTTCCTACCCAGGAGCAGGGGACATCTTTCCATTTTCTTATATCCTCCTCGATCTCTTTTTTCAGAGTGCTGAAGTTTTCAATGTAGAGATCTTTTGCTTCTTTTGCTAGATTGATTCCCAGATACTTCATTTATTGGGGGTGCTATTGTGAAAGGAATTGTTTCACTAATTTCTCTCTCATTGAGTCTGTTATTTTTGCACAAGGAAGCTATTGAATTGTTGTGTTGACCTTGTATCCAGCTACTCTGCTAAAAATGTCAATTAAGTCTAGAAGTCTTTGGTGGAGTTTTTTGGGTCTTCGATGTAGAGTATCATAATATCAGCAAATAATGACAGTTTAACTTCTACCTTTCCTATCTTTATTGCTTTAATTTCTTTCTCTTGTCTAATTGCTATGGCTAATGTTTCCAGAACTATATTGAAGAGGAGTGGTTATAGTGGGCATCCTTTTCTTGTTCCTAATTTTAACTTGAAGGTTTTCAGTTTTGCGCCATTTAATGTGATGTTGGCTGTTGGTTTTTCATAGATAGCCTTTATTAAGTTGAGACATAGACCATCTGTTCCATTTTTTTGCAGAGTTTTTATCATGAATGAATGTTGAATTCTGTCAAATGCTTTTTCTGAATCTATCGAGAGGATCACGTGGTTCTTGTCCTTTACTTTTTTAATATAGTGTATTATATTTATTAATTTATGTATGTTGAACCATCCTTGCATCCTTGGAATAAATCACACTTTGTCAGGATGTATGATCTTCTTCATGATCCTCTGTATTCTGTTTGCTAGTATCTTATTGAGGAATTTTGCATCTATATTCATTAAGGAGATTGGCCTATTGCTCTCTTTTTCAGTTACATCTTTCCCAGGTTTGGGAATCAAAGTGATATTTGCTTCCAGGAATGAATTTGAAAATATTGCCTCTCTTTCAATTTCATTGAAAAGTCTGAAGAGTAATGGCAGAAGATCCTCTCTAAATGTCTTACAAAATTCAACAGTGAATCCATCAGGACCTGGGCTTTTCTTTTTTGGTAAATTTTTAATTACATTTTCAATTTCACTGATTGTGGTTGGGGTGTTTAAAATGTTTTTATCTTCTTCGTTCAATTTTGATAATTTATAAGTTTCTAGAAGTCTGTCCATTTCTTCTGTGTTTTCCATTTTATTAGAGTAAAGGTTCTCATAGTATGTACGAATAATCCTCTGGATTTCTTTGGGATCTGTTGTGACTATGCCTTTTCCATTCCTGATTGCATGAATCTGAGCCTTTTCTTTCCTTTTTTTTTGATAGGGTCTGCTAAGGGTTTATCATTTTTATTTATTCTTTCAAAAAACCAACTCTCCGATTCATTTATTTTTTGTATTATTTTCTTAATTTCCATTGTATTTATTTCTGCTCTAATCTTTATAATTTCCTCTTTTTTTCGAGCTCTGAGTTTTTCTTGCTTTTGTTTTTCTAGGAGTCTAAGATTCATCATTAGGCTGTTTATTTGAGCTCGCTCTGTTTTCCTAATGTGGGCATTCAGTGCTATGAATTTTTATATAGAAATGCTTTCATTGTGTCCCATAGATTACTGTATGTTGTATTGGCATTTTAATTTATTTGTAAAAACTGTCTAATTTCTTCTTTAATTTCCTCTGTGATCCATTGATTGTTCAGGAGAATGTTCTTCAACTTCCATGTGTTTGTGAAGTTCCTACAGTTTCTTATGCTATTGATCTCCAGCTTTATTGAACTGTGATCTGATTAAATACAGGGAATAACTTCAATTCTTTTGCATTTATTTAAGCCTGTTCTGTGAGCTAGTATGTGATCTACCTTGGAGAATGACCCACGTGCAGCTGAAAAGAATATATATTCTGATTTTATGGGATGGAACATGCTATAGATGTCTAATAAATCCCTATGTTCAAAAGCTTGGTTCAGTTCTAGTATTTCCTTGTTGATTTTTTGCCTAGATGATCTGTCTATTTGTGATACTAGGGTATTCAGATCCCCCACTACAATTGCATTAGTAGTTATTTGGTTTTTCATGTTACTTAATATTTGTTTTATATAGTTGGGGGCATTTATATTTGGTAAATATATGTTTATGATTGTCATTTCTTTTTCTTGGATTGTTCCCTTTATAAGGATGTAGTTGCCTTCTTTGTCTCTCTTAATCAGTTTTGGTTTGAAGTTTGCTTTGTCTGCAAATAAGATTGCTACCCATCCTTTTTTTTTTCTGGGCTTCTGTAGCATGCAGAATTGTTTTCCGTCCTTTCACTTTCGGTCTTTGGGCTTCTTTTTGCACTAGGTGTGTTTCTTGTATACAATATATTATTGGATTTTGCTTTTTGATCCATTCTGCCAATCTATTTCTCTTGATTGGTGAATTCAGGCCATTGACATTTATAGTTATAACTGATATGTACTGATTTTTTATTGTCATGTTATTGTCCTTTTGTTAACACTTTTTAATTTTTTGCCCTCTCCTTTTAGTTTCTTGCGTTGACTATTCAATTTGTTTTGTTGGGCCTCATGGTGTTGTGATCTTCATTGTCTTTTTCTGTGATATTGCTTAGAATTCCTTGCAGTGCTGGTTTGGTATTCATGATGTTTCTGATGTGTTCTTTGTCATGGAAGTATCTTATTTCCCTATCCATTTTGAAAGAGAATTTTGCATCTGTCTAGGTTGGAGGTTGTTTTCTTTTAGGACTGGAAATCACTCACTCCAGGCTCTCCTTGACCTGAGGGTTTGTGTTGAAAATTTTGCTGTGATTCTGGTGGACTTTCCTTTGTATGTGATTTGTTTCTTTTCTCTTACTGCTTGTAGTATTTTGTTTTTCTCTTGGGTTTCTGGGATCTTTATTATTATATGTCTAGGTGTAGATTTTTTTTGATAGTGGCTAGTTGGAGTCCTATTTGCCTCACTTATCTGAATGTCAAATTCTTCCCCTCTCTTTGGGAAGTTTTCTGTCATTAATTCTGTTAACAGCTTTTTTAGTCATTTGCAGTTTCTCCTGCTACTTCATGAATTCCTATCAGTCTCATGTTATTCTTCTTTGCATCATCTAAGAGTTGTTGGATCGATTTCTCATGATCCCATACTGTTTTTAAGAGACCACTCTTTTCAAGGTCACTATCTGAGAACCTATCTTCTATATCTGAAATTCTATCTTCTCATTCTTTTATTCTGTTTTGTACACTTTGAATAGAGTTTTTAATCTCCTGTATATCTGTTTGAAGGTGTTTAATGGATTCCATTTCTTTCCTATGTTGGACATTCATTGTTTCCATTTCTTTCTTATGCTGGGCCTTCATGACTTCTATATGTTCCTAAACTTATCTATTTTTTTTGCCAGTTTCTGTTCTGGAGTCTCAAATGATGTCTTTCATTTGCTCACCATCTCTATGATTATCTGGGAAATAATTTCTGTTTTGAATATTTCCAGAGCTTGATTGTTCAGGTTTTTTGTTTGTTTGTTTGTTTTTGCTTCCTTTGCTGTGAGTTCTGAGTGTCCTGGAGGTTCACTATTTGATTTTTCAAACTCCTTTCCCTACTTTTTGCCATTGGTGGACTGGAAGTCTTTTTTTTTCGTGGCTTGCTTAAGTGTTTCCTCTTCTTTATTTTTGCTGTTTGGTTGCCCTTGATTCTATCTCTGGGTCATTAAATCTTCCTGATATCATTGTGTCCCAGTCTTTAATTCCCTAATGACTTATAGACATTCTCATTTTCATAATAGAGAAAACACCTCATCAAATAAATCCCTATCCTTTATCTCTATCGATACAATCAGGAACATAATAGGATCAATTACCACCCTTTATAGCCCACCATGCCTCTGCAGAGTGCTTCCAAGGACTGGCTCAGTCAGGGGATCTAATAGCCTGGTGGGGAAAAACAGTGTTCAGTACCCTCCTGGCACTGTGTCAGAGCCAATCAGTGGCACCTGCTGAAAATGGCACAGCTCCAGAGAAGGTTCGTAATAATTGTCAGACTTCACAGCAGAGGTGCCTCTGAGTCCAATCCAGGGCTATGACCTAAAACTCATGCGCCTGGAGCTGTGTCACCACCAATCAGCGGCACCCGCTGGAAACGGCACGGCTCCAGAAGAGGCCTGTAATTCAGGCCGGACTGCATAGCAGAGGTGGCTCTGAGTCCAAGCTGGGGCAATGATGTTAAGTGACACACTTTCTTAGTTCACATTGCTACAAGACAATATCATAAACCAGGTATCTAATTACCAACAAACATTCATTTCTTCCAGTTTTACAGCCTGGGAAGTGCAAGATCCAGGGGATCAGTGGAGTCTGGTGAGGGTCTGTTAGATGGTACTTTCTAGTTATGTCCTCATTTGGCAAGAAAGCTCTCTGGGGCTCTCTTTCATGGGGCACTAATTTCATTTCCAGCAATCTGTGCATGACCTAATGCTCTGCCAAAGATCTCAGCTCCTTGTACTATCACTGTGGTGGTTTCCTA
The DNA here is from genome assembly GCF_012274545.1 of Fukomys damarensis. Taxonomy (NCBI): domain Eukaryota; kingdom Metazoa; phylum Chordata; class Mammalia; order Rodentia; family Bathyergidae; genus Fukomys; species Fukomys damarensis. The sequence continues at coordinate 21,867,550 of NW_022900947.1, read as the reverse complement.
GTGGCAGGAATTAAGAGATGATCTTTGTTAATGATCTTTGTTATCTTTGTTAAAAATTAGCTTGATTCTGAGCTCAGAAAACTTTCTATTTCCTTCCAATTACTTTAATTCACTTCTTTAAAATTTTTAAATTGGATAACTACATCATTCATCTTTAGATTTTCTTCTTCAAATATAAAAATTTGAAGATGTATTTCCTCCTCAACTGTAAACATATTGTATATATTTTGAATTATCGTATTTTGATTATTCCGGAATATGTATATTTTGCATTTTCCAATACAATATTTTTGCAGTATGAAATACCTATAATTAATTAATTTCCACATATATTTATTATATTTTGGAATAGAAAACTAACTTGATTGCAATAAGTTGAAGAAAATATGAAGTGTTCAAAATTACTCATTCTGTATGTTCTAGATTTCTACACATATGCACATATGCTGATCAGGTGGATGGTTTACCTTGTTGACTACTACATGTTAAAAAAAATGAATATTGTAGAATTTTTGGTGACAAGGTTCAGTATTCATCACTCCTAGACCAGTATTGGTGTTCTATTTTTCAAATTCTTACAATCTTTTTTGTCAAAGTAGAATTCTTGGAAATATTTTAATATTAACTACTATGTAGTCACACAATTTTTTGTTTTAATAGAATAAATTCAAATAGAAAATAAATTATAAATTGACCTATTTCTTAGAGAATGTAATAACACAATTGTCTTTCTGTATTTAAATTAATCATCCAATTGTCTAAATAACAACCTCATCTAAATTAAAATTTTATCAATATAATTTCCATATGTGTTACAATGTTTATGTTCTCATGTTTAATTGATTTTTATGTATTTACCAACTATTAAAATTGTTTCAAAAAATTAAATTGCAGAAAAATTACAATATTAGTTAAAGTAAAGGTTAATGTAATACTTCTAGAGAATATGATCATCATTTAATATATCACATTGTCATTAATAATATTTTTAATATGTGGGTAATTTCTGTATATGGGTAATATTGAAATTCCTTTAAGACTTTCAAAATGCACACATTCAAGTCAACCTAGTTTTCATAGATTAGTATCTGTAGATAATTTTTATCTTCAATTTTGGAAATTACAGTCTTCCATTTAATAACTTCAAGTTGAAAGGAAATTTTCTTTTTATACATATGTAAAATTATTGAAATATATAACATACTAGAAATCAGAAAGCAAATGTGGTACTCATAGATTACATTTTGTTTTATTAAACTTGTAGTGCTGACCTGATCAGCATGAAGAAATGTAAGATAATAGAATTCAGAGTTATTTGAAGTAATATAAATAGCATTATACCATGATATAAAATACTATCACATTCCAATTACAAAAGAATGCAAAACTTATAGAATGTTTCTGAATGGTGAATATCAGAGTACATAAAACTTATTCTAAACTCCTATTGAATAAACCAACCCTAACTGTACCATTATAGTAAATTATATTATAAACACAAATACAACATAATAAGTGACTATTTAATATTCAAAATAGTTTTTGCATTGTCAAGAGCTCTGAAAGATATGAGATTTTATCTTTCTGTAATGCTAGTAAATTAACCTGCCATAGTTTCATGGATGCTGTCAGAAGATATGAGATTCCTAGTTCAGAGATAAAGGAGTTTATTACTTTGCAAGCAGGCCAGATGACCCTCATGTTAATAACGGTTCCATTTGCTTCCTGGTTTGCACAGGGCAAAGTGGAGGAGCTCAGACAGAGGCTGCACAGGCTTGGTGGATTTACATCACAGCTTGAGCATGGCAGCATTTAGGAAACTCAGATCTTTTAAAGAGCTACCAGCAATCGAACAAACTTATGATCTGAAGGGAGATATTATATCTTTTATTGTGAAGAACAAACAAATTTGCCCTTGGCTCTCTTTCTTAGTAGGAGATAATGATCTCAATCTGCCAAAGCATTTTTCTCTACAAGCAGCCTTGAAAAGATACTGAAAAAAAATGCTAACAAATAACTTGCAGAAATGTGAGAGCTCTGTGGAAAAAAAATAAAACAAAACAAGAAAAAGCCTCTCCCAAAATGAATGAGCAAGTTACATTTTCTGTTTAGCAGGCATACTTCCTATTCCTTTAAGCAAATTTGTGAGCTCTGTAATGCATTATGTTTACTAATGTTATACTCTTGAGATAGTGTCTAATAAAATCAGTCACTACTACACAAAATAACTAATGAAATCAGTATATTTGTGAGAGGAGATCTTACATCCAATCATGTCAATCACAGTTATAACATAAATGTTATTAACAAAATAGAAACTAGTGTATGTCCCTGCAAAGGATTACCCATGTGCCTGCTTGAAGTCACTATTATTCTACCCAATAACAACCTTTGTATTTTTAAGCTCATTGCCTTCACATTTAGATTCAGTTGATGGTATGTAGAAAAGACAAAACCTCCGACGACAGGATTAAATTATCATTAGAGAGCAATTTCAGTCGTTTTTCTTTCCTTTTACTTCAGACATTGTAACTAAGAATCCTTATTTAATCATCTAATTAGAATTATTTTGATTAAAAACATTTTTGAAATGGGAAGAATTCACTGCCAAATTCATTTCTCACTTATTGTGAATAAGCAGTTCATTTAATTTCTACCATGTGTCTAGTATTGTACAAGATGTGAATCTACATAATGAGAGAAAAATAAAGGTCAATACAAATATTCTAAACTTGATGAATAAGTGGACTTAACGTTGATCTTTTTCTATAAAACTATTCTATTGGAAAGAAAAATCAAAATCTTTGATAGGAAATTTCAATTTGTAAGTCTGTTTGCTTAGGAAAATGCCTGAATACAGTAATCCTTTTCTCTCATTGTTTACTTAATGCTTTCATTTATTACAGGTTGAAAACTGTTTCAGCTACATCGGAAGAAATGGTATCCTCTTGACTACTTCACTGGATCCAGATCACACATCTTGAATTATCAGAAATTACTAAATGTAAATATACAATATGCTGAAGTAGTAGCACTTAAGAGTTATATGAAAACTCTCTGTTTCTTTTGTCTTTCTTTCTCTCTTTCTCTGTCTCCCTCTCTGTTCTCATTCTCCCTCCCTCACCCTCCCTCCCTCCATCTCTGTCTCTCTGTCTGCCTCTCTCTCCCACCCCCACCATGAAAGAAACAGCCAAATATGTAGACATTCTATTATTTTAAATTTCAAAAATTTCTCTGTAAATGGCACTTACCAAATATACCTCATAAATATTACAAAGATAGTTGTCTTGACATTTTATAAGGATTTTGACTTGAGTTTTGATTTGATTTTGTTCTCCATATCTTGTTTCATAATACAGAAATATGTAGAAAATATCACAATGTTTGCACAAAAATATTTTTTCTTCGTATGTAAATGACTGTACCACTTGTTACTTTTGAATCTGGAAAGGCTATTAGGTTTGTGAAATAAAGTGTATGTTTCACTGCCTACTCTGATGAGCTATGTGCTGTAAGTCATAGCCGAACTCTCTAGTTTGGGTACAACAGATTGTAATTTTTTATCATAGCTGCTAATAGTTACATAATTAAATGTTTTGCGTATGATTGATTCAAAGAGTATTAAATATGGCTAATAAATTATAAAGGTGTTTTGAGCAATAATTTTAAAAATGTGATGTATTCAATCTGAAATTATATATTTTGCTAAATTTAACTCTCACCACTCAAAATTCACCTAACTAACACTTTTCCCTTCTCCCTTTCAATTATGGATTCTCCTTCCAGATAGGAAGAAAAATGTTTAATGAAGATATCTATCTGATGGAGGATTTGTATCCTGTTACTATCTTGTTGAAATGGAGAATAATCTCTAAAATATGTAACTTTAAAACAGACAACTAGTGTACAACCTATGTAATAATGTATATTGTTTAAGTTCCTGGTAATTCATTTATGTGTTTTAAAATTATTAAAATTTCAAAAATATATTCCACAAAACATTATCACTTGTATGTTTAGAAACATAATCTTCATGTAAGCATTTTATTCGTTACAAATATTTGCACTAGAAAGAAAATTCCAAAGAAAAGTTTGCAATTGTTTGTGACCCAACCCAGAGATCTCCAAAGTAGAGAATATGAATTTTATTATTATATTTTTGAAATTGGGAACACAGGCTTCAAAGATTCAGGGAAAGAAACATAAATTAGAGAAGTCAATTTTGTTGGAAGCAGTGCCTTTGACAGATTCATGGCAAGATGGAAGAATAATTTTTGCTTTGAACAGTAGGTTGAAAGATTAATGATAAGAAATAGAAAAATCATTTTTATTGGTGGTTGCAGGGCTAAGAGATTTGTGACTTAAGGATCTTTTTTTTTTCTTTATTTTTGGAAAGTGAGAGTCTCAGAGAACTTTTCAATAATGTCTTTAATTGTCCATAATTTCCCTAGAAACCTCAGTCTATTATTTTGTAAGAGCTTTAAGTGTAGGTTGCTGATAGTTTTTCTGTGCACTAAAGTTGCTATAAATTCATAAATGTTATAAGGAAATAATTTTACAAATATTTGAGTTCTGTATGTTCATCTGTTCCTGTCAAATACAACCCTCAAAGATTGTAAGAGACATGCATCATCAAAAAAGTCACTATTTCCACATATTTTTAAATTCTGCTATTAGGATTTCTATGACGTTTCATGAGAAAAAGTGAATATGATGATTATTTGTAAGTACACAAATAATTGTGTGGATTTATATTTATTGCTCCCTCATCCAAAGTGTAAGACATATTTAATATTAAGACTTTCTGAAAGGAATTCTTCAAATTTTGATATCAACTAGTCCCATATATATGTATATCACATATACCTAATTCAGTCAAACTACTATTCTAATAACATTCTGTGTTTTATAGCCATTTAAATCTTTAAAGGTTTTGTTTTGTTTCTTTTTGTTGCTGTTTTATTTTGAGACAGGATCTCACTATGTAGTTTGGGCTGGCCTAGAACTGGCAATGATCTTTCTCTCTCAGCCCCCTGAGTGGGGAAATTACAGGAATGCACCACCATGCCCAGAACAATCGTACAAGGTTTTGATGCTATTATGTACTGTAAACAGTTCTCTGGTACTGTTCTCTTCACTTTTCTAAATAATTTTATTCATCTGTAGAGGTCTCCAAATTCTACTTTTGATTTATTGGGAACCCTTCAGTTTATCTCTATGTACACAGTCCTGTGGACTTCTTTGTAACTGTCTTTCCACTGTGTTATAAAATTAATTAATATTTCATCTTGAATGTTAACTAGTGTTTGGTAAATATTTAGTTATCAATGCTTCTCCTCAAAGTAGTTTTTAAAGCTTAGACATATAAACCATAATCTACCTGATTATAGCTGAATTAACCTAATTTAAAATGCACAGCAGATAGTTTACAAATCCAACCAAGTTTATTCATTTATATCCTTAATAAAATATTATCTCATGGACTCATTCATTTATTTAAAAAATGAATGAGCATATATTTAAGTTATTAACAATTTTGGAGATGGAACTGAAAACATAAATACTCTCATAAAGACTATTTTATTGAAAAGCAACTACATTTGTTGTAGATAAGTTGATATAAGATTGGATATAGTCATTTACATAATAAAGGAAATACAAGAAAAAGAAAAGCTGACAGCGAATGTTCTTTTCTTCGGAGGAATTAGTTAAGGAAAATAAGACTATCCTCAGAATCCAGAAAAAGAAAGCCCTCCTCTAAGCAATGGTCTAAATATCAAGTCGGCCCCTACTTTGAGACCAGTATGTCACTTGTGATAATCCAATAAGCTTGAACCACCAGTTTCACCTTGGAATCACCATTTAAATCATGCTGAAAAACTAGTCAGAAAACTACATAGGAGTTCCTTGGAAATAACAGCCTTATAAAAAGCAGAGGCTGTATCTTTCCTATTGTCTTGTGCTATCAGGTGTTAGTAAGGACATCCTGTGACATCAGGGAATGTATGAGTTGTGCTACCCGGGAAAGAAATGGAGAAAAATAGTTGATTATGTCCCTCACTGGTCTCTGAAACTCATGAAACATGAAGGAAAAAGAGAGACAGAGACACAGACAGACACAGAAAGAGAAAGGAAAGAAGGAAGGGAGGGAGGGAGGGAGGGAAGGCAGGCAGGCGAGAAGGCTCTACAGCTGGTCAGGTGCTCCATTCAGCTAATTAATGGATTACTCTACCTGAAAAAGACATTTGGGGTTTTGGATATTTGGGGTTATTGAAGGAAAACAGCTACGGACTCTAGGGAGTCATCAGCGAAAAAAGACTTGACATGATGCCATCCATTATTCACGAAGGCACCAAACACCCTTTCCATGCACGCACTGAAGAGAAACAGAGAAGGCTGAAAGTATATCAGTGGATTACTACAGCTCATTACAGTTATTAGAGAAATAATTCTCAACTTTGAGAGAGGCTCAGCAGACAAAACCAAGACACTGAGAAAAATTTCTGAAAAATACATGTTTAACTTATCAGATTGTTTTGAATTTAGCTTATGGTGGAGCCACGTTTAATGTGATTAAAAACAATTTCCCAGCATTGTACATAAAAAAGAAAAGAGAATTTATGTCTCATACTTTCTTTTAGTTTCTTCCATGCACATTTAAGCTTGCAAAAGAAAAATAATTCTATTAATTTCTGATATTTAGCATCTTATGATTAATTAGAACTGCATAAGCCCTACAAAATAATCCATGGTCTTTTAGATACAGTAGATCTGTTTCACTACTGAAACAAGTCCAGTGTTATTCTGAAAGTGAACTATCTGAATTTATGTGAAACTGTACAGGGATCTTGTAAAAAACCTCACCTTCAGCTACTGGAAAGCTATATGTGTGTGTATAAATTCACAAAAATGTTGTTAGTATATACCAATCACATATAAAATTAATAGAGCCTATTGTACATAATAACTAAATAGGATAAGCCACATATTATTTAAGTAGAGCTTTTGTCAAAACAAGAAAGCCAATTCCTAAAAGAACCACAGTGCTGCCATCATTTGCTGTTTAGTGTCTAACAAATCAGTGAACTTTACATTCCTGCACAGTGGCTCATGAACAAAAGAGTTGTTATTCCTCAGAGGAGGAGCTAAGCAATAGTAATGAACAATTAGAAGGTTCACATCAGTATTGCATCAACCATTTTAAAGGGAATCTAAAGATTTAATTTTAGCTCCAGATCATAGGGAATTGGAATGTGCCAGACTTAGGATGCTGTTTCAATGTCTATAGTATTATATGCAGTTTCCTAAATATGGTAATTTTAGCAACATGTGTAGTATAGCGAGAGAAAAAAATAGCTTGTAGTGTCTGGGGGAAGAGATAGATATTCTAAAGGAAAATCAACAATTTCTTCCACAAGACAACTGTTATACCAAAGGCGCTGATGCATGTGAAGAAATGAAAGTACTTGTTTTTTTCAGTAAATTTTAGTGAATCAGAAGGGAAAGTGGATATTCAATCCAATTTTTAGAATTCTACCTGGCCTACTCTGCTCCTCTGGCTGATTCTCCAGTAGCATCATTGCTTACCAAATGGAAACAATAATGAGGGAAGTCTCAGAAAATGTTTTGAGTGCTCATAAACATAAAATAAAATCAGCCTAGGTGACTAGGTGCAGTGAGTGAGTGTGAAGTACCTTTCAGTGTTATAAAAGAAACATTTAAGGTAAGAAGCTAAGGAAGATTATGTAGAGAACAAAAGCAAAAGTTCTGTGGACACTATGGAAGGTAACAGATAGCTCAAGGACCAAGAACAAGGTTTGACCAGTCATAAATGCTAACTTACACTGTAACTAAATATCCTGAGGAGAATCAGACTGTTCCATTACAGAACAATAATGCAGAAAGAGGAGACTAGCATAAGGTTTCTATATCTATTGTACTTCAAAAATTTCACATATTTTCAAGACTGTTATACTGATCTTAGCCATTATACTGATCTTAGCCATTGTTTAATTATCAGAACATACATAAAACACCTTCTGAAGTTCACACTTGCCTTTTTGGTAACTACCCACAACATTCTGTGAAACTTGTGTTACTTTCTATGAGGCGGAGCTCGTTCAGAGACTTGAGGGCGAAATGTGGTAGGATGTGACATAAACAAGTATTTATTTTAGCTACTGTGTTTAGAGTTAGTAATGAAAATTTGGCAGGATAAGAGCAATGGGGAGAGAGAGCAGATCAATTAGGGAGATATTTCAGAAATTGAAATATGAAATTATGAATATAGATGAAATAGATTTAAATATATCAACAGGGAGCTGAAGGGGAAAAAACAGAAAAATAAAAGATATCTTCTACACTAAAATTCAAAAAGGACAAGGAAAAATGGATGATATAAGATGGAAAAAGATGCTGAGAAAGGAAGAGTAAAGGGGCAAGAAGGACAAGCACTCTGATTATTTACTTAGCTTTTAGAAGAACTCTACCTTCCTTCATTTAAAAAGTGAGAGGATAATGTCATATTTTTGAAAATAGAAAAAAATAATATTCAGAAATTATAGTACATTCTAAGAGAGCAATCTTGTACAAGGATTTAGATAAATGAAACTTGTAAATTAAAATAGAAATAGCATTTGGGTATACTTTTAAAAGTACTATTGACATTTTTGTGATTATTAATAGCTGATATGCTTCCTCTTTTTTTGTCAGGGATACTGAAAAAGTAAATGGAGTGATTCAAAATTAATTAGCAGACTTTTCAGTTCCAAACCAAATGTTCATGTTTTTAGTAATAAAAGATATTATTAAAAATCTTCAGTTTTATCTTAAGCATTATTATACTACATATGTTGAATCAAATATAATTATGTAACTTAACCTGTTTTTTAACTCCTGAACTCCAAGATAGCAGGCCAAATCTAATGTTCTACTAAAATTCACATGTTCTTTGCAATAAAGAAGAGAAAGCAGTAGAAATGAAGTTATAGACCTCTACTATCAAGGACAAATTGTTGTGGAGAATATTATACAACAAATATAATGGCACATTTAAAGTGTTTATTGATGAAGTTAGTATTTACTGTTATAAATAAGAAATTCCAGAAAAAGGAAGGAGAAAGAGAAAAATTTGGAAGCCAAATGAAAAGAAGTTAAATATGAGAAAAAGGAAAAGGAAAGATTCATGTCTAAATAGCATATTAGACAAAGAAAATGGAACACTTGAAATTGTCTTATTAGATCATACCAATATAATTTCAGCAATGCATCTCTCAAGCATATTTTATCCATATCTAAAAATGTATTTAACACTATATCAATAATATAAAAGAAACAACAAAACCTAATATTTTATAGTATTTTCAATGAGGTATCATTTAATAGTTTTTACAAATTTTAACAATGAAAGCCTCACTAAAATTTAGGGGAAATATTTTCTTTTGTTTGTGCTTGATGACATTGTTATACAGTGAGTGCATTAAATTGAAATCATTGAATATCAATGCATATGCTTAGAAGTTTATACAAAACCTTTTCAATGTACTTTTCTAGGTTTTATTAAAATTTATACATTCATATTTGTTATGTCAATGTCTATGACTTTTATAATACTTAACTTTGTATAGTATATTTCAATTCACCTATATTTGGGCTCACATAGACTCTTAATCTTATTTAAAATATTGAGATTCTTATTTTGTTGAGTAATGTGGATATAACAATATTTATCATTACTTATGAGTAATGAATGATATATTTAATAAGTTAAATTATTTCCTTCTTATAAGTATAGACCTACTATGTGAATAGACAATACTGATAATTATTGAATATCTGTATAATAAATACTATTATGTAGACAAAATTTAAGAAATCTATTTAAAACATATTAGGATAACTTTCAAAAATAGATGAGGGGGCTATTGTAAATATTTGATTAAAATATTTTTACTTCTCAAGTACATGAGTACGTGTGTTCATTGTGGCTACATATACTAATTTGATATTTTCTGCTTTACTAAATGAAGAGTAAACATTAAGTTGGGATAGATTTTTCTGAATATTAAATCTAACGAATGCATGAATGAAACATGGAATAAAACTGGCCTCCTTTTCAGAGACATTCATGACTGTGTTCATGCTCCGAGAAATCTCACAAGATTGTCTATTGTCTTACATCAAGGTTTTCTAATAGCCATTTCTCTCCCTTTCAATAATGAATTTATCCCCATATTTAAAACATAGTTTTAGGCTTGCTCCTGTTGCAGCTGCTCTTCCGTGGAGCAACCTTTATCAGTCTCAGCGCATGATGGAGTACATTATACAAACAGACCCGAAGCCAAAAACCTCCCTTTGCTTCTATTTCCTCTCATTATTTCTCGGGTGTCATAAAACACTTGAAAAACAGTGGACATCTGGGCTTAAATTAAAGCTTAACCTCAGTGGAACCTTAAGAGTTCGAGCAGGATGAGCCCTGACGTGTGTGTATGCACGTAGATGTATCCTCACTGGAACACACAAAACTATGATTGTTTTTCAATGCCACAAATATAATTTAACATTTTTCATAGTTTTCTGATTTGGGGAGTTACAAAGGTGCAACCTATTACGTTATTTTTTGTGTGATTTGTTCTTCCCTGGAGGAGTAATATCTCCAAGTTTCCTATTTTCACATATATATGCTTTTATTTTTCATTGAGTTAATTGTTACTTTGTAGTCTCATTGAATTTACTGGTACGTTTTAGGTATACAGTAGAGTTAAATTCATCATGAGGATCTTGTACTTTTACAGGTATTTTTTCTCATTTTTCCCCATAGCCCTGCCCTCCCTACACCCCCTCTTCCCTTCCCTATTTACAAATACTTTATTTCCATTTTTTTCATTTTCTCATTTTTCTTCTTTTCTCTTATTTCCTTTCCCCTTTTCTTCCTACTTCCCCTACACTTTAGCCCTTTTATTTTATTTCACTTTATCAAGTATACAATTTAATTCTTATTTATACTTTTAGTTTTTCACACCAGAGAAACTATTCGGTATTTACACATATGTCCTATTTATTTCATTTATGAGTATGGCCTCAATATGCATCCATTTTCTTATGTTGCTCTAATTTCTCAATCTTTGTGGCTGAGTAGTATTCCATTTTATAGAAAAACCACATCTTCTTTATCCAGTCACCAACTGATGGGCAAATGGGCTGTTTCCAAGTTTTAGCTATTACAAACTGTGCCGCTATAAACATGGGTGCACGTATAACACTGTGATATGATTCTTTTAATTCTTTTGGAAAGATACCCAGCAGAGGGATGGCTGGGGTCAAATGGAATCTCTAATCCTAGCTCTTTGAGGTATCTCCATGTTGATTTCCATAGTGGTTGCACCAGTCTGCACTCCCACCAACAGTGGAAAACGGTTCCTTTCTCTCCACAACCACACCAACATTTGTTATTGTGTGATTTCTTGATAGCAGCCATTCTTTCTGGGATGATATGGGATCTCAGTGTTCGTTTCATCTGCATCTCTCAAATCACCAGTGACATGGAGCACTTTTTCATATATTTACTTGATGCTTTTACTTTTTTGAGAAATGTCTCTTTGTTTCAGATGTCCTTTTTTTAATTGGGTCTTTATATTTGGGGGAGCTGATTTTTTTGAGTTCTTCATATATTCTAGATAATAGTCTTTTGTCTGAGGAGCAGCTGTTGAAAATGTTTCCCTCTCTGTAGGTTGTCTTTTAGTTCTGTTGATGGCTTCTTTTGCAATCCAGCAGCTTTTTTAATAAGATGTGATCCCTGTTTTTGATTTTTTTTATGCTAGTTCCCATTCTACTGAGAATTTTATTTGCTGATGATATGATACTCTACATTGAAGACCCAATACATTCCACCAAAAGACTTCTAGACTTAATTGAAACTTTCAGCAGAGTAGCTGGATACAAGGTCAACACTCATAAATCAATAGCCATCTTGTACACAAATAGCAGACTTACTGAGAGAGAAATTAGGGAAATAATTTCTCTCACAACAGCATCCAAAAAAATGAAGTATCTAGGAATTAGTCTAATGAAAGATGCAAAACACCTCTACACTGAAAACTACAGGACTCTGAAGAAAGACATAGAATAGGATATAAGAAAAAGGAAAGATATCCCCTGCTGCTAGGTATGAAGAATTAACATAGTGAAAATGGCCATACTACCAAAAGCGCTATACAGATTTAATGCAATGCTGATAGAAATTCCAACAGTATATTTCACAGAACTAGAAAAAAATTAATTCAAAAATTTATTTGGAACCTGAAGAGACATAGAATAACAAAAGCCATCCTAGGCAACAGAGACATGGCAGTGGGTATAACAATTCCCAATTACAAACTATACTACAACGCCACTATGACAAAAACAGCATGGCACTGTCAAAGAAACAGACCTGAGGACGCTTGGAATAGATTGGAAGATACAGAAACAACTCCAGATGATGTACTTAGCTACCTCATCTTTGACAAAGGAGTCAACCATCCTCACTGTAGGAAAGATAGCCTCTTTAATAAGTGGTGTGGGAAAAACTGTATTTCAACCTGCCAAAAATTAAAATTAGACCCTTATCTTTCACCATGCACTAAACTGAAATCCAAGTGGATTAAAGATCTAAATATTAAAAAAGAGACATTCATTTTGCTGGAAAATAAGTTAGGCAGAACTCTTGAAAACATTGACATAGGAAAGACTTTGTTGGTACTTTTTAGGTACACTGTACAGTTACATTTATCATTGGGATCTTGTACCTTTACATGACAGGTTTTGGTTCTCATTTTTTTAATTGTTCATTTTCTAATTGCACTAATGATTTTCGTCAACTGCTTTTCCAGTCTTTAAGGTCCAAACCTGAGGTATGATTTGCTTTGTAACTCCATAAAAGATTGAAATACTTGTCCAGAAATCTAGTAACAACAGGGAAATTATAAAGTTATATATTAAGGAAAGATATATAAACATGATTTGGATTTCAAAAATGAAATAACTACAAAGTCATTTCAAAAATTTAACACATTTTCATCTTTATTTTTTAAAGCTATTGTAAATATTTTCTATCATAGCATAAGGCTACACCAATAATGAATGGGATGAGTGGGAAATTATTAAAATAATACCATTCAGAACAGCTTCAAGAAAAATAAAACGCCTGGGAATCCACCTAAGCAGGATAATGAAACATGTCTACCAAAAAAAATGTTGTACTCTGAAAAAAATTGAATGAGATATCAGAAAATGGAAATATGCCCTCTGTTCCTGAATAGGAAGAATCAATGTTATAAAAATGGCCATACTTCCAAAACTGTTATACAGATTCAATGCAGTCCCAATCAAAATACCAACAACATACTTACAGATCTATAAAAAACAATTTTAAAATTCATGTTGAATCAGATGAGAACCAGAATAGCAAAAACAACTTGAGGCAACAAGAGCAAAGAAGGAGAGAGCAGTATCTGACTTCAAGTTACGCTGCAAAGAAATAATGATACAGTAACAAAAACAGATACATGGATTTTGGAACAGAACTGAGGAGACAGAAACTTCCCCAGACATACTCAACTATTTGATCTCTGACAAAAGGGCCAAAAGCATATGTTGGATAAAAGATAACCTGTTTAACATATAGTGTTCGCAAAATTGGTTTTCTTATCCAGAAGATTAAAACTGGACACTTATCTCTCACAGTATAATAAATTAAAATAAAAATAGATCAAATATTTAAACATTACAACTACTCAAAAAATGGTGAAACCCTTGAAAACAAGGGTGTAGGAAAGGATTTTCTAAACAGAATCTCAGTTGCACAAGAATTAACAGCCACAGCAAATGGGATTATATCAGACTAAAGAGCTTCTGTAGAGTCAAAGAAATAATTAGTAGAGTTAAAAGGTGATATACCGAATGGGGAAAAATTTAGCCAACTGCTCAGACAGAGGACTAATAGAATACTCAATGAACTAAAAAACTAAAACACCTAAAATTAAAAATGCAGTCCATAAATGTATAAGAAAAATTAACATACACTCCACAGAAGAAGAAAAATAAATGTTCAACAAATATACTATAAAATGCCCATTTCCACCCATAGATGGTAACACTAAGGTATGATCTTATCCCAGAAGGAATGACAATCATTAAGAAATCAAACAGGGCCAGGGATTTAGCTCAGTGATTCTGTTGCCTGCCTCACAAGCGTGAGGAACCAATTGGAACCCCGGTACCAAAAAGAAAGAAATTAAACAACAAAAGTGCTGATGAGGCTGGGGTGAAAAAGGAACCCTCCTTCATTGTTGGTGGGAATGCAACCTTGAACAGCTATTATAAAAATCAGTATGGAAATTTCTCAAAGAACTGAAGTTAGAAATTCCATATGATCTAGTGAGCCACATTCTAGGTACATTTCCCAAAGAGTTTAAGACATCACACTAGAGCAATATATGCATACCGACGTTTATAGCAGAAAAACTTGTAACAGCTAAATCCTAGAAATTCCCTATATAACTATTAACAGATAATTAGATAAAGAAAATACGGTATGTATATTACAGTGGAATACTACTCTACTATAAAAATAATAGATTTGATACATTTGTAGGAAAATTAATTGCACTGGAAAAATATAATGTTGAGTGACATGAACAAGAACACAAGCTTAAATACTGTATAGTATCTCTCATTTGAGTGAGGCAAAATACCAACAAGGAAAATGATAAAGGATGGATAGAAAGGGACAAGTGGACGGATCACTTATAATAGGGCAAGATAACAACGGCAAGGGATGAGGAGGAGGGGAAGGAGAATGAAGCAAAGTAAACATATGCAATGTACCAGGACCCACTAATCCAAATCAATGTAAACTCTATATGTGATAACCTGAGCTAAGATTAAATATTAACAAGAATAAAAGTGGGATAGGGGAATTGGAGGGGAAGGGAGGGAAAAGAAGGGAAGGGGCTCATGTGGTACGTATGTGTGATTACTCCCCAAGATGACTGTAAATGGATATTCTAATTAAATTAAAAGTTACAAAATATTTTGTAGAGCATCTTGAGTTTATATACCATCTCTACCATTAAATGGAATATGTTCCATTTTCAAGTTTTGTACAACCAAAATTTAAGGTAAAGAGCAACAAGGTCTTTGTAGCCGCGAAAATATATTTCATTTCCTTCTAAACCAACATTCAGACTATGGCCAGATTTTTCAGTTTTCTAGCTGACAAATATAACCATGTTTTCTTTTGGCTTAGATCGTGTGAAAGTGGTTCAAACTGTTTATATTTCATTAGCTTCCCTGGCTTGTCTCAGTTTGTTCTTCAGTCCCATCATTTCACATGATACATCATCATAGAAAAATAGAACCATCTTTCAAGATCCAAATTAATCCCCATCTATTCCAAATCCCCTCTAAACCTTGAGGACTGGATCAACCACCCCTTTTTATATGTTCTCATATAGCAAGTGTACTTATTTTACTATGGTGCTATGTTCTTTTGTAGGTCTTTTTTGACAGTGGAGTTCAAACTTATTATTCATACATTTCCATGATGTAGAATTGTGCCTGTCATGTTGCAATTTCTTAATAATACATGTTGAAAAATTATAGAATAAATGAACTAACTGTAATGAGTCAGTACTCAAGCCCTGGGGTGAGACAACTTGGTTACAGATCAACCAAGTTTTAGGACCGGTTCTATCAAGATCCTAGCAAGAACTTCAATATAGTTAAAGTATTCTCTATGGGTAACAAGTAATGAGAAATAAATATTTTCAATTATTCTGCTTTTTATTCGTGTATAATACACATAATTTTGTTGCAACAAAGTTCTGACACAATAAAGATCCGATAGCTCAATGAGAATGCACTTTTAAACAATATCCAAGACAAGTATGGAACATATATAATAAAGAGAATGGTATCTTTAAATAAAATTATGTACACAGTTTTCTTTTTAGAATGGAAACAGTGCATTGATCCACACTGGAAAGATATGAAATAGTCAAAATAGTGTTCAAACTATGTTACACTTTAATGTGACTAGACATTTAAAGTACCAAATGTTAGTCTTCTTATATAATAATGTAAGAAAAACTGTTATCTCCACACTTTAATTCATTTCAAACAGAGTTCACTTAGAACATGAGTGGGATTATAATCATTATTTTCAAGGAAAAAAATATGTGGAGAAGGGCCTATTAAATTGATCTAGAAACTGTAGCTTAAAAGGTTATTATCAATTTACATGAAACAAACTAAAAAAATGTCTATATAAGGACAGTACTCTATTTTAACTCAATTTGGAAAACATAATAAAATATTCTCTTCCATGAACAAACTTATGAGTTTGTTCACACATGCAATCATGTAAACATCATCATAATCTAAACAGATTAATTATATCAATGCTCCTTTTTTATCAGGGCCCTCCTATAGTCAATACATTCCCACGTCCTCTCCCTAGGGAAATCATTGCTATGCTTGCTTTGGTTTGTTTTTAAAGTGGAACGTGGTGTTATGGCCTATGTTTAAAGGTCCCCACAAAGCCTCATGCTTTTCCAGAGGTGGCTGAATCCAGAGTGTGTGGTTGATTCATGGTGGGGCTATGCCTGAAGGCAATGGATTAAGGGTATGAGTGCTACCCACCCTAAGTAGTCGGAATAAAATACAAAGGACAGGAGGACACTGCTAATGCCTCTTATTGCTTGACAATCTTCTGGCCACCATAAACTGTTGGTTCTCTGCGAAGGCACAGCCCTGGAGCCAGCCAATTATGGACTGAAACCTTTTGGAACTGTAAGCCAACTAATGCTTCCCCCTTTAACATTAGGTGTGAGGTATTTTGTCTCAGCAACAACAGAAAGGAACTAACATATATGGTGTCCTGCAGCAGGGCCCACACTAATTTTCTCTGTTTACTTCCAATTTTAGTATATGTGCTGTTAAAGCAAGAACTGATCAGCTTATTGTTGCCATTTTTGCCTTTCCAAAATATCATAAAAACAGATTCCCAAAATGTACAGCCTTATGGGTTCACCATGACCCACACAGCAGGATCCATTTGAGAGTCCTTGCTGTGGTCCATCTATTTTGTCCACTTTACGGCTGAACAGCATTCTACCACCTATCTGCATCAGTTTGTCCACCCAGCCACAAAATGGTACTTAAATTTGTACATTGGCCAAATCCCATGTGAGAAATAATGTGTCAAAAAACACTTAAAAAATACATTTTAGTTATTTCATTTGATCTCCAGATATCCTTATTTCTAATG
Organism: Fukomys damarensis; assembly: GCF_012274545.1. Taxonomy (NCBI): domain Eukaryota; kingdom Metazoa; phylum Chordata; class Mammalia; order Rodentia; family Bathyergidae; genus Fukomys; species Fukomys damarensis. The sequence goes on along the minus strand of NW_022900947.1, from coordinate 21,850,242 downwards.
TTTTTTAAAATTTTGCAAGTATTTAAAATATACAACTGATAAGGTGGGTGGATTTTGCTTTATATTTTAAATGATTTAAATATTTTGTAACAATGCATAAACATTCTCAAACTATTTAAAAATCACTGTAATTTACTAAAATATTGTCAAAAAATAATATACATGAATGTAGACATGTTTTACTTTGAAAGGCAAAAGTTTTCTGCATACTCTCTTCCATCACTCCTGCCTACTAAGTTGACTGACTCTATAATCATAATTTTTTATGTTTTTATTCTTAAAATATAGCATCAATTTTTATTAAAATGCAAGAAATAATTATTGAAGATTTATTAGTATCATAGATGTATTATTATAATAATTTAATCTGCATTATTAAACTAGATGTCTTCAGGACTTAATAACATTTAACTTAATGTTCACTAATTAACTGAATTCCAACCAAGCCATTATTGGGGAACATTTATTAATGGCTTGTATCCAATAATACACTCTATCCATCTTTTAGATTAGAATAGACAACTCATACAATTATATGCTACTACTGCCTGCCTGGAAATTGAGTTTTTTTGGAGAAATGCATATGATTGGAAACTGAGAAATCTAATCACAAGCCTTGTTTTCCAAATTATATTATACCAAATATTATACAGAGACATCTGAATAAAGCAACTGTATAATTTACTTTATACAGCTTCATTTTCACCTATAGGCTTCAGTTTCTTCTTTAAATTTCTAATTATAAAAGAAAAAGTACAAACATTTTAAAATAAATTTCATTTACAATTCTTCAAATAAAGTAAAATACAATCTGCTAATTGGCTCCTTAAATTAACTTCTCGTTTAAAATGCACCATCTACAAGATAAAAGTGACATATATAATCATACATGAGATGATCGTACTAAATAGCAAAATGAAATTTTACAGAAATTAAATACCAGATCATTGCATATGCTCCTCTGATGAGTAGTAATATGTAAGAGGAAAGGGAATAAATCACGCTGCACATTTATATTAACAAAGATCTATTTAGGGCACTGCACCTGCTAAATGAAAATGGGAATTTATGTATTAAATTACTTTTAGCTACATTATTCTAAGTATAATTTTACAAAAAAAAATGGAGTTGGAAAGTAGCCAAGAAAATATTAACAGGAGCAATTTCTCATAAAAAGTGCAATTATTAAATTCATAGCAGAAATGATCACCTACATTTCTAGATAAACATAAAATCATCAATTTTTTTCTCAATTTATTCACTCTATGTCTTTCACATGAGTACCAGGCTCTGTATTAGGAAATTAATCTCATTTAAGAAAAATACACATTAATAAATATTATGACATTCTAGAAGTTTTGACTTGAGTAAATTGATGCTTGGAAGTTGTGTTAGTGCTGCAGAAAAGCACAGTCCGATTGTAAATGGTCCCAGTGCGAGCAAGTAGGAAATACGCCCAAGAATGAGTAGATATGCTGTAAAGAAAAGCACTTGGCCTACAAAGATCTCACAAGTTAATGCAATTTTGGGGTTAGCTTTTATAACTTCTGCTGCTCTGTCCTCCATTCTACTTTCTCTTCGACCTACATCAATTAATGACACCAATAACTGATTTTTGTTGTTGGTGATGGTTTTTGTTCGGTACCAGGGATTAAACTCAGGACCTTGCACTTGCAAGGCTGGTGCAGTGATACTGAGCTAAATCCCCAGCCCCTGTACAAACCATTTGGGATAATAATTTTAAAGATATTTACTCTACACAAAAACCTAATAGATATATTCAATCAAGAAAGAATTCAGTTTAAGAATGAAAAGTGTTACAGGATGTTTCTAAATGAAAAATACTGGTGTATCAATACTAAATCAAAGTGATCCACTTTGAATGTAAAACTATACATAGTGAAAGAGTACAGATTCTTTTAAATGTACAAAGTATATCATTGCATTTTTATAAAATTATAGTAAATGTAATTAAGAGTATCAATCTTACCTATGAATGAGGACTTGAGAAAGGAGAGGTATAGAGATGGGGCTATCGAAAGACAGGAGAATAGCTGTGAGTGTGATGAATACATTCACTCTTTTGATAATGGAAATGATTTCACAGGTGTATCCATCAAACTTACATATATATATATTTTATATATAATTTTATATCAATTATACCTCCACAAAACTATTTTAAGAATCAAATTTTAAAAGATTCTTCAAAAAAATAAGACATAGAGATTCATTGTAGTTGCTTTCAAAAACAATGTAAAATGAAAATTTGGATTTATGAGAACAGTGCAATTTCCTCTGTTTCTCAGCAAAATAATAGTCATTGCTTATCTGAATGTTGCTTAATTTCTACATTCAAACTAAAAATTAATGTTCTATACTATAAATGGAATATCCAACTTTTCCACTGGGAGAAAACAAAATGCAATTTAGAAAAATCAGAATAGTCGACAAAATTAATGGATAAAAATAATAGCACAAATAAATAACTTGTGAGTTAAAAGTAAATTTGAAATTGGAAAAAGCTGTCCAAAAATATTTAATCACAAATGATTTACTCTACAATATAATTCTGTAAGTGCTAGCCAATAGAGTATGAATATAAAAATGCAAGACAAGAATTGTAAAGACAAGAAACAGGGTTAAAATAATTCTTGTTTGCAGAAGACACAATGGTGCACATAAAAATACAAATAAATCTACCAACAACAATTTACTATTTATAAACATGTAAAGTTCCACAAGGCTGATTGGACTGAAAAATATTCATAAATGATGAAAACAATGTTATTTCTATATATTGTGTGAAAACATAGTATACATATTCAAATAAAAGCCATGATTGCAATTGCAAAAAAGTTATTTAAATCCAAATTTAGCAAAATATTTCAAAATGGAAATAGAGAACATAGAAGTCATAAATGTGTGAAGAATTATAACCTAAAGAAACCATATACTTGAACCAAAGGAGTTGTTTAATCAATTTAACATACTCCCAATCAAAATTCCAAAAGGAATTTTTAAAAGTTAGCAAACAGGCAAAACACATAACTATAAATTTGTAAAGTGAGAAAACATGGGTGGAACTTATAGTGAAGTTATTAGAAATTATTTCAAAGAGGCATCAAATAAACATTGTGGTCAATTTTTTTCTTTTGTTTCTCTCTCTCTCTCTCTCTCATGCACACACACACATACACACAAAAACACAGGAATTTATACACACACAAACACACATTATATACAAGCATATCTAAGTAGCTATTCTAATCCTATTTAAGAAGATATTTTTTAGAACAGTAGAATGTTAACTTCATATATTTGGCAAAAATAGGAGATATGAATTTAATCTCAGAATGTCTTTATAGAAACTCTGACAATAACATGTACTATTATAAAAAAAGTTCAATCAATAATCATCCTATTTTGCTGATTGTACAACTCTTTGAAGTTTTTACAATCAGTTTGCCAGAATCTACTAAGACTGAAAAATGATTATGATTTTTAAATAAGGAATTAGGCATCAAACTGTATAGCCTTAGCAAATACTTGCACATGAAGATCTGGGAAGTAGAAAAGAAAATCTTGATATATAATTTGCAAACTAATGAAACTAGACACATTGTCAATGGCCATGACAAAATGAAAAAATAGTAAATACCAGACTTACCTATTTTTCCTATCGAGCGCTATGTACAAATTACAACTTAATACACTGAATCTATTAATAATAAAATTAATAGACTTAGAATGTAGCACATTGAAAATCAAGTGAAGAATTGTAGTATAAACTATTTTATATAAAAATCAAATTCATAAAAATGTTACATATGTCATAAATTTTACATTAAAGTTATATAAAATAAGTATTAAATCAACGTAGTACTTATGGATACACTTCCAAGTAGCAATATCAAAATTTGAAATGTGTTTAATAGCAGCTCTGTCAGTTACAAGGGCAAAAATGGGACTTCAAATGTGTATGCAGTCTCTTTCCTTCAATAAGTTGTTTAAAATTATTTCGTGAGTACTTTAAGATATGGTCATGTCATATAGAAAATAGTACATATTTTGTGTGATTTTTAAGAGAAAAGTTATATTTTGAATATATATTGTCTAACATTAAGATAAAATTTCTTGTAGGGCTGGGATGTCACTCATGGCTGTGTATCCAGCATGTGTGAAGCTCTGGGTTAGGACCCAGAAAGAAAAGAAGAAAATGAGGAGGGATCAATTAAATGGAAATACATTATAGCCTTCTGAAATTGTAATAAAATGTAACAATGAAGGGGCACATATGATTGTATACAATTCTTTTGTAACATACATGTGTCAACAATTGAAAAAATACTGATTTTCAAAATCAGACAAAAGGAAATCAGCCAAAAATAAAAGGGTACATTTCCATGTGTAGAATAGCTGTCACGTTACAGTATAATTAGGAAGAAAAACTTGAATGTGAAAATTGTGACTTCAGAAAACTTTTTTGATGTATTTATTTGTAAAATATTTCTAAGGAAATTCTCAACAATGGAGTCAGTATTTTTATAGAACATTTCATGCATCCAAAGTTGAAGCAAATGTCAAAATTCCTCTCTTTATCTTCTTTCTATTCATAATACTATTCATAATAGTAATGTGAAAACGTAAGGGCTGTGTGATTGAGTTTGAGCCAAACAGATATGTGAGGAAAATATTTATGGAACTGAGAGATAGCATCAGTTGTTGTTTTTGCTCAGAAATTTTGTATGTAGTTCACTTTGAAACATTATTTCAGCTTAGCTATGAAACTAATTATCCATGCAATTGATCACATATCTTTTGCTTTTCCTCTTAAAGTATGGCATTCCGATCACATCAACTTTTTAAAATCTGCTTATTGACACAGTTAAAGAAGGGTACTAGAGACAAGTTGCCTTTGCCCTTACCCAGTTAAAATGGCTGCCAAGGAAGTCATACTTGAAAGAAGTCCAAGATCACAGCATTCGTAAAGACTCCATACAGTGATGGAATTTTAATTTCAATCTTCTCAGGAAAGAGGATAAAGAGGCAGTGCACAATGCCAATGCCTATTTTCTAATGCAGCAAACCATTGCCAAAAAGTACAGCAAGCTTCATGTGGGCTGTGTTTGAAGTCAAGGAGTGCTGGAATGGCAAATTTTATTTATTTGTTTGTTTGTTTATTTGTTTGTTTTGATACCGGGAATTGAATTCGGGTCCTTGTGCTTGCAAGGCAGGCCACAGAACCGCTGAGCTAAATCCCCCGCTGGGAACGCAAATTTTAAAACAAGTGTGATCATGTCTCTTAGAAAGAATCTTACTATAAAATACTATTTTTCTCATGGATAAAATGAATAGGCTTTGCTTGACTTGCAGGCAACTAAGATTTCACATGGCTATGCTCTGATACTCCAGTCAGATTTTATGACTTTTTGTCTTGCTTTCTTTTTTTGTACTTTTTTTTTCCTCTCTGATCTTTCTATATTCCTTTATGTCCTCTAGTCTTCAATTATAAAACTTCCACGACCTAATATACTCCAAAATTATGCTCTCATCTAATTTTACTATTAAATCTCAACTTTAGTCTCATTTCTTTAGAAAGCCTTCCCTTGATTTATATTTATTTTCATTGCTTTTTGATCCCAAAGCCTTTATATAAAGAGAAGGGTATATGAGGATGAGAACTTGGCAACTAATATTTAGTGAGCTGTGCCTATATGTCAGGCATTCATTAGCTTTTTTAATCATTACAACAGCCCCATGAGGTAGAGTCTACCATATTATTACCCTTGTATTCACACAAAGTTTTAGGCTCTGATTGTAGTAACTTGTCTAAGTCAACAAGTCTAGTAAATAGCAGATAATTACTTCTTTAGTGTGACATGTTCTTAGTAACCCTTTATTCTGTGAGAGCAGTGGTAAATGTCTACCTTGCTCATCTTTGTGTATTCTCTGAGGCCTGGAACATTTGCTGGGTAAATGGATTATGTAGAAAATATGATGGGCAGACAGTTCTGTAATGATATTATAAAGAGTGAGAATGGATAAGAGAAACATTTCTGAATGACAATTGAAAAAGGACTATTTGGTTTCAAGTATAATAAGCAAAAAAGAAATTGTTCCTTAATATGGGGATGATGCTAGTGCAAGCTTACTCTCAGAAGTAGTTAAGCAAGTGTAGGATTTAAAAACATAGAGTTGGAGCAGGGGATGTAATTCAGTGGCACTTCACCTTCCTGGCAAGACCAAGGTCCAAAGGTCAATTCATGGTACTGGAAACAAACAAACAAACAAAAGCAACAACAAAACATATAGAGAATGGTACTTAAACATTGTGGGGTCAGTCACATTTCTAGCTGTATTACTTCATTAAAACAAGTAAACATAAAATAAACACTCTTAAAATTGGTCCTCTGTGTGAATAAAATAGGTAATCATCTTAGTTTATATCTTTTGCTTTAATTCAATGTCTTTATTTCATAGAAGATGCAGTAATCAAATAAAGCTATACTAGTCTAATTATCATAATCGTTATAAAGAGAGCAAACCATAAAAATAGAAAAAGATTGATGACTGAATTTAGTATAAATATATCCTCACAGCAGAAATTTAGCTCTTTGTGCTTAACTATCATCTAATAAATATCTTGAATCCTCATAAAATAGATTTTTAGACATAGTATTTATTTGGAAAACCTAAACAATCTAAAATCCATGGAAATTGTGCAATGCCAAACAATGAACTTTTTTAGCATTTCTAAGAGATTTACATTAAAATAATGGTGAAGATATAATTATTTCTCTTGTAAATATAAAAAACAATATATTTCTGGGATTATTTGTTTTTCTTTGTTCATGTTTAAGGGAAGAATTGGAAAATATTGCTCAATATTTTATTTTTTATTTTAATTTTATTCTTTCAGTACCAGGGATCAAACTGAAGACCTTGTGCTTACGAGCCAGGTGTGGCACAAACTGAGCTAGATCGCTGGACCTCAATATTTTAAATAATGCTATTTTCTTGTATTAGATACTAACAGTCTGATGGATTTCCTTTCCACCAGTCTGAAATTAATCTAACTACTAGTACTATTATGGATCTCTTGACATTATGTAAATATTTAACTTAACCATGTATTTCATACAAACCTATGTATGCATATATATATAATCTCTGCATACTAATACACTGTTGCAGTTTGACAGCTAAATCTTTGTAGCTAGTGGTTTTCAAAGAAGTTTTGTATTTTTTTAAGCCTAACAATGTTTTTCTTAAAATATTGAATTTCATTTCACTTGATCTATTCTTCTCCCATTTTGCAGGATTGTCAACAAAGTCTAGACTTCTTCTGTCAGCCTGCCAGATTACAATCAAAATTACCTTTCTACCACATAGCAAAAAAACTTTGCTTTTAGTTAGTGTCCCTCTTATTGCCAGGACACTGTTGGCAGCAAGATAGCATTTCTCAGGGCAGGCACTATCCTATAGTTAAGACAAATATTCAATATATATTTATATAGTTTTTTGTTTGTCTGCAGACTCAATGATTGTGACAATGCTGAAAAGTTGAAACATATTTATTATCCTCAACATATAGTCTACAAGTGATATTTAAAATCTGACTTAAACATCAAAAATTTTGACAAAACTACAAAACCGAAATATGTGTTACTATATTTCTACCTACCTATACTGAGGACATGAGATCAAAATAAATTAGTATGAAGAGTAAATTTCTCAATTTTATCCAGAAAATTTAAGGCTGCACTGATAGACCTTTAGTTATCCTTGAGAAATTTCAGAGGACTATGATACTGATTCTGAAGAGGCCGTGAAGAGCTAACCCCACAATTGGCCTGTTCACGGGAGTGATTCTGGCTGAAGTCTTTGTGCAGAGATCAGAGTAACTCGCACCCACATTCTGTTCCCACAACCAAAACCTTTAGACTAGAAAGACAGCGTTCTGGTCATGTTCATGTATTTTGTCTATTCTATTGCTAATTTGAGAATGCTTTGTCTTGTCCTTTTTGAGACTTGTTTACATTAATTTCCATAGAAAACACATGTTGCCTTTAACCGAAATGATTGCCAATAAAAGTCACTGCCTGAGACTGTCCAGCGCCTTTGTCAGTTTCAGCCGCATTGGTCACTCTGCCCCCTGCTTTCTCTCTCTTAGTTCTGGCTCTTACTGTATTTATTTCTCAGGCCTGTATGGTATACTGGGCAGGTGGACACTGGAACCTGATGACAGAGAACTACTCTAGCAAGAATTTGTTAAAATTATTTTGTAATCAAACTCCCTGAAAGTACTTTAAATGACAGCAAACTAATTCCATCTGATGAATATGTTTGAACCATATAATCCCTGGAAAACGGGTTCTTAATGTGAACTTTAATTATCTTTTTCTTTAAGAAACTTGTATTAGAGAGAAAGAAAAATTAAGTTGTAAATATTGAAAATAGAAGAAATGCAAATAAAGAAGTCATAAAGAACAGGGGTCTAACTTGCTCAAGTACTGACCTCTACTTTGTGAGGAAGAAAGCAGCAATACAATATAGAGGTCTCTATGAATGTAAAAATGTGCATGAATCTATTCATACTAGAAATCTATGAAGAGAAACATTACAGGTAATGGCAATAAAGCAAAAGGACTACATCATTCCTTTTTTATGGAATGAAGATACAGGCCATTCAGAGATTAATCAGAAGAATATACTAACTTGAAAATTTCTAGTCAGTAAATATGAAAAGAATTACATAACAGATAACACTAGAGGATTATTACTCTATAAAACACAGGCAATTTTGGTTCTGCAGGACAGCAAATAGAAAGAATTCCAGGTCTTCAGTAGGCTGAATCAGGAGGATGACTAGTAGGAAGCAAGGCTACACAACATAGCTACTCAGTGAGACTCTAAAAAATAAATAAGAATAAATAAATAAGTGAAATTTGTATTCCCAAATGCTCTTTTACTTGGCCATAGAATTTTATTTGTTAGTATTTTTTAACTAAGCAATTAAATACAATCTTTTATATCTCTATGTGAATTAAGTGTATCAAACTTTAAAATTTAAATATAATAAAATAATATATATAAAATAGTATGGAATGTGAAAACAAATGTTAAACTGTTTTTTCTTTTTTTTTTTTTTGGTACCGGGAATCGAACTAGGGTCCTTGCATATGTTAAACTATTGAACAAACCATCATTGAGGTCTTTGAACAAAGGGAACAAGATTACATAATCAAAACTAAATTGAGAAAAGTGGTCTGAGACGAGTCATAAAGATGTGTATAATAACTATGCTTGAATTTTGATTTAAAGATTTACTTTATATTTCTTCATTTTTATTTTTATATTTATTTATTGGTATTTTGAGACAGAGTCTCACTATGTAGTTGAGACTAATCTGGAACTCACTAGGTTGCCCAGGTTGGTCTTGAACTCACAGTGATCCTCCTGCCTCAGCCTCCCAAGTGCTGGGATTACAGGCGTGTGCCACTATGCCCGGCCTCTTCATTTTTAAGTACTAAGAGCTCATGAACATTTGGAGAGTCAATTGAAAGCACATATATTCCTAGCATCCCAGATTTCTTTCTTTATTTTACCTTTTCTTTTCCATTTATTTATATTTGCTTGTTAAGACATGGTCTCACTTTGTAGTTCAGACTGCTTTTGAACTCACTATGGAGCCTGAACTGGCTAGGAACTTTCCATAATCCTCCTGACTCAGCCACTTAAGTGCTGGGATTACAGGAATGTGCAATCAGCATCCCTAATTTTTTCTTAATCGGTACAGCATAAATAAATTACAAATTCAATATTTAGTTATTTGCATTGCCAAATTTTGTTGGGAATTATTTGCTCAATGAGAGATGATTACTCTTCTTGTTAGTTTTCCCCATATTTGTGGAAAAATATTCCCTATTTCTGGAATGAAGCTTAATTTAACATCCTCCTTCCTAGTTTTCTCTTTTTATAGTTGTCAGTATCTAATCTATAAAAATAAAAACAAAACAAAACCCCTGATAAGCTTTTTTATTGTGATGCCACCCAATTTGCTAAGTCTTTAGTTATTTAGCAAATTCACAGAAAAAAAAATAAAAAAATCAAATCATGATCTATGGCTAATGACTTGATTAGACTGTCCTTAATTCATTTATGAATACATCTTTGAAAATCACGCTAAAGTAGATAAAGACACTCATGGGCACAAGAGACACGATTGCTGTCCTTGTTCTTCTTTCTAATTTTTTTTTTTCCAGTACTGGGGATCCAACTCAAAACCTTCTGCTTGTGAGGTACTGCACCACTGAGCTAAATCCCTGGCATACAATGGCATTTTTCTAAGACCTGTGACCCACTGAAAGTGAAAGCAATAATTTCAGTTCGCGAATGCTTCTATTCATTAATAGTTCGGTTTGTAAATAGAAGCATTTGGTTGTTAGGTAAAAAACAGGACCAGACCAGAACCACAGCAATTCGTTAATGTATGGACAACCTGCCGGGCTGCCTCTGAACAAAAGAGAGCAATACAGTGCAGAAAGGCAGTGCATTTTATAGGAGCTGGGGTGGGGTCTGGTGATGTAGTGGTAAGGGATTGGAGGAGCCTGTGACATTACTAGTTCCTAGGGAGGTTGCAAGTATAAGGTTACTCTTTTGGCAGGAAGAGAGGCATTTTGGGAAGAAGAAGGTTTCCTTTTGGTGGAAGAAGCCATATTCTAAATGGCAATCAGGGCAGTATGGGAAGGAGAAGGCTGTTGTTTCATGCAGCAGCCATCTCAAAGCAAGGAAAAATCTAAGGGCAAAAGTTTGCCACGCTTTTAGAGCTCCACCTTGGCTGATTAACAAATGGCCATCTTCCCTGAAGAACAGGAAGTTGGCCATTGTCCCCAGAATTAGCATCTTGATAAAGGAAGAAACCCCTTTGAACGAGAGAAGAGTTTTTTTTTTTTTTTTTTTTAAGTTCATACCGCTAACCCAAAAGGAAATGAACAAATCTTAGAAAATCTCAGGAAGACAACAGAGCTAGCTCGTCAGCCCCCTTCTTTTGTTAGGGAGCAGCTTAATTACTATCTGTCAGTGCTGTCACTGCCCCCTTATTCTGAAGCTCCCATTAAAGCTTTTGCCCAATTTGTGCTCATTCCTGAGTTTTAATTTCTGTTATCTGTGAGGAGTTCCCACTTTTCCATTATCAATGTAATTTGTAAAAGCTTTCGTTAACCCAGTTCACATTTCCAATTGTTCCTCAGTTTGATGGTCCAGAGATATTTATGCCCGTGAGCAGTTTTAGTTTAGATTGGGGGGAGGGAGGTGGGGGTGTGGAGAGAGAGAGAAAGAGCAAGAATTTGTAAAATTGAAGATCAAGGGAGACAGGAAAAGGGAAAGTTCCATGGCCATATAGGACTTCACACTCAGACAAATTGATTTTTCAAAAGTGCAAGTTGAAAATGTGGAAATTGATTCTCTTAAAACTAATTGTGTAAGGATCCTTTAGAATGCTATCATGCATCCATATAAGCACCTTTATTTAGACATGACTTATCAATCATCAAACACAGTGATGTCTCCAAAGTATCCCATAAAGCAAAACAGCAAGTATTCCTTTCCTCTCCTCATTGAACAGAAGCACATAAATAGCTAAAACAGAAAAAGTACCCAAGCCTGATTTCCTTACTGGGTTAAAGTACTTTTACCCCTACTATAACAGAGTAATATATATAAACACACTTTCAAAATGCAAATTATTATTTAATGTTATGATTTTGAGCATGATAAAGTGGTAGTAGAAATCTGGGGAGAGGGAAAAATTAACTTTTCCAAATGCAATTTCAGTTACTTCACAGAGTCCTCTCTCCTTTCAAAGTTATGCAAACTCTTGAATTAGAATTTATTAATTTTGAAAAATAGATGAAATAGTTTTTCATAATAAACTCAAGCTGTGGTCAGAATATAAAGACATAGCATGATAAGGAGCTTTAAAATATAAAAATGAGACTTCAGTAAGAACATATATTTAATTCAAAGATTCAGGTTGCTATTTCAATTCTCCTTATGTTCAATAACAACCATCGATTATTTGTGTCCATCCATTTACTTTCCACTCATAGGTTCCTATCAATATATCTCAAAACAAAACAAAAGCATTAAAAAATGAAACAGTAAATTCTTGTGTGCTCATGTTGCCACTATTGCAAGAATTATCTCTGTAAATTATTAAATTTAAAGAAAAGCAGATGGAAAAGAAAATTGAGGTATAAAAGTATGAAGCTCCTTTTGGATTTGAATGGGAAACAAAGGAATAGTACCAAGAGTATATTTTTGTGCACACACATATATGTACATGTGTATATATATATATAATGACATTTTTTCCTTTAAATCTGTCACTGGTTAGGTTTTTAATAAGGTCATCCTGGTTCTCAAACATACCTCAACCATGGGAAACAGTAATTGTCTAGCATATTATGTAAAATAATGTGTAGAAAGAGACAAACAACTACTCAATCTGTGTGTTGCAATTATTATTATTTTTAACTAACATATTTTCCTGCTTTCCTATGAGATCTGTTTTGAGTTCTGGGTTCTCAGTTTATATCTTAGTCAAGGATTTTATGTATTCTTAATTCTATGATTCACTCTTCATTGCGTGTGTATTTTCTCTCATATTCTTAATTTACATTGTTTCAAGTAGCTGTAGTACAGAAAAGGCTGAAGTTAGAAATCAGACAGCTACAATTTGAGGAGCCCTCCCTTGTATGAGGTACCTTGAAGGAAAGGGGAATAGCACCAGCAACTTTTGTATTCAAAATGATGTTCTGTTTTACAGGATTTGTGCTACTTGATTTACATAAATTTCAAACTTTACAATATGTGACTCTGTTTTAGCCTGTTTGGCTTTTCATTATAACATTATTCCCATCCTGTCACTTACCTGAGTTTGGAATAAATTTTGTTAGGCAGTATTGTAAATTTTCCCTGACACAATTACTAATCTGACCCCATTTTTTTTTTAAAAAAGCTGATTCTATGAAATTAAAGAAAACTTGAAAAGTAAGGTATAGAAATAGAAACAATCACCAAGGACTATCAAGATCTTGCTTTCAATTCCAGAAACTGCTCATATTGAGCAACAAGCCCTTTGAGATTTATAAGAAAAATCAACAACAACAAAACAAGATGAACCCTGACTTATTCTAGCTCAAACACATCTTGGATAATGGGGATCACCATGATATTTTTGTGACATCTTTTCTTTCTTCCAGCAGTTTCAACAAAGAATATTTTTGGTGGATGAAAATAAATAAATAAGTGCAAATAATTCAAAGCTATTGTAATGGGGTGAGATAATTACAATCAGGAAAATTTGAAATCAACTCTGTTGAGAAAATAATCAAAGTTTTTGAGACCACCTCTGCTAAGGCAAAAAGCAGGAAAATTTTTAAGCACTGCAGGAAGCTAGTGGAGAAGTATAGAGGACCTAGGGGAGAAGATGGCTATGTGATTGGGTAAACTTTGTTTCTCCTCCATAACTATCTTAATTAATCACCTAGCATCATATGGTCAGCAAATAATGATGGTTTATGACAGTTTAACTTCTTCCTTTCCTATTTGCTTTAATTTCTTTCTCTTGTCTAATTGCTATGGCTAATGTTTCCAGAACTATATCGAAGAGGAGTGGTGATAGTGGGGATCCTTGTCCTGTTCCTGAATTTAACGTGAAGGCTTTCAGTTTTGGGCCATTTAATATGGTGTTGGCTGTTGGTTTTTCATAGATAGCCTTTATTAAGTTGAGATGTAGACCCTCTATTCAAATTTTTTGCAGGGTTTTTAACATGAATGGGTGTTGAATTTTGTCAAAAGCCCTTTCTGCATCTATCAAGAGGATCATATGGTTTTTGTCCTTGACTCTGTTAATATAGTGTATTACATTTATTGATTTATGTGTGTTGAATCATCCTTGCATCCCTGGAATAAATCCGACTTGGTCAGGATGTATGATCTTCTTGATGATCCTCTGTATTCTGTTTGCTAGTATCTTATTAAGGATTTTTCCATGTATGTTCATTAAGGAGATTGGCCTGTAGTTCTCTTTTTTAGTTGAGTCTTTCCCTGGTTTGGGAATCAAAGTGATACTTGTTTCCAGGAATGAATTTGGAAGTATTGCTTCCCTTTCAATTTCATTGAAAAGTTTGAAGAGTAAAGGCAGTAGTTCTTCTCTAAATGTCTTGTAAAATTCAGCAGTGAATCCATCAGGTCCTTGGCCTTTCTTTGTTGGTAAATGTTTAATTACATTTTCAATTTCACTGATTGCATTTGGGGTGTTTAAAATGTTTTTATCTTCTAGCCTCCCTCTCATGAGATGCACAAGTGCTTTCTTTTGCTACTGTTACATGTCAAAGGAAAGACAGACAGCCTTGGGTTGTAAATTGGCAAGACTCTTAAAGAAGTCAAGAGGAAAAAAAAATTATAATTTTAAAAATCAATAAAGTAAATATTCTAGGAAATTTGATGTCAAAGCCTATACAATGGAAGGAAACTGTTTAGACTTCCAGCAAACTTAAGATGTTAAGGCAGCTTTGCTTAGTGAGCATCTGGGAAAATACACATAATATCCGTACATTAACCTTCCATACTGAATAACATAATAAATATTTGCAAAATTTCTTGAAAGGGAATTAGAGATTAGATAGTAAAATTAAATGTAGTTGTGTGGAGTTGAAATAATTTTTGATTTATAAGATATCATTAACAATGTTAAAAGATTAAAATGTATTATTGCGGTATTTTGAACAAGATGTAGGGGATGTAATAAAGATTGTCAGAGATATATGTTTAATAAAACAAGCAGTGGGAAAAATACCTGATTTATATCTCTACATTCAAAATTCAATGCCATTTTAATACCTGGAAAATTATATATGAAAATATATTTTCACATGTTGATGATGTATTAATTAGAATCACTTGTGTGCCACCTTCATTACACTTTCAGTAAAAGTTCTTGAGCTAATAGAGAGTTCTAGGGTTTAATTTCACTTTGACATAAAGGAAAGCATGAATACAGGGTTTATGCTCTTTCACATGGAATCAACATTGCTGTATCAATAAAACTGTTCCTCCACTAGTCTTCAAAGATCTGTCTTCAGTGAGATTCATAGGTGATTAATCAAGTAAAAGTAAAAGAAGTACTCTGGGAAAATTTAGAATATCACTCAGAATACACCTTTAGAAATGATTATAGGGTTTATCTTTTCCTACGTTGTCTTAAAAGAAACCTATCATGACTTAGAGCTCAAAAATTAAAAGTTATTGGAGAGATATTAATATTAAATATAGTTTTACTCTTGAAATATAAAAGTTGCACCTGATAGATTTTGACTGTCAAGAAATTAAATACTAAAGGCTACAGAAAAAGAATAGTTGATGAAGTACTGCCATCTTTTGGTTGTATAAATTAAGTCTATGGAAAATATAAAGAGATGATTAAAATCCAATAAAATGATGTATAGGGCACTCAAATGTTCAGAAATTAAAATTTTTATATGACAGTGAAATTAGGTGATAAATATTAGATCTTATCAAAGATATGCACAAAACTTAGCAAAAGAACTCTCTGTCAAGCTATTGACACAAATAGACAAGTCAGACAAAGCTAAGAGTATTTGTAGCTCTTCTCCCTGATACCAGTACTCCATAGAAAAGGTGATGGAGGGATGACTAAGAAAGCTTATTTTAGAAGATATTTATTAAAAATTGTGATATGAAAAGTAATGTATAATGTAATGTTTATTGTACAAAAGTGATTCAGCAATTACTACATTTTTTCATCTAGGAAAGCAAATAAAATGTCCTTGAACTAGTATATAACTAGAAATATTTTTTCAAAGACAGTGATTAGATTCAGAGTTATGTTTGCTGTCTATTTAAATATAATTAAAATGAAATTTAGAATTTTTAATTTTTCTCCAATTGCAGATAAAGTTTAAATAAGAATTCATACCATTTCTTTTTCTTGATATATGTATATATAAAAAAAACCTTTTGGTACTGGGGATCAAAAAGTCCTTGTGCTTGCGAGGCAGGCAGCTGAATCACTGAGCTAAATCCTCAGCCCCTTTTTCTCCATATTTTTATTATGAGAGCAAAGTGACTAACCAGCATAAGTTACTGCTAAGTCAAGATGATAAACATATGTTCACATTTTATCTGTACTTAAAAAATCAAGGTTTCTTCTAATAGAGCTAAAAATTTGTCAACTTGAGAAGTTTAGAGAAGGCTAACTAAATGGACTCAGAAATTCCCTATCCTAGGGTGTGGAAGACCCACCCTAAGGTAGCATAGTCTCCAGATGGTATAAAGGCAGAATGAAGATGTATCTGCTTCTATTTCTTTGGAGGCCCTGCAGTCTCCACTTTCACCTTGGACATCATCTCTAGACTTCCAAAGAAGACTCCTTGGATTTGGATATAGCTCTTTCAGGCTTCTGGCACACCTGTGGGCCTCTATACAGAATTGTGTGGGACACTGCAATGAGCTCAAAACCTTCAACTAAATCCGCCAATCTCCAGGGTGAAGACAGCCCCTCTGCTCTCTTCTTTATCCAACTGTGTGGGTGACTGTTAGAAGCCTAACTTTCAAATTCAAATATAATTTTATTCCTTGTGCTATCGCTGTTTCTCTAGTAAATACTAACTGATATAGTCTGAATAGACTGACCAATTTCATTTTAACAGAGCTTTTCCTGTACAAATTATTTAGCTTTAGAAAGTTATGGCAATCATATACTTTACATCATGCAGTTAGCTATTAGAAATATATTGTATATGTGAGGGCTTGCTGAGGGATGATCTATAGTAATTATACTTCTGATGATCTTGCATATTTACAATTTTAAGGGAAATATAAATTATAACTTTACATGTTAGTACATTAGGACGCTATTGTTTAAAGAAAATCTAGTGTAGTCTGAAAGCAATGCTTAGATTTTAAATGTAATATTACTGTCAATATTTGAAAAAAGCTTTTGTTTTTTTAATTTTCAGAATTTCTTTACTTTTCTCTTCATAGCCACAATCATTCTATTTTTGTTCTAATACTATTAGTCACTTTTTTTTTTCTTTTTATCGAGTTTATGGGTACATTCTAGGTATGCAGTACAGTTACATTCATTACTGGGATCTTGTACCTTTACATGACAGGTCTTGGTTCTCATTTTTGTGCCCTTGCCCCTGCCCTCCCTTCACCCAATGGACCCCTCCCCATTTATAAACACTTTATTTCCATTTTTTCATTTTCTCATATTTTTTTTCTTTTCCCTTATTCCCTTTCCTCTACTCTTCCAACTTTCCCTACACCTTTAGCCCTTTTCTTCCTATTTCACATTGTTAATTAACTCATTAGGATCTTGTGTACTGTTATAGTTTTTCACACCAGAGAAACTATTCAGTATTTACACATGTGTGACTTATTTATTTCACTTAGGAATATATCCTCAAAATGTATCCATTTTCCTATGAGTGACTCTAATTTCTCATTCTTTATGGCTGAGTGGTATTCCATTTTATAGAAAAACCAAATCTTCTTTATCCAGTCTTCAACTGATGGGCAAATGGACTATTTCCATGATTTAGCTATGACAAACTGCTCTTATAAACACAGCTGGGCATATTTCACTGTGATATGATTCTTTTAATTCTTTTGGAAAGATACCCAGCAGAGTTATGGCTGGGTCAAATGGAACTTCTAGTCCCAGGTCTTTGAGGTTATCTCCATATTGATTTCCATAGTGGTTGCACCAGTCTGCACTCCCACCAACGATGGAGAAGGGTTCCTATCTCGCCACAACCCAAAAAACATTTGTTATTTATTGATTTCTTAACGTGAAAGTTTTCAGTTTTTGTACATTTAATATGATGTTGGCTGTTGGTTTTTCATAGATAGCCTTTATTAATTTGAGATAGAGACCATCTATTCAAATTTTTTGCAGGGTTTTTAGCATGAATGGGTGTTGAATTTTTTCAAATGTTTTGGTTTTTTTTTTTTGCATCTATCAAGAGGATCAAGTGGTTTTTGTCCTTGACTTTATTAATATAGTGTATTACATTTATTGACTTATGTATGTTCAACCATCCTTGCATCCCTGGAATGAATCCAACTTGGTCAGGATGTATGATCTTCTTGATGATCCTCTGTATATTGTTTGACAATATCTTATTAAGGATTTTTGCATCTATATTCATTAAGGAGGTTGGCCGGTAGTTTGCTTTTTTTGTTGTGTCTTTCCCTGGTTTGGGACTCAAAGTGATACTTACTTTCAGGAATGAATTTGAAAATATTGCTTCCCTTTCAATTCCATTGAGAAGTTTGAAGAGTAAATGCAATAGTTCTTCTCTAAATGTCTTGTAAAATTTGGCAGTGAATCCATCAGGACCTGGGCTTTTCTTTTTTGGTAAATTTTTAATTACATTTTCTATTTCACTGATTATAATTGGGGTATTTAAAATGTTTTTATCTTCTTCATTCACCTTTCATAATTCATAAGTATCAAGAAATCTGTCCATTTCTCCTGTATTTTCCATTTTATTAGAGTACAGGTTCTCAAAGTATGTGTTGATTATCTTCTGGATTTCTGTTGGATCTGTTGTGACTTTGCCTTGTTCATTTCTGATTGCACGTATATGAGAGTTTTCTTTCCTTTTTTTGATAAGATTTGCTAAGGATTTATCAATTTTATTTATTCTTTAAAAAAAACAACTCTTTGATTCATTTGTTTTGTATATTGTTTTTTTAAGTTTCCAGTGCATTGCTTTCTCCTCTAATCTTTATAATTTCTTCTCTTGTTTGAGCTTTGGGTTTTTCTTGTTCCTGTTTTTCTAGGAGTCTAAGATTCATTGTTAGGTTGTTTATTTCTGCTCGCTCTGTTTTTCCTAGTGTGGGCATTCAGTGCTATGAATTTGCCATGGAGAATTGCTTTCATTGTGTCCCATAGATTCCTGTATGTTGTATTGGCATTTTTGTATATTTGTAAGAACTGTGTGATTTTTTCTTCAATTTGCTCTGTAATCCATTTATTGTTCAAAAGAGTGTTATTCAATTTCCATGTGTTTCTGAAGTTCCTATCGTTTTTTATGCCATTGCTCTCCAGCTTTATTGTACTGTGATCTGATAATATACAGGGAATAACTTCAATTCTTTTGCATTTATGTAAACCTGTTCTGTGAGCTAGTATGTGATCTAACTTGGAGAATGACCCATGTGCAGAATGAATGAAAAGAATGTATATTCTGATTTTTTGGGTGGAATACTCTATAGACGCCTAATAAGTCCATGCATTCAAAAGCTTGGATCAGTTCTAGTATTTAATTGTTGATCTTCTTCCTAGATGATCTGCCTGTTTGTGCTAGTGGTTTATTTAGATCCCTCACTACAATTGTATTAGTGATTATTTGGTTTTTCATGTTACTTAATATTTGTTTTATATAGTTGGGGGCATTTATATTTGGTGCATATATGTTTATTATTGTCATCTCTTCCTCTTGAATTGTTGCCTTTACAAGGATGTAGTGGCCTTCTTTGTTCCTCCTAATCAATATTGCTTTGAAATTTACTTTATCTGTGAATAAGATTGCTACCCCTGCATTTTTCTGGGCTCCTGTCGAGTGAATTGTTTTCCACCCTTTCACTTTCAGTCTATAGGTTCCTTTTTGCCCTAGGTGTGTTTCTTGTATACAACATATTTTTGGATTTTGCTTCTTAATCAATTCTGCCAGTTTATTACTCTTGATTGGTGAATTGAGGCCATTAACATTGATGGTTATGACTGATATGTACTGACTTATAATAGTCACGTTATTGTCCTTTTGTTGACTCTTTTTAATTTTTTGCCCTCTCCTTTTAGTTTCTTGCCTTGACTATTTGATTTGCTCTGTTGGGCCTCATGGTGTTGTGATCTTCATTGTCTTTTTCTGTGGTATTGTTTAGAATTCCTTGTGTGCTGGTTTGGTATTCATGAAGTTTATGAGGTGTTCTTTGTCATGGAAGTATCTTATTTCCCTATCCATTTTGAAAGAGAGTTTTGCATCAGTCTAGGTTGGAGGTTGTTTTCTTTTAGGACTGGAAATCACTCACTCCAGGCTTTCCTGGACCTGAGGGTTGTGTTGAAAAGTCTGCTGTGATTCTGATGGGCTTTCCTTTGCATGTGATTTGTTTCTTTTCTCTTACTGCTTGTAGTATTTTGTTTTTCTCTTGGGTTTCTGGGATCTTGATTATTATATGTCTAGGTGTAGATTTTTTTTTTGATAGTGGCTACTTGGAGTCCTATTTGCCTCACTTATCTGAATGTCAAATTCTTCCCCTCTCTATGGGAAGCTTTCTGTCATTAATCCTGTTAACAGCTTTTTTAGTCATTTGCAGTTTCTCCTGCTACTTCGTGAATCCCTATCAGTCTTATGTTATTCTTCTTTGCATCATCTAAGAGTTGTTGGATTGATTTCTCATGATCCCATACTGTTTTTAAGAGACCACTCTTTTCAAAGTCACTGTCTGAGAACCTATCTTCTATATCTAAATTTCTTTCTTTGCATTCTTTTATTCTGTTGTGTATACTTTCAGTAGAGTTTTTGAATGTGTTTAATGGATTCCATTTATTTCCTATGTTGGGCCTTCATTGTTTCCATTTCTTTCTCATGCTGGGCCTTCATGGCTTCTATCATGGTTCTGAGCTTATCTATTTTTTTCTCAGTTTCTGTTCTAGAGTCTCAACTCATAATTTCATTTTGCTCACCATCTCTCTGGTCATTTTGGAAATTATTTGTTTTGAATTTTTCTACAGCCTGATTGATCTGTTTTGTTATTTCCTGTACTATGAGTTCTGTGTGTCCTGGTGGTTCACTATAAGATTTTTCATCCTCCTTTTCCGTACTGTTTGCCGTTGCTGAACTGGAAGTCTGTCTTTATGTCTTGCTTAAGTATTTTCTCATTTTTATTTGTACTGTTGGGTTGTCCTTGATTCAATCTTTGGGTTATTAAATCTTCCTGATATCAATGCATTTTAGCTTTTGATTCTCTAATGACTCATACACATTCTCCTCTTCACAATATCATAGAAAAAAACTCATTAGATCAATCCCTCTCCTTTATGCCAATCAATACAATCAGCAACACAATAGGATCAATTACTACTTGCTAATTTACCACTTGTGGTAGTCATTAATCTATCACCTTTAAACAATGTGAATTAAATTAAAATCAAGAAGCAACCCAATATATGTCTGCAGTAAAGAAACTCCTCAACATAGCATATTTACCATTTAGGATGGGTGCCTAGACAGAGTTAGGATGAGAAGAGTAAACAAGTAAAGGAACTGGAGAAGGTGAGGCCAAAGGACACAGAAGGACCACACAATCTTTAGGAAACTGTTAAACTCAAAAGGGATAGAGTGCAAGTATAAGGACAAGAATATATCCCCTTAAGAGCAATAGGGGCTCACTCTCCATTGAAACTACTGACCCTTGAGGCACAATGATAGAAAAAAAGAACATTAAGAAAAAAGAAAAAATGATAAAAGGAGAAATCTGAGTCAGGGCAGGAACAGAAAGGGAGATGAGGGACAATATGGTGGAGCAAGAGTATGAATTGGTGAAAGAGGACAGAAAAAAAATTTACAGAGTGGAATGAAGAAAAGAAAGAAAAGGACAAAAAAATGACTTTTAAGGGCCTCTTTCAGACTACCTCTGCTATCATAATACACATTGTGTGCAGCCATATGCAGAACCAAATCCCACTATCTCAGCTAGCCAATGGCAGACTCCTGTGACGCAGACTGATCTTAGGCCACAAGGCCCAAATTGAGCTCCCCGACCTCCTGCAGGGTTGAACTCCAGACAGTTCTATTACAGGTTTCCCCTGCCCTTTCTTTAAAGATGCTCAAATTTGGGAGCTCAGAAAATTACCCTTTATACCCACCTATGCCTCTGAGGAGTAGGTCCAAGGACTGGCATAATCATGAGGTTTGAGAGCCAGGGCGAAGAGTGCTCAGTGGCACCCTAGCAGCTACCCTCCTGGCCCTGGAGCAGCAATGGCAGTGCCTGTAAGGGAGGCTGCGGCTACCCACACTTGAGGGACTGGGCCCAGGCAGGCCAGAGGGAGATTTGACATCTGAGCCACTTCCCTGAATGTCATCTTCCTCTAGTCACTTTCATTAAAAATATTCAGATAGAATATTTTTTAAATACATTTTTTCATTTACATAAGTATTTTAAATTTCTCATTTGCATTTATTACTTGTCTATATTGCAATTTTCATAAAAGTGCTAGAAACTGTAAATTATTTTTTGAAAAATTTCCAGGATTTATATTAATGTAATATTTATGCTTTTGTAAAAAACAAGTTCTGCCTCTCCTTTTATCTCTCTCATTTTAAAATTGCTATAATTTCAAATATTTTCTTAGCATAAATATCTTAAAATCTTATATACTACTTTATTTGTTAATGATTTTAAATAATTTATTAAGCATTAATGTCAAAAGTCATTTCAGATTTTCTTCATAAATCTATAAAATAGTTAAAATTGTACTATAGACATTTATGTATGTAGACAAGTCATATCTCACTATCTTATTTAATACATGCAGCACCAACCCAAGATATTTACCCTTTCTTCATATACTGAATCATATTAATGACTTTGGGTATTTAAATTACATGCAGAGGTTCAAGAAATTCTAATTCAGAATTCCTAATATTAGAATAAAATCAGCCTTCCTGTAAGACCTCCTTTGCTTGTAAATGGACATGGCTTCCATATAATAATGTTAGTATTAATATTAAGTCTTACTTCTGGTATCTAGCCCTTTTGGTCTAAATCAATCATTGCTACTGTGGGTTTGTGATTTAATTATATCACATAACATAAAAATAGAAATATGACAAGGGTTTCCTCAGAAAATATTATTACATATGGATTTATTTTTAAAGAATAGTATACAAGAAAGATACAGACATTCTTTGCTCTTCTGAACAGGATGAGAACTAGCTCAAACTCCAAGAAATTCAGGGCTGCAGAATTCACTGAAAATCTCTCTCTCTCTCTCTCTCTCTTCCTCTTTTTTCCACCTTTACGGACACATATAGTTTATATGCTGATGCCTGTCCAATGAGAATGTACTCTCTATCTGCGTAGGGATGTTTAAGTTTGTGGTCATAGCAAGTTACATGGTTATAGTAATGTCAGATCCCCTAAAGTTTAACAACAACAACAAAAACTTTTATTATTATGTCTCATAGTTTTATGAGATAACTGGACTTATATGGTTGGTTCTCACTAAGAATCTCTTTTATGGCTATAGTCAAATTAAAGAGAGGATAGGAATCTGATAAAAATCACATTGGTTGATGTTTTCTGCCAGCTCAATGTAGATAGGTAACTGAAAGGATTCCATGAAAACCCTCCACATTGGTGGGGCTTCTCAGAATGTGAAAGCTGTGTTCCAAAAAGTACTGATCAGGAAAAGAATATTTTAAGCATAGCTAACACAAAAATCAGTACTAAAATTCAAGTTTCAAATTAATTACATGTGCAATGCATATCTTTAACTAGTGGATGACAAAAAAATTCAGGTTCATAAAGTCATCCTGATGCTGAGAAATTAAATAGCTCTAGAACCACATTTCTTCCTGTAAATTGCCTTCTAAAGTGATGGAAAATAGTTTTCTCTTAGAGCTAAAAAAACAATCTAACTTATGAATGGATTCCAAGATACTATTATTTCCAAGGGGAAAAAATGTGGTGAAGCTGTTTTGTATACTTAGTGATTTTGTCTGATTCTCTCCGCTTTATGTATACTGGATCTTTCAAATATTTGTAGCTCTAAATAATTCTATTTTAATCTGACAAGTCACGGGATTGTATAACACAGTAAACTGAAGACTACTTTCTTCCTATATATGCCACCTGGAATACTTTATATTTTTACCTGATATTCATGACAGACTTCTGTATGCTGTGCAAGAGCCCAAAGTTCACTTCAGTAGCATATTGGGAAGTCTCTGGCCAATCTTGGCAAAAGAAGAGCTTTACAATCAAATGTCAGCACAAGAAATGCATTAAGCTCTCAATTCTCAAATTTTTCTTGATACTATTGTATATCTTATAAGCTTAAGTCCAAGATAATTTATAATTTAATATAAATGTTTATATTTTGGGGCAGTTTAGGCATAATATCCACTTGATTGGCTTGGGAGGTGCTGGGGGATTTGTAAAGTACAGTTCTAGGAGTGTCGATGTTGATCACGCAGGTACATTCTCTGGGTCTATATCTGGTAGCTGGTCCATTCTCTGGTGATCTTTCCCTGTCTTGCTTCCTAGCTGCTATTAACTAATCAGCTTTGTCCCTCCACAGTCTTCTGTCACGATGATCTTCCTTGGAGCCAGCAACCATTGATGAAATCTTATGAAATTTCCAGGCAAAATAAACCTCTGCTTTAAGTAGTGGGTGTCCAACAACAGAAATCCTGATTCGTATCACATTGTAGCATTCATCTTAGTTATTCAGAAAAAGATCTACAGAACATTCTTTAAAGTTTTTCAGATCTTTTAGAGAGTTGTGTGGAACATGCTTAAACATGAGTGTAAATTTAGTATTTCAATTTGGGGAAGCAAGCAAAAGTGAATCAGAACACAGCATACTAATTGTCTTATCTGAGATAAAAAATCAAAGGGCATTCACACAAATGATCATGAGTACTATGTTCATATAAAAACTAAGTATTTTTCTGCTGAGTATTTTCATTATGACTGTATAATAAATGTATGTAACTCAACAGGTTAGAAAATGTTGCTTGTCTTCACTGCTTTTGTCCATACCAAATAAATGACTGTGTCTTTTCCATTTTTAAAAACATATAATATATATGTAATCAAGATGAGTCTTCTACCTATGAAATACACTCCAGCTCAACAGAAAAAATGGAAGAATAAAGAGCTCTGGTTGAACTGGTCACCATTTTCAGTGAACTTGGTGCTTTAGACAAGAAAAAGAAAGTAGATATACTTCTGCAAAAAAATGTAGTAGTAGACATATCTTAGCACCTTTGACTGAAAACAATGACAATGTTAAAATAGGAAAATAATCATACTGCATGTGTGCAATGTGTAAGAAAATTAGGAGAAATTTAAAAGTGTGCTCTCAATAAAATGAAGGAGTGATATTATTTTCAATGATTAAAAAAAGTAAGACTTCCAGCTACTAACTAAAACATTTTAAGGTGAAAGTTTTCCACAATATTCCCTGTAAGGATGACCTCATTATTAGCTACCATATTACATCTGAAATTCTAGTAATGTTATCAATTTGCTTCATCAAATTTTAATTCAATGTTTAAAATCTTTTTAAAAGTCCCTACACTTGATATTTTTAATGGAAATCTTTCATTTCTCTAGGGTTTGCAAATCTCATCATAAACTACATGTTTCACTGAAAGGTAATTTCTAATGGACCAAGAGTCTTTAAGAGATGCTTTTAAAGTTAAAATAGATCGAGGTCAATCTGAGCAGCAAAGACTAGACATAAAGATATGCATAAATGATGCAATTTAAGAGTTGCAAGTATGCTGAGGTCTGACTTCCAATACAATTGTCATTTTAGAGGGCTTAAGGCATTTTTTAAATATTGTGTTAAGTACTTTTACTACTATCCACAGGGAGGCTGAGCCTATTATATCCAATTTTCAGGTGATTAAAATAAGTCAATGAGAGGTTAGGTACTTTGTTCAAGGTCACCATGCACATTCCAGTGCAGCTAAAACTAAATGTATAATTGCACTAATTGAAATGATGTCTTCTGGCCACAGACCTTCTTCAGAATTCTTTATGTTAGCAAGCACATGACCTAAACAAAAGCATTGCTTTCACTGAAAATAAAACACAAGGATGACAGTATGTATTTATTAAAGTGAAATTTTTACTTTGTTATACTGTTTCTTAAAAATCCCAATTCTCCCCAAATAATATTTTGGAGAAAAGAAAACAGTGATGGTAGGCTCAAACTTAACTAAAGGTGATGTTACCACAGTCTTGCAGACATTGGAAAATAGAGGTTTAAGATCACTTGATTTATACATAGAGTGTTAAGGCACAGCAGTTGTCTCATCTGCATAAACAAATTCTTAACCTTTGTGAAATTCAATTATAATTATTTGAATCTGGCCCAGAACATGAGATCACACTGCTATGTTATAGGAAAATGAGAATCACTACAAGATAGTCCAGTGGTTTAAGCAGCAACCAGACAAAGAAAGTGCCTTGTGGCTTCTTATGCCAGTGTCTAAGAGGGTCAGTTATTGACAGTATTCAGAGCACAGAGGGCTCTGCAAATCAGCTAATCGATCTCCTGTGCCTGCTTAACACAACCAAATAAATTATTTCCCACTGAAATCATTGATGATTTGGGAAAAAACAAAATAAATAAGATAGCAACCATATCCACAATTGGTTGTTTTTAAATAAAGAGCTTATTTTCTTATTTTTTTAATCTAAAAGTGAAGACATTTCCTAAGAACAGTGCTGCACTGAATAAAGAAGTAAAATATATTAAATGTTATAAAGTAGCTGTAAGAAGGATATTTTATTACAAAAAATATAACACATGAAAAAAAATTAAAATTGTCGACGCCTCTCTACCTTGGGTGCTTTCACAGGCTAAGTGATTCACTTTTTTCAAAATACAATGGTAAAACAGTGCATTATTTAGAGCAAAAAAAAAAAGTATGGATTTTTCTCACTTCTTGGCCAACATCATAAGTTTCATGGAATCATTCTGGGATACAAACACCCCTGGGGAACTAATAAATTTTCTATCTTTTAGGCTTATCTGAATTGATAATGAAACTCATTTTATGTTAAACACCCAGGAGGGTGGCAGAGGGAAGGTTTTACTCAGTGTTCTGGACAACACTCAGTTTCACAAATAAAACAGGATCTCCAGCAACTGCTGTGCTCAGTTGGCATCTACACTTGCCACATGATTGGAAGTGATATATTTGTGTCCCTTAACAAAGTAAGGTGCTATGAAGGAATTACATTTCTCCTCATTCTTTGGCAGCTAAAATATCTTTCCGATTTACTCAGATATTCAGATTAGAATATCTTCCAATGATTTGAATATAGTGTGTTTGTTTGTTTTGCCAGCCAATCATAACATATTTGTTTTCAAAGTGCTGCCTACCTGCTTGCCATATTGCTAATTTCTCTGCTTCTAAAGATCAATGCCAGAAATATGAAACTTCAAATTTGGAATTGACTGTCTACCTTTCAAAGTACTATTGTTAGAATTTTTGTAACTCATCCAATAACTAACCTATTAGACTCTGAAAGCCAGAGTTGAAGATGAACTTTTCCTGCCCCTGTGCTGAAGCAATGTATATAAAAGCTTGTGTACAAAGTCATTCTGAGGAGTATAACATCTGTTTATGACTTTTCATTGCTTAAATAATTAATTTTGTACTCCCTCAATTGATATTTAGTGAGTTCTCTACACCACTCTATTCTAAATAACATACATCCTCTGAGATTTCCATCACTGATATTTTTGGCACTTCGGCTTGACAAAATGTTCTTAAAACTCCATGCAAACGTGTTCTTATTCACTTAATGTTTGTTCCCATCCTTTTCATTTTCATCCACTGATATCACCCTGAATAAAGCCTTTTTGAAATTTTTGGCATCAAATTATCACCATGCCTCTTTTTTTTCTCTTCTTATTTTTTTATTGAAGAAATAGGAATCATAGTGTCTCCTGAGGCAGATAGGAGATATATGATACGGTGTATCTGATGATTATGACGACGATGATGATGATGATGATGATGATGATGGGTATGATGACAGACTGGTTGATAGTTCAGTCAACTAAAGCTAGACTGTCATAAAAAGGACACCTCAGATAAACAGAGGAAATATATGAAACTCCTTCAAAAATTAGAAAATAAGCAGTACAAGGATCTGTTACACAAAGAAGGAAAACAAGTAAGGTGAGACCTGTGACAAAGCTGACCTTCTGAGCAGAGGAAATTTGTAAAGATAATGCAGTTAGGAAAGAGCTAGGGGATCCTACACAGGCCTTGTTTTGAATCTATGGCTGAATTTGAAGCCAGTCATGCAAAGGTGAGACTCAGAGAGAAGCTGGAAGATTCACGGTTACCAAAGACCTGCAAAACAAAGATCTACTGAGGTTCACACAAGACAGAGAGATTCATATTCTCACACTTGAAGGCAGAAAAGTCTCAATAAATATTTAACACATCCAAGAGAAACATCAGACCAGTCACCTCTTGGTAGCAAGGCTAAAAAGCCCTAGAGCATCTTTACTTTAGTGCTAATCAAAGGATATTTAAAATGAAGCAGATTAAAATAACTCTCTGGGAAAAAGAAATTCAACAATTTTAAAGACAAGATAATCTATACATTCAACAACACAGTATTTGCAATAGCCATTATTGATTCAACAATTATCAGACATATTGGCTAGTAAGAAAATGTAGAACTATAATGAGAAAAATTTTTTAATAATGTGAAGTATATAAAAATGGATTCTATTTTGACAAAAATAATCAAATCAGCATACAAGAACTTTAACATAGGTCCTTTGAATACACATAAGAATCATGTCAAGAGCAATTGCACATGCCAGAAACTCCAGCACTGCAGAGCTGAGGCAGGGGGCTCACTGTCAGATCTCGGCCAGCCTGGCCTACACAGTGAGCCTAGGTCCAGCCTGAACCACATAGCAAGACCATTTCTCAATCAGTCAATCATTGAAATGAATTAGAAATAAGGAATAAAGAAATATTAGAAAGATGAAACAATTTGAATATCTAAAACTAAAAATTAAAATACCTGAAATAGAGAAAATCATTTGATTTATGCTAACAGATGATTAGGGATTTTGAATTAAAAATAAGGGAAATTGGAGATAATATAAAATAATACCTAAGAATAGAACAAAATGAAACAGAAAAAGGTAGTAGAGCATATCCATGACTGTGAGAAACAAGGCAACCTCCCAAATGAATGATTAAACACATGGAAAAAAGAAGATACAAGAAAATAAGAAGAAATAATACTTAAGTCAATTTGCATATAACTTGCAAATTAAAATATACAAGAAGCTCAAAATCTTTACTTATGATAAACAGGAAGTTCATTTAAATTTACCCTTATGACTGTGTGGTATTGTTGGAAGAACAGACATAAAGACTAATGATTCTGTCTCAGTCACTCTCTCCTGCCTGAGATACAATGACTGACACCCACAACTTAAAAATTCAGTGTTTTACCTGAGCTCATGTCACATTGTATAGTCCCCTGAACCCCAGAAAGGACGGAATGGCTGGGGTACAGGACAGCTGCTCAAGGAATGTGTGTGGAGCAGCAGAAAATGAGTGCAGAACCTGGACAGGCTTGCACCCTTTTATGTCACCACCCACCCTCTGCCTCCACACCAGATCACACCACTGACACAGAGTCAGATATGCTGTCCAGTAATCCAGTCATCTTCCATGCGTCCCTGCCTTGCATTGCGCGAGACTTGGGGGGTGTATTCAGATATAAACCATAGCAGATGAAAATAAAGATTTGGGGTGGGGCACGAGGGATCAAACCCAGGACCTTGCCCTTTTGAGGCAGGCGGTAGAACCACTGAGCTAAATCCCCAGCCCCAGAATAAAGAATTTAAAAAAAGCTTACACACACATATATGTATATACACTCTACCAGCATTTGATAGAAAGCATTAACTATGTTTTAAAAAAATAATTTGAAATTCATATTAAGAAAAGTGATAATCATCATAATCTTGAATATATAGAAATTTGTTCCAAATAAATCTCAAACCTATATTTAAATTTGAAATAATAAGGGTTTTGGAAGTAAACATAAAGTTACTTCTTGACCTTGAAATAGGTAAATACTTCTTAGATAGGACAGAAAAAAGACAGTGGGTAAATAGAGTTGAAGACAATTGCATATTTCAAGACAGCCAGTAGAGAAGCTTTTGAATATCCTCTACACAAAAAATATGATTGTTGTATCAGGGTACAGAAATGTCAGTTACTCTGACCTGATCATTACCTATTCTATGCAAGTATTAAAATCTGTACCCCATAAATACCTATAATCATTACATGTTAATTCTAAACTTTAATTTTTAAAAATCTATTCTATTAAAAATCTTATGCTCTAAAAAAGACACCAAGGAAAAAAATAAAGTTACAGGTTGAAAATATGTATTTCCCTCATTTATAAAGTACTACTCAACAATAAAGAATGAGGAACTAGAGACATCTATAGCTGATGGGTGCTCACTGAGGCCACCAACAGAGTGAATTCAACCATAGTATGGAACAAAAATATTTTACCAGCTATTCTTCAGACAAAGGACTACTACCTATAGTATATAAAAACTCAAAAAATTTGACCTCCCACATTTAAAGACCCAATCCAAAAAATGAGCATCTGAAATAGATACTTCTCAAATGAAGTAAAAACAGCAAATAAATACGTGAAAAAATGTTTAACATCAGTAGTCATTGGAGAAATGCAAATTAAAACAACTCTGAGAATCCGTCTCATTCTAGAAAGAACAGCTATCAAAAAATTAATAACAAAGGCTAGTGAGGCTGTGAGGGAAAAAGAAACACTTCTCCATTGTTGGAGGAAGTGTTAAAACCAATGTGGAAATCAGTATAGAGACTCCTCAAAAATTGAAAACTAGATATTCCATTTTACCTAGCTAGTCCTCTTCATATTATTTTCCCAAAGAGTTAAAAGCATTATACCACAAAGATATATGAACACACATGTTTATAGCACCACAATTTGTCATTGGAAACAGCTTAAATGTCTGTAACAGCTTAAATGAACGGATGAAGAAAATGTGGCTTTTATACATACTCTGCCTAAGAAGCATAAACTTGACCCATTTTTTAGGTAACGAGATACACCTTGAGACCATACTTTTTAAGAGAAAAAAATCAGAAATAGATCTATGAATGTCACATTGTTTCTCTTGTGTGGGAAACCAAAAGTGTAAATAAGGACCAAGATGGATGATACATACTGAAAAGTAGGAAGCAAATGTCCCAAAGAGGAGAATGAGGGATGGGTGGGGGTGGAAGGAAGGGAAAAGGAAATTAAAAAAAAAAAAAAAACAGAATGGATGACAAAATGAAAACAAGGCTTTTGTAAGGGGGGAGGCCAGGAGAGGTTGAAAAGTGGGAAGGGGAATGGAGAAGAAAATAATTCAGACATATTATGTACAGCTACAAATTCTCTGTGTATGATACATGTGACCAATATGTTTGAAAATAGGTACTAATAAAAATGCAGTTAAAATTAAAAAGTTCATGAGTTTGATAAAAATGTGTAGGCTAACAAAAAGTATATGGTTTGGCTGTATTAATGGAAAAAACCCAGATGAAAGAAGAAATGATCTATAAATATAAACTAATTTTTGTATTTTGGTCAAATTTTTACTTTTAATGGAAATCAGATGAACTGGCAAATAAGTATGAGAACAATAGTATAAGCATATTTGTTAGAAAAAGCACTATTTATTTAGTAAGGAGACATATTGTAGAGTAGTACTTCCCAAACATAAGTCATAAAGCAATGTTGATCCATGGCCAAGAGCTAAAAGCTCAGAAAATAAGGAAGAATGAATGTATCAATCAAAATTCTCCTTGCTGAGTCACAGTACCTGATGGCCTTAGGATTTCGGCTCATGATTTTGGGGGATATGAACCCTTATGTCCAACACCAAGGCAAGAACACCATGGCAGATGGGTATGGCAAAAAAAGCTCAACCGGTGCTGGTGATCAGCGAACAAAATCTGGCAACTGCACCAGAGAGAGAGGCAAGGGACTAAACACAGACCCCAGGTCCATATCTCCAGGATTCACTTAGACAATCCCAGATGTGTGTTGTACCAATCCCTAGGCTATGCCGCCTCCCCACAGTTATGTATTGCAAACATGTACTAATAAAAAATTATAAAAAATGGCAAAGCCACATCATAGAAAGTAGGATAAAAAAATTAAGCAAGAAAAGCCTATGTAATTAAAAAAGCCGATCAAGTTGATACTACTACTTACTGACACAAAGACATTGATTTAACTGTTTGTGAGTAGGAAATTACGTTACGATATTTTTTTGTGAATTTTAGTAGTATATTAATTGTATTTATTGCTTATAAATTATAAAGCTTAGCTGATATGTATTTCCTTTCCTAGAAAAAAGTTAAGGCACTTCTCTATCGTTATCTAAGAATTCATTTTGAAAGCCAATATTTTATAAAATCTAGAGGTGATCAATACTCACTTCAAAACTTTTATGCAAAATACATACCATTTTCCCTTAGAATTTACCTTCTCATTTCAAGCAACTATGACAAAAGGGACAGTTCTTGGAAGAATGTTGCTCTCACAGTCAATAAGAATATCTTTTTGTCAAGGTGAAGGTTAATGACCATGAAAAGTATTTGAAGACTAAAGAGATGCAAGAATGTTAATAGAAGAAAAGAAAACTAAAAAATCATAAATTACTGAAGGGCCCACCTTTGTGAATAGGATTCTTGGCAGGCTTATATAGGAATTAATATTTCTTTGATAGTGTTAAGAAAATGTGAATTATAATACTAGTCCCTAATTAGACTGCAAGATGGTCAGCATGGGCAAGATAAAATCCAATGTGTATTACAGTTGCAATTGTTCAAGTATTGTTCTGGATACATTCACTATGGTGACAGAGAAGGAAGACTGTATTTTGGTTTGAGAACATAAAGAGATTATGGAATGGGAGTCAATGGGAAAAGAACAATAGAAGTTATCAAAAGTAGGATACGCTTTGAGGAAGCTTCACTTTGAAGAATCTATAAAACACCTTCAGAAAATAATTTTCTATTAACCAGTTATGATGCTGTGATCTGAGCACACTGTGATAAGCAAACCAGGCAAGAGTTCTCAGGCAAAAACTGACTCAAGGTGCTGTTTCTTTTTTCTTTATAACAGGAATTTAACATGATTTTAAGCTTCAGAGAAGATGGAACCTCATTAAAATTACAGAAGAAATAAGAAATAATAAAGGAAGAGGATTACTATCTTGAAGGCCTCATATAGAGTCAGGGTGAGGGAGTCAAGAATGCAGCTGTGTGCACTGTGTATGAGGAATAGAAAATAAATGCATGTAACATTATGTGCAAGCCATTTATAAATATATTAGGAGAAGATGCCCATGTGGCATATGTGTAATGGTCTCTTGCTTTTTCCTCATTGAAATATAGAGTCAAGTTTTGAGAGAGATGAAGTGAGAGCTTTTATGTAACTTCGTTTTAATGGTTTAGGTTCCACACAGTAGTATTGCTGCTTAGCATCCTAGATAAAGCAGATGGTTGATTAGATGCATATGAGTTTGGGCCCAGACTAAGAAACTATGGGTATGATCCACCAAGTGGGAGTAACAGAGTACATGATTTTTAATGATAATGAACTGTTTTGCCTTGTTGACTGTTTATGCGTTGATAGGCTATACCTTGATTCAAAAAATGGTATGTTGGTATCAAGAAAAAGTTTCATTCCAAATACGAAACTGAAGTTTCAAGATCGTAGACTCAGGAGACAATATGGGAAGTTAGACAAATGATTTCAGCTCTGTATGAGTGGTATGTAAAGTATATTTTGGGTACTGAAGTGGAAATTGCATAATGTCAGCCTGGAGACATACTGTGAATTTTCCATGCTAAAGTTCTCCCTGGAATAGTTCCCTTTGTTGAACTCCTATACCACTTCAGATATTTCTGCTATGAGCCTTGATACTTTTATTAACTATTTTCATTATCTGTATACCTTTCTTCAGAACGTACACAAATGCATTAATGAAATATCTAAGTTATTTCAATAGATTCACATCACTTTATAAGATTTGTACATGAAGCCCTACGAATTAATCACTCTTCTTTCCTTGTTCATATTTTAAGGTATTGTATAAGTTACACTTTTATTTTATGTGCCAAAGGTCAGTATGAGAAAGCAATTTTCAGTTTCACAGAAAATGTATGGTACAAGCAAAAAAATTCATAACTATGAGCGGTGCAGTTATTACTTTTCCACATTGTGTCCATTCTTAGAGGAAAATATAACAACTTACAAAATGTTTTATTAAAATAATATACTTACTTCTTATAGTAAACTCTTTTGAAGAAAGTATGTCTGAAAGCACCTGACCAAATACAAGTTCTATAATTTTTTCCAGTATTTAATTCTCTGACAGATCATTAAAACTTATTCTAGTTAAAACTTATTCCTACTCTTCCATGATGTTTATTGGAACAGTTTATATTTCTGATTTCTCATTCAAAAGTTAATTACAACATAATTCATAAAAGTTTACAGAAGATGTATAAATATTTAAGATTAAAATACCATGTTTATATGCTTTATTTTATATAATTCAATTAATTTCAATATATTTTCATAAAACAATTGCATAAATTTAGTTTTATTTTATGTATATTAGTTTTGTTTTATAAATATAATTTTAGATAGATGTTTCTTTGTTTTTGCTAATGCATACTAATAAATAGACATTATATACTTATTTTTAACCAGAAATATTGCCAAATTTTATCATTTATCACTTTTACTTCCTATGTATACCAAATCATCTAAAAGTGATGAGAATATTTTCTATCTTTGCAGTGTTTTTTCTATTTTTGTATTATCAGAGAACATTGACGCTTCCATATGAGTACAAGTGGTAAATATCTTCTTTTCGTTTTGCATATTAAAATTTAAAATTTCAGCATTTTTTCATTAAGAACCTACTGTTGGATTAGAGCAAGGAAGGATTCACTTTCATGTAATAAATTGTCTAGCACATGTGAAGTTTAGAGTCTAATAAGAAGCACAGATATATAAGCATATATATGTATGTCATTGTCTGGAATTATAAGATTTCATACTTTTATTTTGTTTTTGACATTAAGTGAATACAAATTTTTAAAATTTTGGGGAAATAATTGAGATATGATTTTAGAATTAATAAATTTGTGTACTCTTCTCATAATTGTCTATTTTCCAATGCAAAGTTTTCATTTTTTGTATAATTGTATATTTTTATAAATATCTAATAATATCATGGTTTATCTTTTTTACTAGATTTCATCTTATTTTTCAGACTCATTAATTATAATGCAAAATGGTCAATTTAATATATTGAATTTGTTCAAGGTAGCCTTTGCCAGTGCATATTTTGTGTGAATTCTCCAATTAATGGTTACAATATTTTATGTTTATTAATTTTTTTCAAATCGGTTATATGTGCTCTTAAAATCCTTATTGATTTTTAGCTGTTTGTTTAATTAATTACCTAAAACCCTGTGCTAAAATCTCTCATTATAATGGTGCGTTATTACTCTTTAGACTTTTATTTTACTTCCTAGATTTTCTGGCTATAGAAAGTGTCAATAAGTATAAAACTGTGTACTACCTGGTGAATTGTACTTGTTTTTATATGAAGGGAATCAGATCATATCTAGAAAAGTTTTGGCTGTAAAATCTATTTTTGTCTTTTCCTGTTGATATTTCATTTCTCTTTGTGAAATCCTCTGTTACATCTTTGTCTATTCATAGCATTCACAGCTTTCAGCACTGTAATATTTGAGAGTTACTCCTATACGGACAGTACAGGTAGAAGTTCTTCGTAGATGGAGGTGAGATTTCTGTGTGTTCCCCGGGTGCTGTATGTGGAATCTGGGAGTCAGGGCAAGAAGGGTTGCAGGTCAGGTGCAATGCAGAGCCGTGGATAACAGAAACTGGTTAATTTCAGAGAAGTGAAGACTCTGTTTTTATAGTGATTAATTTTGACCTGCAGATATGTTTAACTATTGAGGAGAAGGGTTGAAATGAGCACAAATGAGACCTAGGTAAGATTTTAAAAGATGTAGCTCACATTAAAAAGAATTGAAAATATACAGATACCTCTGAAATATGGAAGAATTTTACTTTATCTATAAATTAAATAATTAGGTTGAATTGGGTGATGACTTATCATTGCAAGCCCTGGCTCCTTTGTACGACATCCTTCGGTTTCATCTCGCTTCCCCTTCGCTTGGTTGTGTGCCACTTCGAAATCCAAGTACCAGTTCAAGGGCTGCATCTGCTCCTCCTATCTTTCCTTCTCTCTCCTAAGAGAGGTTGAAGAGCCTTCAACTTGTATGACATGATTCCAGTTCTCATGAAGTCCCTGAATTTACTTCAAAATATCACTCAACTACCTCACTGTGAGTGCTTTATATATTTCTGTTTTTCTAATTTCCTTTTATTTATCTCTCACTCATCAACCACTTAAACAGATGCTTACTTCCAGAGAGGTTCCAGAGTCCAAGTACTCTGACATTTCCTTGCAGAGAGACAAGCTTACCTTAAGAATATAATTACCCCCAAAGTTAGGTATACCAGGAAAGTAGACTTATTTGTTACTAATTATACAACAGTATCTAATGTTTTGAGCTGAGTTTCTAGATGTTGTTAATTAGTATACAATTAGTTAGGTCATCCTCAATATGCTAAATTAAATGCTTATTTCTTGTGCAAAAGTAATTAGAAATATTTACTTCATGTCTTATATCTTATACAGTGGCTCATTTCAGTTCTTTGCCACAGATACTATAAAAGAGTATGGGCTGGGCTGTAATTCAGCGGTATTTTTGCCTAGCAAATATGAAAACATGGGTTCATTCCTTATCACTGCAAAAATTTAAGAGAAAATGTTATGGACTAAATTTCTATTAACCAAAACTCATAGGTGGAAGCCTCAACTCCCAAATGTAAGTTCATTTGGCCATAAAACTTCTAAAAGAGTAAATAATGTCAAGTTAGGACATCAGAGTGGAATCCTAATTCAAAGGACCTGGGGTCTATAAAAAGAGGAGGAGAAGGGGCCTGAAGATTTAGCTCAGTGGTGCCGCTACCTGCCTGACAAGTGCAAGGTCCCAAGTTCAATCCCCAGGAACCCCACCCCCCACAAAAAAAAAAAAAAAAGATGAGGAGGCAAAGCCAGGCGAGTTAGTCATCTCAAAGCTGAGGAGAGAGGTGACAGTAGAAACCAAATCAAGTTGGATTTCGAGCCTCCAAAACTGTTTGAAAGTGCATTTCTCCGGTGAAAGCCACTTAATCTATGGTGTTTTGTTAAGGCAGTCCTAGCTGTGAATTACATTTCCAGAGTACTAAAAATGCCTTAGTATTACAGTGTTCAGATATCCTTGCTATGTCCTTCAGGAAGAGTGGGACATTTCTACGCACATGCATTATGTTTGTATTTTTTTTAATCTACAAATGAACAAGAAGCCTGCATGAAATCAGTTACCTTTAATACTAGATTAGCTTATTATTTGGGGGCTCCTAATTGTTTTCTTGATGTTAATGAGATATTTTTCTTAGAACATATTTCTCTTAATGTTCTTTGAAATTGAATGCATAGCCATCCCCATGTGCAGACATATAGAAATGTCAATTCTTTTCATCAAATACTTTTCAGAGGTCAGTGAGACAAGAAAGAAGGAGGGTGTTATATATCTATAGTTAAAAATCTCACACTCCTGGAGACTGGATAAAGCAAATGTGGTTTTTTTTTTTTAATAAAGTGGAGTATTACTCAGCCATAGAGAGAAAGAAATTAGAGGCTTTATAGCTCAATGGATGCAAATTGAGACCATATTCTTAAGTGACATAAATAGGAAATGAGTAAATACTGAATAGTTTTGCTGATGTGAGAAAGTGAAAATCCAAATAAGGACTAAAAGATATAATAGAGAAGGTGAAATGGGAAGAAAATAGAAAAAGTGGAAGGGGGAGTGGGAGGGATAGGGGAGAGGAATTAATAAAGAAAACAAAGTCTTTGTAAATAGGGGAGGGGGAGGGGCGAAGGGAGGGCAGGGATATGGGGAAAAAATGAGAACCAAGACCTGTCATGTAAAGACACAAGATCCCAATGATGAATGTAAGTGTGATGTATACTTAAAAAGTACCAATAAACTCAATGAGGAAAAAAAAGAATATGGTCTCAATGTGCCTCCAATAATTTCTCACTTTTTATGGCTGAGTAATACTCCATTTTATTTTTTTAAAATATCACAGTTTCTTTATCCAGTCTCCAGTGATGGGAAATTAGCTATTACAAACTGTGCTGCTATGAGCATGGGTACACCGAGATCACTGTGGTATGATTGTTTTAATTCTTTTGGGAATAGCTGGGTCAAATGGGACCTGTAATCCTAATTTTCTGAGGTATCTCCATAATGATTTTCACAGTGGTTACTACAGCTACACTCCCATCAGCAGCGGAGCAGGGTTCCTTTTTCCCCACAGCCCCACCAACAGCTGTAACAATTTCATGGAAAGACAACTGGGCTCTGTTTCATTACACCTTAATATAAATTATAACCTTTGATTTGTGAAGTTTATGAGTTTATTTTCTTGCTCTTCTTGATATTCATAAATATTGTTTTCTTATGGTTTTTGGGAGTCTCACATATCCCTAAAGAACAATATTTTATCTCAACTATCATCCCTCATATAAACATTTCTAATATTCATTCTTCCAGCAGCGGGAGCAAGAAAAGAGTTACAGTTAACAGAAGTAGCATTATCATCGCACTGGATCAAAAATGATGGACTAGATTGAAACATTAGCCAAATCTGTTTGCTGTTGAACGAATAGAAGCTATTTTGTTAGAGGTTACTTTCAGTTTTATTGAAAGATCAAGCAGATTATTTTGCATTTATTTCTTATTCATATTGCCCTAAGGATGAAATGCATTCAGCTACATATATCATCATTTTCTGAAAAAATGGACTTCAATTGCTTATGCTATTTAATGAGTTCCATAAAATTGTTTTAATATTCTGTTATAGTATACTTCGATAAACTTATTTAAATATTCAAACAATATTTTCTAACAAGATTCAATTACCTATCCAGAAAAATAATTAAATTTGCCATTTTACAGACGACATGAGAGCTATTTGTAGTGGGTCACACCTGCAATCCCAACACTCTGGAAAGGTGCAGGAAGGAGGTTCACAAGTGAAATCCTATCTAGGCAAGTTTGCAAGACCCTGTCTCAAAACAAAAACTAAAACAGGGTCTGGAAATGCAGCCCAGTAGGAAGGCCTTGGGTTAATTCCTTAATCGCACACACACACACACACACACACACACGATAATACACACATACAAAGATGTGAGATTTACTTTGCCTCTTCAGGCCGATTTCCCATCTTTCTTCTCTATTTTCCACCCAGGGAGGATCACCTTTCTGGAATTCACCAACTGAATAACTAATTATTACTCTCTACCTCCACCTAGAGGAGCCCCAGGAAATTAGCATGAGATCAGGAATCTTGTTTCTTTGACCTTCTCTTTAAGGCCATCCTGAACTGCAATCAATGGGGTCTTTTCAACAAAACTCTCCTTGTCTAACTGGTCATGTGACTAGCGCTTTCCATCAAGACGTAGTAAGTTGTAGTACTATACCCAGTTGTCTCCTATCCATTCTGATTCTCCTATATTAACACAAAATTCCGTGAATGATCAGTTCATAAACTCCTGTGTAATTCTGATAGGTTGACATATCTCTGTTCCTTATTTACCCTTGACTAATACAATTAGAAATGTTATTCCGTTTACCTTTACTCTGATTTTAATATGTTTCTATTAGTATACAAAAAAGCCAATTGTTTTCTCATTCTTGTATTGTACTTTTACACATGAAGCCCGCACTTACTCTGCATTCATCCATCTTTTTCTTGTTTTGATAGTTAGGTACACTTAATTTCTGATATCTTTAGGTATATTGATATAAATATTTAATAAAAATGTAAATGGTCAACATTTTGACTCTCCTTTTTTATTATGTAATTAACAGAATGATTTTCTTTTATCTCTTCAAAACTTCCACTTCCCTGTTGTCTAATATTTTACACTATTTTGATTTTCTCTCCCCATAAAATCTGTAGGTTCTCTCATGGTTGTATATTATCATTCCATGAATTGTTCTACCATGACCCTTATGTATACTCTATCGACTCACTCATCAGAACTTCCAGCAGGAAAGTTTTTATGTGCCCAGTAAGTGAAATTTTTGCTTTTGCTTATGACTATAAATTTAATTTTTTGTTTTCTGAAAAGCATTAACTTTACCTTCATCTACAAAATATATTTTTACTGTTCATGGAATTTTAGTAGACAATTATTTTCCTCATTCCATTTTTCCATTTTATTACTCCTTTATATCATTGGCCTCCACTATAAGAGTTGGGGGTATTCATCAGATCATTTATCACTGATTTTTAAATATTTTGGATTTTCTTTCTGTTAATGGTAAAAATATCTTCCCTTTTTATTGTTTTCTTCCTCCCTTTTATTTGATCTTTCATTGTTCTCATAAAATTTTTTAACTGCATACAAAGTTGTTGGCTTGAGTGTTTTACGATCTTGCTTCTTGTTTTGGGGTTTTTTCGGGGTCTGATGATTTTTTTGCCTCAGAAGTTTTGTAAGCTTTTCTTTCTTTATTACTTGCATTAATATTTCTTTGAGGTTCCCATTTTACCTCATTTTCAAATATAATGTTGTTGCACACTGGACACCTTCCGCCACTCCTTTAAGAATCTTTCTCTTATATCGTCGTTTTTTTTCTTGTTATATCTAGATTACTTATTTAAATTTAAATTTAAAATATCTGATTTTGACTAGAAATCTCTGCTAATTAATCTATGTTTTCATCATTCTAAGTTTAATCGATGTGGTTCTTTTTGCTAATATCTCAAATCTCTCAATGATTTTTGTCTTCTAGTACTGAAAAATATATTTGGCTTCTTGTTTTACGCCTCTAGGCACATTAGATATCCGATCAAGAATATCCCATAGGCAAAATTTTCAATCTAAATTTTTTTGTTAGGTTCTCAACAAATTTTTTCATCTTTTGTATTTTCTAATATATGGACTTACCTACCGATCTATCTATATGGATTCCTAAAGAGCACGCAGGATTTCTCTTGTCTTTCACTTTTTCTTTTCTTTTCTTTCATTCTCTTCTCCCTGTCAATGAAACCCTATCACCTATGAAATCTTAATATGAAATGAACACATCTAATTCTTCCCAAGCCTACTTACATAACCTTTAATTCCCTTAGACGCTTATAGTACTGAAATCACCTCCTATTTTTTGCTTTAGGTCTATGCTTCATTGTCAGTATATTTTATCACTGAGATTGTTCCAAAAATGGAAAAGGGGTTTTGTTACCAACCGGGCTGAAATCCTCAAAACCAATTTGAATGTTTTATGATGTGTTTTATGCTAGGACCAAAACTATTGCTGCAGCATTATTGTGTATTTTATGTTTGTCATCATAACTATTGGCACTCATTTGGGGGAATTTTCCTTTCTTGCAAAGTGTCCATCTCTCTAGCCTAGCCACGCATGTGCACTCCTGTTCAGCCAGTTTCTATGAATCAATACCTTTGCATCATTTGTTCCTGATTTCACAGAGCTGTCTGTGTTATGTGCCTACCCTACAAGCAATGAAAACAATATTTGGTTTACCTATTATTATTGTCATGTGAGGAATTTTGTTCAATTTTTTAACAGCTTACTGACCAAACTGTCTTTCCTACTATATTCTGGGCTTCTGGGAACAATAATTGTTTCATATTTCATGAGCAGCCAATCTAAAAGATGATAATTTAATTAATAAGTAATCCCTTAAATTTTCTGATATGTTTTTTGTTATGAGCAATCAGGGTCTAATTCATCATGATTAGCATGTATTATATATATATAACATGAACTCAAGAGCTGAGATATTTGAGTTCACTTTTAAGCATATGGGTTATGGGAAATAGGAAAGAAGTACAGCAGATAATTCATCTAGAGATGTGATTTTTCACACTCTGAGAGCCCTGCTTGACCTCCACAATCTATGATTTTGTATAGAAATAGACTTCGTGAAGTGTTTTTCTCTCATAATTTCATTGAGGTAAAAAATGATATGATCTACTTTAGAAAATACTGCAAATTTAATTTCTCCTTTGGCACATTATTTAAATTGATAAGGCAGCCATTAATGCCCATGGAGAAATTTCTATTTTGTTTTTTTCCTTCTGCCTACCTATTAACTTTTTAATAAGTGTGCTGAGAAAAACTAGGGGATCATTAATTGGAAAGAAATATTTTTAGATGGCAAGAATGTGACTTACGGAATTAACTTTAAGGACAGGAAATGTGAACTTTACTTAGAGATAATTGGTTAAAATTCATCCTAGCTTCTCTTCCATCAATCAGACCATACTTTCCTTTCTAATTTTCTTGAGTTCAGGTTAAAGAAGAAACTGCTCATAACAGATCGAAAAGCTCCGAATTTTTCTCTGTGAAAGCTATGGAATTTTCCATCTTTTAAAATATAATTTTAGATCCTACAGAAGAACCTATTAAAGATATATCCTAAAAACTAATTATAATAATGAAAAATAAGAATATAAAGAATAAATATCACATCAGTCTTGGAACTCAGTGTGTAATACCCTCCATTTTTACAGAATTTGGGAAGTTTCTCTTATACATAATATAGAAAGAAATAAATTTGCTATCCAAGAATACAGATTTCCTTTTAATAAGCAGTATATAAAATTAGAGAAAATAACAGTGAATCTATGACAATCATGTTACCATCCCCTAAATTTATAGAGCAGAAGTAAGAAGCAAAAACAAACCATGCATTTTCTATTTCCCAAAGTGTACCAATAAAATTAATTTTTAAAATGTAAACCATGCAAAAGATTAAGATCATTGAATTTTAGACATTGTTAGCTAATGTAATAATATATCCATACATATATGTTCCATAGATAGCTATTCATCTACATGCCTAATTATGCATTTATTTATGTATCTATCTAGCAATATCTATCTATCCACCTATCCTCTATCTAAATATAAGTACAACCCAGGATAAATTTACCTGTATTTAGTACAATTTAATATATATTTTAGAAAATTAGGTTTCATTCATTGCAAAGTCTTGCTATTTATTGAGAAGTTGAAATAAGAAGATTAGTTATACCCATCAATTCAGATGATCTTCAAATTTTACCCTGTGATCTGGGAATTCAGCTTAGTGGTAAACTGTTTGCTTAGCATGTGAACACCTGTATTTGTTCCTCACAACCATACTGGAAAAAAAAAACTTTTACATATGAAGATGAATGTAAATCCTGGAGATTGAACATTGGTCATTATTTCTGATATTTAAAATATGTATAAGGATTCATGCAACCAGCAATTCCCTAATGCTGTTGCTAGTAGTGGAGCAATCATTTTATTATGAGTTCTGTAAAAATGATTTTACTTCAATAATATATTGGATATAAGATTGCA
Organism: Fukomys damarensis; assembly: GCF_012274545.1. Taxonomy (NCBI): domain Eukaryota; kingdom Metazoa; phylum Chordata; class Mammalia; order Rodentia; family Bathyergidae; genus Fukomys; species Fukomys damarensis. The sequence continues at coordinate 21,806,752 of NW_022900947.1, read as the reverse complement.
ATAGTAAATAAAAAGGTAACTCAAAGTAAGTATACTTTAATAGTGAGTACAGAGAGAAATTAGTATTGCAAAAATATTGAAGTCTTTGAAAATATTCTGGTAATATGGATTTGAACTTTGTACAATAAGCATACACTTTGATTAAAAACAAGTTTGTCATATGAATCAAACATTTTATTCTGAGTTATTTCTTCGATTAAATTAGAAAAGAATGACAAAATAAAACACAATGTCATTGAAAAAGTAAGATGTAGGCTTGAAAATATAAAGGGAGGTAAGAAAACAGTAAGAATGTTTAATAAATGTCAGAAATATTTTATCCCTTGTGCAGAAGGCATAAAAGTATAAATAGCATTCTAAGTATCTAAGTAACTAATGCAAATACCATGCATACAGAAATTATTTCAGAAAGCAAATTTTCCTGAAAGTGAAACTTCAGAAATTATAAATCTAAAGGTTAGGAGTGTACCTTTGAGTGAATGAAAAGCATGCAGGTCATGAGTGCACTTCACAATCAGGGCATGGCTCGGTGCAGCATGGGCAATTCCTTGAACAATGCAAAGAAGAAAAACATCCTGCCTGAGGAAAGGCAATGAATCTCCGCTTGTTTTAGTAGTTTTCTTTGTTGCTGAGACAAAATAGCCAACACCAAAAGTTAAGGGAGAAAAGATTTATGAGCTCACAGTGTGTAGAGATTTCAGTCCTTACTTGGTTGGCTTTAAGGCAGGGCAGCAAGGTAGCATTTACATTTAGGGTGGGCCTTCCCATTATCCACACCCAGAACTCTGCCAAACCAATCAGTGAACCTACGCAGTTATCACACACCCTTAATCCCAGCATCACACCCTATAAATCCAGCCACCTCTGAAAAGCCCTACCTATGACTGCTTGAAGCTTGGAAGGGACATCTAAAGCCATAGCACCATTTTTTAAAAATTGCACACAATATTTATTGATATGTGTTAATCTTTGTAGTACCTATATGCATTTGTAAGCTTTAGCCACAGGACAGATAAAAGACTCACTAAACCCAATGGCCTAAAAGATCCACCTATTTTTTATTTTTTTAATTTATTTTTTGCTTCTGGACCTTGGGCTTGTGAGGCAGGCAGCAGAACCACTGAGCTAAATCCCTGGCCCACCTCCACCTATCTTGTCATTTCATGATTCTGTAGGTTTTCTGTGTGGTTCTAATTCCTGGGTGAGTTTACATGAATATTATTTTGTCGTGAGTGTGTGTGTGTGTGTGTGTGTGTGTGTGCGTGTGTGCGCGCGTGTATGTGTTGGCAGTTTGACTGTTAACAAAATACTCATGATAGTTCACATGTGTCTATCAGCTGTTAACATGTAATATAAGGCTTGGTTACCTGTGACTTACACACCTCAGTTATAATAAAGCAGGTTTCCCAAAGTAGTTTCAGGGAGTGAAACAAAAATGCAAACATTATTCAAATTTCCACTTCCATCACATTTACCAATTTTCCATGTACCAAAAAAAAAAAAAAAAAAAAAAAAAAAAAAAAAAAAAAAAAAAAC